>NC_059102.1:141240883-141592133 GCF_020740685.1 Jaculus jaculus
ACAAGGGACAGGGCTGCCCAGAGCCTGGGGCTCACCCTGTACCTCCCCTTTGACACAGTGCCCAATGAAGGTCACCTTCTGCGAGGACTGAGATGAATGACTCTGCATAGGTCACAGCCAAGGCAGGTCACAGGGGAACCCTCAATGCAGCTGGTACATGAGTCATCTCGTCTAAAGAGACCTGGGCAAGAGTCACCAGCCAACCCATTTCACAGACGAGATTGAGGGCCAGGATTGAAAAACTGTGCGGCCATGTCCCCTCAGCTGGGTGTTCAGCCTGCTGCTGTCTGCTATGTCCCCTCACTCACGGCCCAGTTCTAAGGAGATAGAGCCAGGCTGGGACAGGGCACCCTGGGTCACAGGCTGAGCTGGTAGGCAAGCCACTAGGCTGAAAGATGCTCATGGCCCTAGGCTCTGTGTCTGGCATGGGCTCACACATCCCTGGACAGGTACAGTCCTTGGAGCTGAGGGGAGACTGAGAGCTGAGTCATACAGTACCCTGCACACCCCAGGGACCAAAGCTTTTCTGGGAGAAAGGTCAGGACTTAAAAGAATAATGTCAATTACAGCAGCAGTCACAGAAAAAGTGATTCTAAGAAAAGGGACAGAAGAGGGAAGTGGACTTGCTTGTGGTCACACAGCTTGGAAAGGGAGAGCCAGAAACTGAACCCAAGTCAGCTAGATGTCCATTTATTTCCCAGTAGTGGCCACAGTTTACTGGGATGAAGTGAGCATCCCATCACGGGAGGGGAGTGGGGTGCAGGCCAAAGCCTACCAGGAAGGTTGCACACAGGGCTGATCACTGAAGGAGACAGGCTCTAGAAGCCAGGGTCCAGCCTGGTGGAAGAGCACCCTTCTCTCCTATCTGGACAGAGCAGAGGGCTGCCAGCGACCCTGTGTGCCCAGCTGCTGTGCTGGGAGATGGCACCCAGCAGTCCCTGTTGTAGGGCCACTAGGCTGTCAGGTTCCTTCCCATGTGCCCCAGGTGGATCCTCCCACGGCAGGTAGGCCAGGGTTTCCACTGGAGCCACATCTACTGTTACCCATGGACCACATGTGTGGTCACATCTGAGGTTGCCCTCCAGCTGGGCCAGGTCAGGCTCAGCAGGACAGAGAAAACCAGGCCTATTGCAGCTCCATGAGAAAGAGCTATAGGAAGGAGAGGGAAACTCGGCCCTGGGGTCAAGGCTGCCTGGAAGTGACTAGATACCCATACCCTGGCAGATTGCTCTATTGTGGGCCCATTTTGCAGAGGGAGGAGCAGAGGCTGGAAAGGGGAAGTAAGGTGTCTGAGGCCTCAGGGAGGAACCAGGATTGGAGGCCAGGCTCTGTTCTGAGGGCTCAGCTTTTACACCCAACTCCCAAATCTCAGCAGCCCCTCACAGGATGAGCTGCATATCTGAGAGATGGGAGACTCCGAAAGGTTGAGAGACCTGCCCAAAGCTGCATAGCTGGGAACCAGGGGTGCCAGGATTTGCCCCTCACATGGGTCCTTACATCTTTCACTGCAGGGTGGGGGGACCAAGATGGTGTGCACAGCCTCTCCCAGAGCAGAGCTCACAGGACTCTAGGGCCCCCACCCTGCCCCTGACCTGAGCCCTTCAGCGCTCATTCTTCCCGGGGAAGTGATGGGCTGGGCTGCAGGGCCTACAGACAAATGAGCAGAAAGACTGCACACCAGCCATGTCCACCCCCATGGCCTGTAGGGAAACTGGGGCCCAGAAAACAGTAAGCCTACCTAAGGGCACAGGGTAGGGCAGGAGTTGTGCAGGCTTAACCAGAACCAAGCTTTCCCAAACACAGTGGGTGCTTCTCTAGGTCCCCCACCCCAGTGACTGCATGTGGCAAATGGTTGCAGGAGGCTTGTCCCATAGGACTTTAGGACGGGTGCTACAGGCACCCCCACTCCAGTCCCCACACATCCCTCCCCACCCTGAACACTGCTGTGTGGCTGGGAGACTGGGTTTCTTCAGGTGGAGGAGATGTTCTCCAAGTCACTGCTGGCAAGGGGCAGGGGGATGGCTGGGGAGCTCAAGGCAGGAGGGGACTGAGCCTCATTCTGGGACCTGGTGGGAGTCCAGGGCCAACAGAGCTCACTGTGCAGCTAGTGAGTTTCCTGGGCAGAGGGAACCAATGGGATAGGACTGTCCATGGGTTTCATTACCACTTCACGAGACCCAGAGGACAGAGGTATTGGGAGGGATCTTGGCAGCCAGAGAAATGTCTCCTTATCTTTCCCATCAGGCTGGCTGCTCAGGCCATCTGGCTTAGGGAAAGTCCTAAAACGAGTTAAGATCCAGCCAAGAGGAGACTAATGTCGTGTCTCTCTCACAGGGCCTGGCAATCAGCCTGGGTCGCCTATGCCATTTCATTTGCTCTTTACAACAAGGCCACGTGCCCTGGCACCTATACACTAGTTGGCAAGAGACCATTCCATCCACCCTCCCTTCAGGATCAAAAAGGAGGCCCATGCTGGTATCTGGCTAAATGCATATATTATGCTCACCAAACTGCCCTGTAAGCACTTTTCTTAACATCCCTACCCATCTATTAATGCTACTCTCATGCCTGGTTAGAGAAGCATCTCTTCTCAGATGGCAGAAACCTCTGGGGTGACTCAAAAGGTGCCATGGTGCTGAGAAGAAGGGACAGTGAACGTTCAGTACTAATTAAGACAGCTCTATCACATTTTCCAAGGCTCAAGGTCCATGTGGAAGAGGTGGCAGAAAGAATGTCAGAGCCAAAGGAAGGGCAGGGCTGCCTACAGTGCAGTCTGCCAGACACAAAGTGGCCTGGATCTCCACACCTCGCAGTGCCCGCTGCTACCTACGTGAGGACCTCGTAGTGGGAGGAAGACGTGGTGACATCAAAGTAAAAGAGAGACTGACTGAGAGGGGAGGGGATACGATGGAGAGGATTTGTGGAGGGAAAAGTGGGGAAGGGGAGGGAATTGTTATGATTTAATGTATATAATTATGGAAGTTGTCAATAAGAAAAAGGTTTTTAAAAGGAAGCTTTTATTCAGTAGGTCAAAGAGCCAGAGTCCCTGGGTTCAAATCTGACCTCTGCCACTTTCCAGCTGTGTGACCTGAAGCAAGGACTTAAACCCTCTGCGCCTTCCTCACCTGTCCAATGGGACTGAGATTAGCACTTCCCTGAAAGGGGCGTGCCAAAGATGAAATGTGACGGATACCGGCTGTTACCGTGATAGCGAGCGCCCCACTTCCCCCGTGTGGCTCCCCGCGACCTTGGATAGACACACATGCCTGTTAAGGCCCTGCCTAGCATGGTGCCTGCTAGGTGCCTCTGTTGGCTGGGAGTCCCTAAGCAAGCCGCACATTCGCACCTTCAGGCTCCTCCCGGGCCTATCGCTCAGTCTGGAGTCATTCGAGCCCCGTCCGCTCCTAAAGGCTTTCCCTGGCGCTTGTCTTGGTGAGGCAGGTGCCTCCTCTGGGCCCCCACCATCCTGGTCCTCATGACCTTGTGCTCCATGGCCTGCCAAGCTTTGTGTGCAGCCTGTCACTGGATCATAAGGCCAGGCCTGCCCTGTTCTCCCAGGTGTCTAAAGAGCCTGTGATGGTGGGTGTCACACAGTAGGTGCTAGGCATGTAGCTGAACAAGTGAGCCAGTGGATGACCAGAGGGCTTATCTGTGGCCCCTGGACAGCCAGGCCTGAGGCTCAGAGCTGGGTTCTGCTTCTAGTAGTGGGCCCTGGTTGGTGTTGTGAGTCACAAGCCTCAGAATGGGGCAGGGGACAGGAACAGGAATGGTGTCTTGTGGGCAGCCTGGGAGCGAGGCCTCACTTACCCGGCGTCCCTTGGCTCCTCTCATGCCTGGAGCTCCTCGAGATCCTGGAGGGCCCTGTAGGGAAAGAAGGCGCTGGGAGGAGTCCTTTGCCGGCGTGGGAGCAGCCGGGTAGAGGAATGTGAGGAGTGTGCTCAGTGGAGCCCGGTCCAGGGGTAACCCCCACCCCCCGGGCCCAGCAGTCACAGAGCTGAGGAGCTCTGGCCTTGGACATGGCCAGCGCTCCAGAGGTTCTGGGGTGGGCACAGCCTTCCTTAGCAAGACCATTTCTTTATGTCAAAATCAGTAATGACAGGCTACAGGGACATATTTGACAAAATAAACATATTCTATTTGACCAAATGTCTCTCACGCCCACCTAACACCTAGCACAGCCCTGAGGTTGTTTCCACCTGGGTGCCCAGTGCTCTGGGGAAGAGGGGCTCAGACCTCAGACCTGAAGAGAGCTGGAAGAGGGGAGGAGCAGAGAGCAAGGGACAGAACCCGGCCCAGCAAGACCTCTGTTGTCTCAGTTTGATGAAAAAAATGAGACAGGCCTTATGGTTACACCTATAATCCCAGCACTAGGGAGGCTGAGGCAGGAGTTCAAGGCCAACCTAGTTTACAGTTTCTTAAACTGTGGTTTAGTCACTCCACATGGGGTCACATAACATAAGGTGGAAGCTGTGAAAACTTTGGCAACAGTTAAAGGTTTCTGAACACGTAACCAAAATACGAATTCAAAATCAAATGCATCATGACTCGGAGGTGTTTCTGGCAGCGCCAACCCATGGTGCCGGGCGCGGCTTGACGGACCGTGCCTGCTGTCCAGCCTCATGATGTCAGGGAAAGACATCTGAAGCATCCTGGCTGGGATTCCAGACTACTGTGTGTTGTGAACTGCTGTGCTGTTACTGTATGTACAATTTTCGGCTCTTATAGAAATGTAACAATTTAATTGCAGAAAGCAAAGACTTTTAATATTTGCCTACCATTATTCCTCAGCACTTAAGAATCAAATTAGTATAGTTTTGGATTGTATTATGTTAGAATGTTTGATTTGAAAACGAGTGAGCTGTTGACCTGAGTTTCACCAAATAATAATAATAATAATGAATTTTGATTTGGGATTAAGACAGGATCCCCAACAATTTCTGAAATGATACTAGATATATTTCAGCATTGTATGTATTCATGGAAACACCATTCTCAGCACTAATCTAAACATCAGTCAACTCTAGAAAATGAAGTCATTCTACATCCTGCAGTATCAAAACTTCAGCCAAAGTTAAATTCTCTGTGTAACAATAAACAAGCAGTCCATCTCATTCGTACGCAAACTTGTTTTTAATCTTTAATATGTGATGAAAGGGTATGTATATCAAAGAGTTGTTTTAAGTAAATTTCTTCTGTCTTTCTTTCTCTCCCTCTTTCTTTTTCCTTCCTTTCTCTCTCTCCTTTTTTTTTTTTTTTTTTTAAGTAGGGTCTCACTCTGGTCCAGGCCGACCTGGAATTCACTATGTAGTCTCAGGATGGCCTTGAACTCACTGCGATCCTCCTACCCCTGCATCCCGAGTGCTAGGATTAAAGGCGTGCGCCACCACTCCCGGCTTCCTTTTTCTTTTTCAGTACTAGGGATTGAACCCAGGGCCTTGCACTTGCCAGATAAGTTCTCTTATCAGTGAGCTACATGCCCAGCCTTAAAATAAATTTATTTATAGCTCAGTGTCAGTAAATGTGGTAGGTGTATATCTATGTTATATATCTGTACACCTAGGGTCAGGTACAAGTTTCTCAGGTGAGAAGAGGGTCAAATGGAAGAAGTTTAAGAAGCACTGGGCTGACCTCTTCTTCTACATGGAGTTCCAGGCCAGCTAGGGCCTTATAGTATAATTCTGTTTCCGAGAAAGTAGTAACAATGAAAGAAAGAAAGAAAGAAAGAGAGGGGGGGGGGGAGAAAGAAAGAAAGAAAGAAAGGAAGAAAGACAAGAGAAGGGCAAAGAGGGGAGATGCTGGAGCGGCAGGCGGGGGGACGGGGCGCTGGGTTCTTTGAACTCTCCACACCGGGCCAGCACTGGCCCATGGAGCCTGCAGACACCATGCTCCCTGGCCGGCCAGTCTGTGTTGCTGGCGGGGCTTCCCGGTCCCTTCCAGGGAGGGATCAGCCTCATCCCTGTGTCCCAGGGCAAGGCCTTGTTCCCTCCTGCTGCTTCCACAGTGCTGGGGTGCAGATACAACCCTTGTCCCTCAAAGCCCATGGGCTAATGCTGACGCCCAGGGTAAGGGGCAGCGTCCAGTCGAGCTCGTCAGCAGGTAGGGACCCCGGGCTGGCACCGTGGGCTGGGAGACAGCTCAGTGGGTAAAGTACAAGCAGGAGAAGCTGAGTTCAACGCTCAGGGCCAGTGCAAGCATGCTGGGTGTGGTAGCATGTGCTGATCCCAGCGCTGAGGGCGGACGCAGGAGGATCCTTGAGGCGCTCTGGCCAGAGAGACCCTGTCTCAAAACAAAGGTAAGTGGCGCTCCTGAAGATGTACTTGAGGTTGTCCTCCAGCTTCACACTTATGCACAGCAGCACACATGTACACATGCACCTGCACACACGAGCACATCTGCAATACATGAACACACATAAACACACACACACACACACACACACACACACACAGGCAGATTTGGCCAAAGGCTGGTGGAGATAGCAAAGGTGGGGGGAGACAGGCCATTTTCCAGAGAGCTCCCTCAGAAAGCGTGCAGCGTGTCCCCCTCCCAGAGGTCCTGGAAGCTGGTCTCCATGTGGAGGCTGAGCTGGGCTCTCCACAGACCCCACAGCCCAGGTTGTAATACCAGACAGCAGAGTGCAGCCCCCACAACACTCCTATGTGGTGCTCGAGCGAAAGACCTCGCCTCTGTGGGCCGTGGACTCCCCATCTACAGCACAAGGCCGAGGGGGTTCTCTCCTCCTCTCCTTGACATCGTAGGGAGCTAAAGCAGCTTTCTGCTTTCCTGTAGGTAGGGGAGGCCAGATCTGGGCACTGGACCCAGCTTGGGTCACTGAGTGGCCCTGGCAGGTCCCAGACCCTTCCCACGTATCTCCCCACATGCAGTAATACAACAGGTACTGAAGTCAGAGGTCTAAGACAGAGTGAGGACATACCATGACCAGACAGTGGACATAGGATGGTCAGAGGATTGGCAGAAATGGCATTTTAATGGCATTCGCCCAGTAGATATCACAAACATGGCAATTGTCTGTTATCGGGCACTCGGGAAGTGCATGCATCTTGGGGGCTGTTGCACTCAAGATACCATCTGCTTCTCACTGCAGACTTCTGGTGATAGAATCCCCATACTAACTGACGGGTTGGGAAACAGAGGCAGAGAGCTGATGAGAATGTGACCAATAGCCACACAGCAGGAAATGGGGTGCCCTGGCGGAAACCCCAGGTGTCAGATTCCGAAGCAGGTTGCCGGGCCTCCGTGCTGTTCCGCAGACGGCTAGGCGGAAGGAGCCCCAAGGGATCCACCAACCTCGCGCTCCAGCGGAAGAGGGCAAAAGCAACCTTGGAAGCCCCGTGTGGCCAGTGGCTTAGCACTACACCAGAGCCCAAGCACCGAAGCAGGGCAGGCCGGAGAGGAACCTGGGGGGGCCAGAATCCGCCTTCCGGAGGCCTTCCCGATGTCTTCATGGTTTCCCACCCCACTGGCCTCCCACTGGCTCAGTGACTTCTCCCCTGACCTTCCTTCTCCTGGTAGACAGATGGGGAGACGGACACCCATGGATTAAGGAGGAAGAATTTGATGATGGGCCTCCCTGGGTTCAGGCTTCGATAGGTACCTCCAGGCTAATGGGCTCCAGTCACCCCCACTCTGAACATAGGGCCATAAGAGCTGGTCTATTTCCTACCATCTTTGTATGTGTGGAGCTGGTCTATTTCCTACCATTTTTGTGTGTGTGTGGTGTACAGTGTATTGTGAGTGTGTGCAGTGTGTGGGTGCGCGTGTGTGTGGAAACCAGAGGTTGACAACTGGGTGTCTCCCTCCATTACTGCTCTCCGTGTTATTTACTAAGACAGCATCTTTCACTGAAGCCAGAGCTCACGGACACTGCTAGGCTTGCTAACCAGCTTGCCCTGGGGACCTGCCTGTCTCCAACTCCCAAGCACTGGGATGAATAATGGGCACCACCATGCCTGGCATTTGTCTGGGTCCTGGGGATCCAAACTTGGGGCTTCACACTTACAGTGCAGGCGCTTACACCACTGAATCATCTCCCCAGCCCTTGTTCCCCACCATTATGCACTCCCAGGGCAGAGCATATGCCCAGCACACATGAAGCAGGCTGGAGCAGTTGGTTTTGCTTCCCTCCTTAGCACAGAGAATCGGGATCAAACCATCAGAAGCACCTGTGTTATTGGCCTAGGCTTTAGCAGAACCCATGATTCCCAGCTCAGTCCTGGGGTGGTCCTCCCTTACCCTCCCCCATATCCCTAAACTCCATCCCAATTGGCTCCCAGATACCAAGTGGCTCCCAGACCTAAGCCTAAGTGAACCCTCTTCCCTGAGCTTCCATCCAAGAGCAGAAGCAGAGGGCCTCTAAGCACTTGCCCCAAATTAAAGCAGTGCCCCCCTACCCTGCAATCACCCATGGGGGAAGTACAAAGGACCTCTGACTCCGGGTGCTATAGGTCACAGGCTTGCTGCAGCCTGCAGCCCTTCCCCAGCTCCTGGCCCTTTTTCTAGAAAGTCCTTCAGATACATCTTCTATCATACCAGGAATGCGGGGTCCCTTTACTGCAGGCACCCCTTATTTATCAGAGTCTCTCTGTTCCGAGGTCTGCAGAGCGCAGACTGCCTTCTGCCCCACTGATGACGGTATCCTCAGCCCCATGACCTACACAGATCACTTACTGTGTCCTGACTGAGAATGGCCACAAGGACAAAGGCATTAATGAGGTGACAAGCTGCTCCTGAACAAGGCATGTCACCCCGAAGGGAATGTCAGCCTCAGGGCTTGGTGCAACCCACACCGCCACATTATCACAGCTGTCACAGTGTGCAATAGATTTAGATGTGCAAAATTTGGATTCAGAGAAACTGCAGGATTTCCCCCAGGGAGCCAGCCAGCGAGCAGGGATGGGGTTTCAGCCCAGGTCTGTGACCTCAGGCCTGGATTCCATGAGTTTCTGTTTGCACTCAGAGGACATAAGGGCTTTTCTTACCGGGGGTCCAGGCTCTCCAGGGGTCCCAATACCACCCGATGTTCCAGGATGACCCTGCCAAGGAGGAAGAAAAAGGAAGAGGCAGCTAAAAACATTGGCCCTCCTCCTTCAGCTGACTGTTGGGGACTCAGCCAGAGCCAGGATGGCAAAGGCCAGGCCGGGGATAGGGGCAACTGAGTGTTCTGGCCATCTGGAGCATGTGACGGGTAGAGAGACAGAGCCTACACCCAAAGCTGCAACAGGAGAGGCAAGAGGATGCAGACTTACTCCTTACCATCGACCCCTTGGGTCCAGGTGCACCTGGGGGTCCCATCACGCCACGGTCACCCTGGGACGGAAACATCAATGCAGACAGGTCATGGCTGGGGCCGTGAGGGCTGGCTGTCGGTGCTAAGGGCTATCCAGTGGTGTGTCCATGGTCCCCAGAGTTCCTTCTCATCTCACATGGTCAGATGGGGGCAGGATTTTTCCTACCGGACTCCAGCTTCCCTTATAGGGCATATCCCTCACCCAAGACTGATGCAATAGTTACGAAGCCTCTCTGACCCTGGCCTGCATCACCTGGTGGGCCTCATTAGGCAACCCCCTGGGCTGGGCTTGCAGAGGCGAAACAATCAAAAGGCCTTTCTTTCCCTGTGCATTTCCAGCCAAATCCAGAAGGCAAGCTGGAGGACCAGACTGAACTCCTGCCCTCTGGACCAACTCAGCCAGGTTGTGAGTTGGGGGCAGTAGGCACAGCTACAACCAGAAGGCACAGGCCTGGAGCTCCAATCCAGCCTTGGCTTCTGTGAGGTCCCATTTTTCCTATCTATCCAGAGGGCAAAATGTATTGAGTACCTACTGCGTGCCAGCCCTGTACGTCAGGCCTCAACTATTCAATGAGTAGAACAAGACAGGTCCACTACCATCAGCAAGACACCAGGTTGACAGGAAGATGTCAGGGACCTCCAGGAAGAAGGGGCACCACTTGGAGCAAGCACAGGAATGGGAACCAGAACGAGGCACTTGTACCGGATGTGACCTACTGGTGGAGAAGGAGGCTTTCTTCTAGCAGCGATGCAGGAAGAAAAGGCAGGGGTGGGTGAGAGTGGGAAGAGAGGGCCTGCCCAAGGCAAGGGTTTGTGGGAGAGGTGTGACATAACACATGGGACACTTGGTTAAAAAAAAAAAAGAAGGCCAGAGTTGGTTTGATCCTGAATGATGGTTATACAAGCCATTAGCCCCAGGGGAAGCAGAGCAAATGGAACCCCTGTACTACGTTTTGCAACTTTGGGTGAGTGGTTTATTTCAAAATCCAGTTGAAGGAGAAGGCCGAAGGGAAGCAGGGGGAGGAAGGTAGAAACTGGAAGGTCGGGAACATAGCGATGGGGAGCAAACCACAATGACTCTGCACAGGTAGGAAAAGCCAGGTGAGGCTCAGCCTTAGTTTCCCCATGTGTACAGTGGGTAATGCTGGCTCTCCCACAGGGGGCACCACGTAAGCTTAGACAGAGGAAGGCAGGGCCCCTGGAGGGCCCCTGAGGGGACAAGGGAAGCCACCGACTGATTGGATAACTAGGTTAATAGGTGAAGGTGGCCTTTGGAGATAAACTTGGTTCAAACCCCAGCGGTGACACTTATAATGCAGGTGACTCTGAGTAAGCTATCTTCTCCTACAGAAGTCTCACTGACCTCCTCTGTAAGATGAACATCACCTGAGCAATGGCCACCTGCATCTTTTTAGGAGAGGAATTTTTTCCAACTTTTTTTTTGGTGGGGGGAGGAAAGGTTTCAAGGTAGGGTCTCACTGTACCCCAGGTTGACTTGCAATTCACGATGTAGTCTCAGGGTGGCCTCAAACTCACGGTGATCCTCCTACTTCTGCCTCCCAAGTGCTGGGGTTAAAGGCATGTGCCACCACACCTGGACCCTTTTCCAGCTTCCGCTGCCCACACTGGGCCACACTGGGTGGCTATGAGGATCCAGGTCAT
This sequence comes from Jaculus jaculus, assembly GCF_020740685.1. NCBI lineage: Eukaryota > Metazoa > Chordata > Mammalia > Rodentia > Dipodidae > Jaculus > Jaculus jaculus. The sequence goes on from NC_059102.1 coordinate 141,251,853, forward strand.
ATGCATCCTCTGGTTGCCATACCAAACTCAAGAGATACGCTTCCAGATGGTGACAGCAGAAGCCCCAGCGAATGCAGGGACAAGGGACACAGGCTTCTGGAGGGCATGGAATGCCAAGACCAGAGGGAGGTGGTGCAGTAGTTGCCACCCCCAGGCCCTCACCTCTTCAAATCACACAACACACGCTCCTGTGTGCATCCCACCTGCTACGTTAGCTCACCTTTTCACCCACGATTCCCGGCTCTCCAACCAAGCCAACGAACCCCGGAAGCCCCTGGAGGAGACAGTCATGAAAACAAGTGAGGAGTGACATATAGGTGCCGCTGGGCTGTTCCCAGGTCTCTTCTCCTGCTTCCTGCGACCCTGCTGGCTGGTGCTACCCCCAGGAACACTGCCTCTCCCCATCTCGGCCAGGCCTCCTTCCCTGCACCCCCTGACCTGCTAGTTGGGACTACCCCCAGGAACACTGCCTGTCCCCATCTCGGCCAGATGGTTCTGATTTGGAAGCCAAGCGCTGGGGCCACTGCCAGCATCCTGGGAGCCACGCATTCTTCCCGTGCCAGGGGCAGGCTGGAAGCCAGCCACATTTGAAGGGCTGAGGGGAAAGGTTGTGTTGGGAAAATGCCAACTGTCCCTGTCTTCAGGATGTTTTAAAATGAGAAGTAAACCTGCGGACTGGGGCAAAAATACCCTAACAGCCTCTGCTGGAGTTTGACTGGAATTTGGGAAGTGGAGGCCTCTACGGTCTTCTGAGGAGCTGTCTTGCTGAAAGGACACACACACACACACACACACAACACTATATTATGTCTCCTTTGGCTTTTTTAATTCCACTGGGTGACAACAGACTTCTGTGTTCCAGAAGGCTATTCTCAGTTGCCTTGCAGTCAGTGCCCCTGGGCAGGTAGGCATGCATGCACACAGGGTGGGTGAACAGCCCAGTGTGGCCAGCAAGGCAGCACAAGGGGTTGTTGGGACCCACCTTTTCCCTTCTTAAGCACACTGCAGAGAGCGCCTGTGGGGAACAGGGGGGCAAAGGCAGCTGTGGAAGAACCCAGCCGAGCATTTCCGAGATAATTAGAAAACACGGCAGGGGTGGATTTATCCTGTGAAGTCTGCTCCTGGTGTCCCAACTCTGGCCAGAGTGACGTGACTGAGACCTGGAGCTAACAGCCTCCAGGCTTTGTTCTTAGGCAGGAGAGCCAAGAGCCTGCCACGGAGCTGGGGGGGGGGGAGTTGGGAGGGGAGAAGTGCTTCCCAGTTCCTGACACCCACTCTTTCTTCCTTAAAAACGGTTTTAGGGGCTAAGCTTCCTTGACCTCTGTCAATGAACCTCCAAACCCCACGCACCTTCCATCCACCAGAGGCCCTAGAGTGTGTGTATAAGAGGGTAGCCCTCCCTCTCTTGCTGGTACCATCACCGCCTGTGGAGGGGGATTCCAGGCTGCTCCTGGTACCTCAGGCCCCAAGAGTCTTGGAGCAAGCAATAAGGAAGAGGGTTATGGTACAAGCTATGAGCTCATGGCTAGTATGTCACAACCAACCACCAAGTGCATAATTCACGTTTGCAACAGCAACCTTAAAAAAAGGGGGGGGGCAATTGTAGCTCATGCCTATAATCCCAGTACTCAGGAGGCTGAGGCGGGAGGATGGGCTCCAGTTTGAGGCCATCTTGGCTTACATAATGAGTACCAGGCCAACCAGAGCTATAGAGGAAGAGCCTGTTTCAATACATGCATACAAAAGTAATAAATGAATGAGCTAGACTATTTTCAAGGTGACAGCATTAATGAAAACAGATTCCACGTATCATGGACTTACTATGTGCCAGGTCTTGCACTTGGCATGTCATCTATGTCACTGCCAGTCTGCTTTCAGGTTCGTGGGCCCTGGGAAATAATAACAGTCTCTCTCCCACCTCCCGAGTGGTCAGGATGGCACATAAATTGTAGGGGCACTTGGTCAGTGCCAGTTCTCTACCCATTCTGCTTTTCAAAGAGCACAGGGTTAGGATAATGCCCAAGCACACTGCCAGGGAGCAGTCAGACATGTGAAAAGTGCCAACAAAGGGAATAAACACTGCTCTGGGAAAAGGCCCCTGACCAACTGGCAGGGAGAAGGAGGAATTTCATAGCTACTTTAAATTTATGACATGTTGGGTCCTGGAAGGCAGGTGAGTCATAAACCTCCAACAAGAAGCCAAATAGGATCTGAATTAATAAGGACCAGACAGCAAGTACATGTTCCCATGGCCCTCGGGACTCTCTGATGTGCTGTGTGGTGGCACAGCAGGATGCCACCTAGGGAAGAATTAGCCTCACAGGCCCAGGGCAGAGAGGCAGCCCTGAAAGCTGGGGACAGGGCCAGCTGGAGGTCACCAGTGGGAGGTGACATTGTTATCTAAGCAGACACTACACAGTCAGGACTTGAGTCACCATTTTGGGGAAGGAGGCTGAAACGATCCCCACCTCGCCTCTCTATAAAGAGCTGTTATTGGATATGGGGTGTCTCTTCCTCCCTCCACCCCGGGCATTTTGCTGGGCTCTGAAGCTCCTCTGAGGACAAGCTGGCCTGCCTGTGTCTTCAGCTCAAGCACAGCTCAGGGTCGGCACTGGCATGCTTGGCAGCCCTGGACGGAGCTACCAGAAGGCGAGGCTGAAGCCTTGTTCCCAGCACCTAGCACAGGGCCTGGCAAAGCAAAATATGCTCACTGGTAGATAAGGATTTGGAGGGTCAAACAATTTCCCAGCCCATCTGGGAACCTAGAAGCTCTAAGTGTGTGTGTGGCTATGCTATGGAGTGTGAGATCTTGGACAAGCTACTTAACTTCTCAGAGCCTCAGTTTCCTCATACACAAAATGGGAGTAACAACAGTTCCTGCCTCGGGGCTGATGGAGGACTTGTAGGCTTGTGTCTGTATTGGTTGGTATAGAGCCCAGTACTTAGCAGGTGGGCAACAAGGTGGTCCTTACTACAATTACAAAGAGGGTCTGTGGTGTGAGCTTAGGGGCTCTTTCCTGGGGAATCATCTGGTTCTACCACCAGGAACAGAAGATATCTGCCCCTGCCCTGGCTATGCTAGGAAAGGCCGTGCGGTGGTCTGCTTTACACAGGGTACAGGAGCCAGCTGTGCCTCCTGACGCAGACGGCCCAGCGAGCCGGGGTTTTCTCAGGCAGGGTGCCCATCCTTCCCAACCTGGGCTCAAGCCCTGTCCCTCAGAATCATCTGGTTAAGCCTATTTTCCTCCCATGCAGCCCAGATTGCCAATGCCAGGACCCAGGAATTCTTTACCTGGCATTTTTGTAAGTCTATATGACTGGAATTAAGAGGGTTCATGAACTTGAGCAGAAAAACTTACTTTTATTTCCATTACCCTCTCATTGAAGTGTTTCATTTTCCTGAAATATGAGTGCAGCTAACAAGCCTTGGTGGTATTCCTAACTCCTGTGACTGCCCGATAGTCATGCAACTGCCACATGGCAGTCATTACTACAGAGATCCCAAGAAGCATCATTGAGACTCACTGTCACTTCAACACTGAGGTCATTGTTAGTCAGCACGTTAGTCAAGAAGCATGATATGAGCTTAGCATTTATGGACATGGTCCCATAATGCATCTCATGACATTTAATTTCCTTGGAAATCTTTGCTCTTGATTTTATGCATTAAAAAAAATATTCTGGAAGGGGGCTGGAGAGATGGCTTAGCAGTTAAGGTGCTTGCCTGCAAAGCCAAAGGAACCAGGTTCGATTCCCCAAGACCCACATAAAGCCAGATGCACAAGATGGTGCATGCGTCTGGAGTTTCTTTGCAGCCACTGAAGGCCCTGGTATGCCCATTCTTTCTCTTTCTACTGTCTCTCTCTCAAATAAAAATTAAAAATTAAAAAACGACCCTGGGGCCAGGAAGATGCTTTGTGGGTAAAGTGCTTGCTCTGTAAGCATAAGGACCTGAGTCCTGCTCCCCAGTGCCCATATAAAATGCCTGATTTGGTTGTGCACACCGTCTGTAATCCCAACACTAAGGAAATGGAGGGAGAATCCCCTGGAGCTCAGTGGCTAGCTAGTCTGGGTTTGGTGAGAGACCACTTCTCAAAGATGGAGAATGACACAGAAAGACTTCTAACATTAACCTCTGTCCTCCACACACATGCACTCACACACAAAAGAACATGCATATGAACATGCATGCATGCATACACACCACACACATGCACATAAAACTATTCTGAGAAAGAGGTTCACAGACTTCCACTGTTCAGCAAAGAAATTCAAGATACAAAAAATGGTCAGGACCCTGAAGAAAGAGAGTTCCAAGGACCCATTGTGTCCTGGAAGTCTAAGACTTTCAATATCTATTTTCCCGAGGGCCCTACCATTAGCATAACTGTGATCTTAAATTTGCTGATCATATTCCCCCTTTTTATCCAGCCAGAAAATATATCCAGGCTGCAGCAGCCTTCCCAAACTCCTGGCTTCCCACAGAATGTACTTGAATGACACTGGAAAGATTTCAAAACTCTAGGCCTCCCTGGCTCTAATTCCTATCTTCCCCTCAACTGATGTCACAGGCCTTGCAAGGAAGCCTGTCGTATGTGATTCTCATGTCATTGATGGTACTTCTTGGCACAATCAAACCCTTCAGAGCCTCTAGCATCCTCTCTGTTTGAGAAAGCCTTTTTCAGTGTCCCTGGGCAGAGGGTCCTTATTTATAGTAGTGGAATTAACCACATTACTCTACTTTGCTCTATCTAGCCTGGAGTCAGGAAGCACTGGGGCCAAATGGGAGGCATGGCAGCTGCTGACCACACAGCACTTAAGGCTGCTTATCTGACTATAATGATTGTGAGTGTTGAGTCCCAAACCTCTCTTACTTTTCTCTAAGGCAGGGTCTCACTCTACTCCAGGCTGACCTGGAACCCACTCTGTAGCCCTAGGCTGACCTTAAACTCACAACAGTTCTCCTACCTCAACTTCCTGAGTGCTGGGATTAAAAGCATGTGCCACCATGCCCAGTCTAAACTCCTTCTTAAAAATGAGTGGCATATGCCTCTCTTCAGGCTTGGCCTGGCTTCCCAGATAGCTCTCGTTTGAATTTCACCTTCTTCACAATTTAGGGAGGCCTGGACCACAAGAGCCCAGTGAGTGGTTCTATTTCTCTAACCAAGGAGAGCACAGCAGTGATCGTTAAGGGCACTTCTGGTTTAACTCCAGTTCTGGGGATGTAGTCGTGTGATCCTTTGGGACAAATGCACCAAAAACTGTACTTGAAATCAGGCTGTGGGGAAGGACCTTGTATTCAGGGTCCTTCCTTTGAGAGTCACTATATCAGTGAAAGAGCTAGAGGCCTGGCTGTGGTGGAGCACCAGCCTAAGGGACGAGTGGGATATGTGGTTCCTTAGCAACAGGTGTAGAACAGGTAAGAGCACCATAAATGAACCACTGTATTGAGATAGTCACTAACTTACCTGCTCACCCACGGGCCCTGGACGTCCAGGATCCCCTGGTTCCCCCTGCAAAGAAGCAAAGAGGTGGATGGGTCAGCACAGGAGGTGGGATTCTGGACCTCTGAGGAAGTCCTCAGGACCAGAGGACTTAGCTGGCACTGGTGGGGATCATTCAGGAGCCTCTCCAGACAGTGGCTTGGAAAATCCAAAAGAGGCACTAATATAACAGCTCTGCCCCAATGAAACTAGTCACTGATTCTCTCTGAGTGAGGTGCAACGTCCCCAACACCCTCAGTTGAACATCCCCTCTGGGATCTCCAGCAACCTGCTACAGTTTATGAAAGTAGAAACTAAGAGCCACTGAGGCAGAAGGACTGTGTGAGGTCACAGAGCGAGCCAGAAGGAGGATAGAATGGGGAGCTTGGTAGGACTGATTAAGATTCCAGTTCCTACTGCATCAGACTGCCTCCTGCAGGCAGAGCTGGAAATTGCAGGACAAGAGCATCCACATCCTAGGCCTTAGCCCTCAGGGCTTTGCAACCACCTCATAGGCATCATGGGAAGTCTCATCTCTGTGGTGGGCTCAACTTCCCCATCTTTTAGTCTTGGTGGCCTGTCATAGCTTTGCCTGAGTGTTGGCCCCTGCTGGAGTGGCTGCTGCTTCACAGTTGGCACCAGCTGCCCTGATCTCTTCATAATATGAACAGGTCAATAGCCAACAGTTCTGTGAGATAAATCCACCCAGATGTGTCACTGAAACCTAACTCGTATGTGGTAATACCTCAGAGGGCAGAACATGGGCTCAGACTGACAGGAATTTAGCTAGAAAAGGCCACTGCTCACACGACTGGGTTTGAGCCTCATCTTCCCTCAAACTCAAAAACACCATCGGGGACAAGGAGACATGTGCCACTCATTTCCCTGGAGGGAGGGCACCGCAGGTGCCCAGTGCTCCTCTAGCTGTCTCCTATTCTCCTTTGAGCTTACCCCTCCAACCTCCTCCTCCCAGACTGGCTAAGAACACAACCATCCAACTCTTCTAACACCTAAGCCTTTTCCTTTGGAAGCCTATGAAGTAAGGGCATTCATGTGTTGGGCATCACTGCTCTGGGCAATTGCTAATCTTCACTGTCAGCCTGACTGTGTTTAGAATCACCCAGAAGACACACCCCTAGGTGTGCCAGTGAGGATGTTTTCAGAGAGGTTTAACTGAGAGGAAAGACCCACGCTGAATGTGGATGGCATCACCCCAGGGGCTTGGAGTCGCGGACTGAATAGAAAGCAGAAAAGGAGAAGGCTGCACACTCCTGCCAGCCTGAACTCCACCTTGCACCTGACATGATGGACTATGCCCTCTTAGATCGTGCGCCAAAAGAAACCTTTCTTCCCTTAAGTTACTTTCTCTAGGTATTTGCTCACAGTGACTAAAAAGTAGTCCTACTTGGGATAAGTTTTGGTTTTGATAATTTTCTTTTGTTTGTTTTGGTTTTTTGAAGTAGGGTCTCACTCCAACCCTGGCTAATCTGGAATTCTCGATGTAATCTCAGGGTGACCTCGAACTCACTGCGATCCTCCTATCTGTGCCGCCCAAGTGCTGGGACCCCACACTTGGATTTTGTTTCGATAATTTTAAAAAGGTTCCATTAGGGCTGGAGAGATGGCTTAGTGGTTAAGCACTTGCCTGTGAAGCCTGAGGACCCCGGTTTGAGGCTCAATTCCCCAGGTCCTATGTTAGCCAGATGCACAAGGGGGCACACGCATCTGGAGTTCGTTTGCAGTGGCTGGAGGCCCTGGCACATCCATTCCCTCTCTCTGCCTCTTTCTCTGTCTGTCACCCTCAAATAAATAAATAAAAATAAACATTTTTTTTAAAAAAGGTCCCATTAACAAATGCAGAACATATGTATTATACACCAAGGGGCTATATACAGAGGCCCAGAAGAGACACAGAAATCTGTTCTTCACCACTCCGGACAAGCCTGCTAGCGTCTTCCCTGTGCTCAGTGCAGAAGAAGGCAGGTACCACCCAGCTCTTAGCAGCTCATGGTTAAGCTCCTCCACCTAAGGTACCTTCCCATCTTATAAAATAATCCACAATATTGCCTTGGATGAATGACTGCACAATATGTCATCACTTTAACAATCCCCTTCCGTCTACTTCCCCCGCCCCTCCCGTTATCGCTGCTCTGGGATGCACAGGGACCGCGGTTTTCTCCCTTTTCACAACTGACTGTGCAATTCAGCGCTTGCCATGGAGCCTTCATAGATCTCCTCACCTTCAAGCCATCTGGGCCGGGCTTCCCAGGAAACCCCTTCCTGCCAGGCTGACCCTGCAACACACGCAGAGAGAAGGTGGAGTGAGAGGAGCCTTCGAGGGTAGTACTGGGAGGTCTTGAGAAACTTTAGGGACCTGCCACAGGGAAGGCAATGTCCTAGGGAGGCAACGATGTAGAGTCCCAATGTCACCAGGCAGCCAGAACAGACAGAAGGACTCCATCAGTGTGACTTCTTAGCTCAATGAGTTAAGTAGGGGCAATGACATTTGCTTTCAATGGGACAGGATATGAAGGGGCTAGCCTTTTCCTTTGGCAGGACATCCATGCATGTGGCCCTCAAAGTGTAGGAGGAGAAGCCTGGGGGTCATGTGAGTCAGACAGGCAAAGCTGTTTCCCCGCTAACACTGCAATATCACCTGTTTTATCGCTCCTCATGCGTGCACACAGTTTTCAGAGGTTGCATGACACAGGGTGTCACCACAGAGCAAATGTAGGAAGAGCCGAGAACACAGCTGACTCCACATGAATGACATTCCAGACACTCATAAAAGTGGCGAAGCAATGTCACTCTTTCTACTCAGTTGTTTTACTTTGAAAAATAGCATGATGCTTTTGGTTAAAAAAAAAAAAAAAAAATATATATATATATATATATATATGTATGTATGTATGTATGTATGTATATGTGTATGTGTATGTGTATGTATGTATGTATGTATGTATGTGTATATATATATATACATATATATATATTTATGGGTATGCAAAAAGAACTTCTCATTGATTTCCACTGAAGTAATAAATATATGTGAAGTATGTTGGCTTTAATTAGTCACATTCATAGATGTGATACACATCAGAAAATACCCTTGGGCGCCCCATCCTTGAATGTGAGAAGACACTGAGACCAAAAGCCTTAGTACTTCAGGTCACACCACTGCTGGCTAAAAGTGCTCCTCGAGGCTTTTGGGGAAGGGGCTGGCACCCGGGCTCCAGGCAGGGCCTTGCTAAATCCCAGCTGTGGGACCCGGAGCCCCACTCTTCCAGCCTCGATCGCTGCACTCAGGTGGTGCTGAGAACAGTGGCCAGCTTAAGGGAAAATGGAAGAACAAATGCCTCCCAGCACTCAAGATGAAGTGAGCAGGCAGGTGTGGGTCACGGGCACTCACCTCTGGCCAGTCCCCTGCTCTTTGCCTGGTCCAAGTCCCCCCGCCCCATTGGCTACTCTCTGAAGCACTGGCCAGAGCACAGCAGATGTTGGTGCCTGGCCTGAGCCCAGCTCACTCAGCTCCAACAAATCCCGCCTCTCCCGGGCCAGTGACACTCACCTCTAAGCCAGGGACCCCTGGTGGCCCCATAGGCCCTTCATCTCCCTAGAGTTGGGAGGACATGGGGGAAGAAGAAAGAAAAAAGAGAAAATTAATCTTGGGACTCTGGGGGAACTTGTCCTGTGAGGAAGGAAAGGAGTAGACCGACTGCGCAGTGCCCTTCCTGGATGGACTGAGTGCCTGGCCACAGCCTGGCCTCACCTGAGATGGAGAGGGGGTCTAGGGGTCAGACCACACCATCCCAGAGACTAGACTATTGAGGAATGGGGCCTGTGGCTACAGCTCAAAGATGAGCAGGGTTCTGAGCTCTGCCCTTTTAGAAGAACTTAGCCTTGTCGGGCCTCAGTTTCCCAGAGTGCAGGCTCTCACACAGCACAGTGGTTGGCTTTGGCTGAGTCAGTGAGGGTAAGGCTCGCATCTTGCCATGTCTTGGAAGCTACTCCCTGCCTCACCACGCCTATCACTTGGGAAATGTCCTGGGATGTCTGCTGAGAGCTAAGTGGGCTCATAAGCCAGAAGCCCACCTGGGAAAGGGTTTTGTGCATAGCTACTAAGCACAGCAGACATCGGAGGCTGCACTCCTCGCCTTTCCCACTGCTGGCCGGGATTCTCTAGGCCCTTTGCAGGCCACATAGCCTCCAGCCTGACCACGGGCCCCTCCAAGCTGCCACCACAGCATCTCTCCCCAGCTTCCAGGAAAGCAGTCCCACACAAGGGCTTCAGAGTCAGCACTGGGACCCTGCCAGACCCACAACCAGCCCAGGGGAGGGACCCTGTCAGCCAAGGCCTGCCTGTGGTCATGGTGAGTCTGCGCCAGCCACTCTCTCATCCAGGGCTATGAGCCACAGAGTGAGGCAGGGCTGAGGGCCTCCTGCATGGCAAAACAGCTGTGTAAGGCAAGGCATTCCCAGGATTCCCTGGTGGCTCCCAGGGGTATATGTGGGAACAACATGTGACCTATGTCATGGACTTTGGGCTGAGGTAGACTTGGGTTCAAATCAAGCCCTGCCTACTCCTTACATGGGACCTGAACAAGACAATTCCCTCCCTAGGTCTCCATGGTCTTACCTGTAATTAAAGGCTGACAATTTCTACCCTGCCTAATCAACGCCCTGGTAACTGCACTACTATCTGAGCTCAGGAAAGGCAGCACACTCGGGAAGAAAATTTCAGGGCTAAGAGCAGTAAGAGAGTGACCCATTCCACTGGGGTGCAGAGGGCTGGGCTGCAATGAGAGGCTCAGAGAGACAAGCCCCAGGCAGACCCGGGCGGTATCCAGCTGGAGCTGGTTTTTTGGTACCCTGGACAGAGCTGGCTGGGGTCTGGGCACTGAGCACAGTGCAGCGAGGATACAGGGAGGCAGGAGGGGACACGGCTATCTTACCTCAGGCCCCAGGTGCCCAGGTGGTCCCGGCAGACCTCTGGCTCCAGGCTTACCCTGAAAGGAACAGCAAGGTTCTCAGAACTAGCACCAACATCTGCATCATAGGCTGGCAAAACTCTTACTCCTGAACTTACTGGGGACTGCAGCTTCTTCAGCCAGGGACCTAGGTGGGTGAAGACTTACCTTCATGCCTTCGGGGCCATTATCCCCAGGGGGTCCGATGTCTCCCGGGAATCCCTGTGAGGAAGCAGAGAGCAGGGTCACATGGAGACTGCTAAGAGCACAGGTCTCAGAGAGGGCACTCCTGTGTTTCTTCTACCTTTCCTGTTGCCAGCATGTGATCTGGGCAGGTCAGCAAGCTACCTGATCCCTTCTTGTCAATCCCCAAGTCTGACACCTCAGAGAGTAGCTGTAAAAAATATGGAGCACTGTGCTGGTGCACAAGAAGATTACCAAACACAGAGGACTCCTGCTGTTATCAGGCCCAGCAGAGAGAGCCACAGGTGCCCTGGGACATTTGTTCCTGAGCCAACTGTCCTGCCCAAGAACTATGCCAGGAAAATGGCGGGAAAGCAATGTGGTTGTCCATGGTGGTTCCTCCTATTAGAATCCGGAATCCCATGACCTCCTTCCTGGCTGGAAGTGCTGGGCATTGCCGTATTCTCCCATCCTGAAATAGGAATAGTTCTGTTACCTCAGCCTAGAGCCCTGCTACTTCCTCACAGCTAGAAACCAAACCTTTTTTTCATGACTCTCTGATCAAAATGTTCCCTCCCACTTTGCCTTCCGACGTTAGCTTTTCTCTTTCTTCTTCATTTAACCTTATGCTAAGTTCTGCTAAATTCCGGTTCAAATACCTTCTTACCTTTGTGGCAAAGGCAAGAACAGTCCTATATTTGGATCTAACACATTGGAGCCAAAGTTTCTTCAAAATGAGAAAAATGACATCCCATCCTGTCACCCACTCACTGTGATCCTGGCTAGGTTTCTTAATCTCTCTGGTCCTCGGCTTCCTCACCTGGTAAGTAGTTAGACCATCCACCTGTCTGGGAGGGCTGTGCTGAGGTTGAAATGGATGATGCAAGCAAATAGCTTAGATTGGCACCCAGCAGTAGGTGCTCAATAAAACTTTGCCTCCATAACAACTTAGTCCCTTGTGCTAGGAAACCAACCCTGTCTGGGGTGACCTACTTCCAGTGGGAACATGGCAGCCAGGGTGTTGATTCAGTTCTGGCGCTCAGCACTGGTCCACAATGAGCAAAGGGGTCAATCCAGCCAGGGACTGGCAAGTGGGAACTCCCTCCCTGGTCCTGGGGGACAGGTATAAGTACACTCGTGGCTTCGGCCTTTTGCTAGAAGAGCCACTCCTGGCCATGGAAGTGGCCAATCAAAGCTGGAAGCCACACAGACACCTGAGAGATTGTGGGGGGGTGGGGGCCAGCAGAGTTAACCTGAACTGCTAGTATGTACAAAGAGACCCTGCGGTGGTTCTTCCTGTGCTCTGAGCCTCAGTTTCCCCATCTGCAAAGGGTGGTGTCATGTAGTGAGTTCTCATCCCAGAGATGCTATCAGGCTCCTGGCCCGGGGACGAGCCCCATTAGTACAGGGGTACACGCTCTCTTCCCTCACTGGCCCAGGCAGCTGCAGAGTCTTTCCACTGTGAGCAATGGATGGAGGAGAGGCCAAGTCCACTTGTCTAAAGATAGGGCTGTGTCACGGCCAAAGTCAACACAGTGGAAAGTCAGACTTTGGTTTTTAGAAAGCACTCACTCCGTCATCCATCGGGGGAGGGTAGCAGTGATCTTTGGAAGGTTCAGGAGAACCCGCAGGGCTAGACACTTTTCTTGGCTACGGGGACTTTGTGGAGGAGCAAGGCTCTGAGGCCAGGGAACTTGGGGTGTGGGGTGGGGATCGTGGCTGGGGAAAATCTGGATGCTGACAAGCCTGAGATGGATAGAAGCCCCAGTGGGAATAACAGTCTGATGTTCAAGAGGAGAGCAGGAAGCTGGCCAGCTCAGATGCTCAGCTGGGCATTACAGTTTAACCTCGCGATGTGGTCATGGGCATCAGTGAGTGTGTGTCAGGGTTCCACCACACTCTCCAGGGCTGAGATGATCTCTTGTCTGAGGATGTCGCAGGGACCTCAGCAGTGGCCAGCACTGGGGAAACTCTGAATGAAGCCAGTTTGGAGAGTCTCTGGGTATGATGGGACTAGCAGAGGGGAAGTAGAGAGGATGGAGAGTTCTAAACTGCAAATTTCTTTTTCCTTTTGGTGTTTTGAGATGCAGTCTAGGTTAGTGGCTGTGGCTGACCTTGAAGTACTGATCTTCCTGCCAATTCCTCTCAGGTGCTGGGGTAACAGGCATGCACCATTAAACCTGGCTGATGTGGGAATTTCTACCCTCAGATTTCCTATGTGATCTCCAGAGCTCAGTTTTCCAAGCATGACATCAAATCCCAGGCAGACACGGAGAGCAAAATCTGACATACCTCGGGGCCAGGAGGGCCAGGAAATCCAAGAGAGCCTTTGTCTCCAACTCTGCCCTGTGAAAAGAATGGATGGTGGAAAAAGCTGGAGTGAACACCAGCCCTACCTTTTATAACTATGCCTGACTGAGGGCTGTTGGAAAGTTCTGGACTATATAGGTGAACTCTGCCTGGTCAGCTAAAATGGGCAATGATTGCAATGTCTCCTCATAGGCATAGAGGCCAGGAGACCCAGGAAGTCATTTCACCTGTGGAGTCTGAGCTTTCCCACTTAGAAATGAAAGCAGCCATCACCCCTTCCCATGTCATGGATATGGTGTGCAAAGAAAGCCACAAGGCACATGATGTGAGGCACGGTAGCACCCAGTCATGGGAACTACTCAGTGACTTATCTGAGCCCATTGGTGGGTGGGGACTGGGAATCATCTAGGAAGCAAAGTGATCAATGACCCTTGGACCTCATGGTTTCCTGCCTGAGAAATGGACTAATAGCTAACCACGCCCTGTTCTGGTCACCCTCTGACTGCTAAGGGACAAAGAAATGTCCTAGATGGGAAGGTGTCCCCAGCCATAGTCCATGAGCAGGGAGATGGTGTTGGCCTTGGTTTCCCAAGGGTTGGAGTACAGGGAAAGGTGCTTACCAGAGGTCCTGGCTTTCCCCGGGCACCTGGAAGCCCTGGCGAGCCCTGGCTGCCCTGAGAAAAGAGTGCATGCGGGGTCAAGTGAGGAGCAGCCTCGAGGTTCTAGAAAGCCCACCTTCTAGAAGGATAAGTGGCTCCCTCTCCTGCTATAAGCATGGGCTGGGCTTGTGCCTGCCTGCATCCTAAAGCTGGGCCCAGGTGCCAAGGTGGAGACCAATCCTGTCCTCTACTACAGTGCCCTTCAGGCCAGGGGACTTGAGAAATGAGGGCCCAAGGGAGGAGCATCCCAGGCCTGTGCATTAAAACTCAGATACGGACATTGGGTCAGACCAGGCGAGCTGGTGGAATTGGGGTGGGGATGAGAACTGGGCAACATCTGAATCCGGTGCATTGGTGGGGAGAGGTCCAGATGTGACCACATGGTGGGACCCAGGCAGAGAAGCTATTCACAGATGGCCACAGCAGGCCTCTGGAGGTCAAGGCCACCGTGGTTTATTCCTTCTCTATCAGTACAGCCAGTCCTTCCTTCTATCCCTCTCTCTAACTTGTTCTAAATATTCAGTGTTGAGTTCAGGATTAGGCCCGTTTTCATCAAGGCAATCTAGGGTCCTATCCTCAGGGAAGTTAGGGTGCACGAGGCCAAGCACAAGTCTCCCAAAGCAGGGAGGACAGTGGTATCATGAATGAGGGACAGACATGCTGCCCAGGGCATCAGGGGAAATGGTCACTTTCTGAGCTGGACAATACAGAGGTTGGGAGGAGGGTGTTTCAGTGACTGGGGTCCTGGTGGGGAGCCAGGACTTCCCTCTGGCAGCAGACAGCATATAAGGGCAAAGCTAGACCCTCAGATGAACAATTTGAGGCCAATGAGGGAGAGAGATGGCGGTAGCAGGGCCTGGAAAGAAGTTCCGAGGCCATTGTAAAATCCAGGGAAGAAGTGACAAGTTGGTGGACAGGTGATGCCAATTTGCAAGTGAATCCAGATCATGCTGGGAAGAAAGCCAGGACTAGAAGCAGGGAGTGGCACTGGATGCAATTACCTTGTCTCCTTGGAAGCCGGGATCTCCCGACACGCCTGGCACCCCTTGTTCACCCTGAGTACACACCAGCAAAGACTATGAGTGAGACCACATGGCCAGGAAGCCTCCTCTCTGGCCAGACCCCCGTAAGTCTCAGCCTCATGGAGGATGTTCTCAAGTGGGGTCTGGCCAGCAGCAGCTTTGACCCTAAGAGGGGGTCAAGGTTGGGTCCCTTGGGTGGCACAAGCAGCCCACCACTTCTCAGAGCACTGCAGAAGCCACCACGGAGCTATCACGGCCTTTCTTGCAGCATCAGCACTTGCAGAGCAATGTCTTACTCCTTCAGCATCCTCCGCAGCCACTGTTGTACGCGGCTCGAGGGCAGCTGGGACAAGGGGCCTGGCCCCTGAGGGGCCTGCTAAGGGCTGTCACTTCTTCCTTCTGTATCAGCAAATGCCTTGGGTCCACATCTAATCAGCTGTCACATGGGAAACCGAGTGGTCTGGCATGTTAGGACCATGTGTATACAGGGAGTAAATGGGCCCTGACTTAGCCCTGGATGGGTCTCTGCTAAGAGGATATATTGTGCCGGCTTGGTGGAAAATCACGTTGTGGGAGGCCTCCTCTATTCCCTCCTGGTTCAGTTCTGACAAATCAGATGCCCCTAGGCCAGAAAGGCTTCTCCCTAAGGCCAGAACCACCTGAAGTCCTCTCAGCTGGGCATCTCCAACAGCCCACTGGCCCCAGGCTACAGAGACCTCGCCAAGCCCCAACACAAGAGGAAGAAAAGCCCTGTGGCAAGGAAGGCTGTGGTACCACACAACTGTCTTGGCAGAGGGGAATAAAGGGTTCTTAGTTTTTTTTTTTTGGTTTTTTGACTTTGTTTTTTCCAATTTGGAAAATCCTGTATAACATCCTAAAATTTGAGGAACAATTTCTAAAAATGTAATGGGCATCCCAGCATGGTGGTCCACGCCTTTAATCAGAAGGATTAGGAGGATTGCCATGAGTTCGAAGCAAGTCTGGGCTTAAGAGTTCCAGGTCAGCCTAGACTAAAAGAGTGAGATCCAATCTCAAAATAAACAAATGGATAAAAAACACATAGATAAATAAATAAGTAAAAGTGATGTATAAAGGAGGGAAGAGAGAGTGAAAAGATTCAAATAGGAGTAAAGAATGGTTTTCAAGGCACCCTAGGAAATCGGGCTGCGGATCTGGAAGGAGCTAGGCTCAGCAGGAGCACAGCCCAGAGCACACGCCCCCAGCTGGAGCAGGAGCCAAGCTATTGTAGAGGGCTCAGGGCCAGGCGGGGTCATGGAAAATCTGGATTCTGGGCAGAAGGACGCAAGGAACATGAGCAATGGCTCTGTGGTCCAGGGAGGGCTGGGGGAGGGATGTGTGTGGCTGCTCAGAACACAAGCTCCGAGGGGTAGAACGGCATTCCCTCCCTCTGACACTGGCTGGATTTCCCTGAAAATGGTGGGGTGGGGAGAGGGGTGGCAAACTTCATTCCCCCTTGGGCTTGTTCAAAGCTGTAAACTCTCAAGTGCTCCAGGCAGTCCTGCCAGCATCCCCGAGGATACGCCAGGATACAGGTATCATCGGGGGTGCAGTTCTGCCCCAGCCTCTGTGCCCCATTATCTTCCCCAAGTCCCTTCCCCTTGGCCAGGCCTTCAGCTATTCCAGAGTGCTCATGTCTCAAGGCTCAGCATAGACAGGTGGGTATGGGGACCCTCCAACCCTAACAGAAGCCCCTTCATTCAAGGGAGGGCTAGACATGTTTGAAGGGGGCAATACTGGATGGAGCGAGAGTCAGGGAAGCCAAAAGGGGCTCCAGAGGGGGCTGGGGAGTGAGAGGGAGGACACAGAACAAGTAGAGAAAGGGCAGAAGTGAGCACCCCACTTGGCTAGCTGACTGGGAACAGGCGTACATCAAATGCTCTGCCTGGTCCATATCCATTTATGCCTGGAAAGTCTCATTTTCTGGGTCCAGAAACCTGGACTCGCTCCCTCAATTAAAAAAAAAAAAAAAGATTCTTTGGGCTGGAGAGATGGCTTAGCAGTTAAGGCGTTTGCCTGTGAAGCCTAAGGACCCAGGTTCTACTCTCCAGAGGTGAGGCGAGCACAGGGTCGCACATGCCCACTAGGTGGCGCCAGCATCTGGCGTTTGATTTCAGTGGCTGAGGCCCTGGTGTGCCAATTCTCTTTCTGCCACTCTCTCTAAAAATAACATAAAAAATTCTTTGATTAATCTTTTTCTGGGCCTCAGTCTCCCCAGCAGTCACTTGTAGGAGCAAATAATTTCCCAGAGCCTTGCCTGCTGTAGCCTGATTTCAGTTCTGCTCTGGATGGGACTTTCTGGGAGCAGGTATCTGGGTTTGGGTCCTGTTTACATAGTAGCCCTGTGCCCTTGGGCAACCTTCTTGTGTCATGGCTTGGAAGGCAAACGGGTTGATCCAAGTTCAGAACTGACTGGTGCCTACCAACATGGCTGCTTCTGTGGGGCCACAGAAGAAGTCGGGGGCACAGAACTCTGAGACAGGAGCAGGGGGGGCATAGGCAAGGAGGGGCTGAGCATCAGGAGGCCCCTCCATCCCTTGTGGATTCTCCACATGCTGTCCCCAGACCTATCTATCACACCCCCTTTGCAGTTCTTGATTTACTCGAAGACTGTAAGGGAAGGCAGGCTACTGGCAGACATTCCCAATGTGTCTGTCATTCTGATGCTGAGTGACTTAAGCCAGATGCTGCCCTTCTCTGGCCCTCAGGTCCACCTCTCTGCTCTGATGCAGTTTGGCAGAGTTGAGACAGCAGTTCAGCAGCAGGACTGGTAGGGAGCTGAGGGAGTGAGTGAGGTTCAGCAGTCAGCCAGCATTTCCGTTTTGTTTTAGTCCAAGCACTGGGGCTGGCCTCCCAGAGCCACACCCAGGCACCTGCACGCACCTCGTCCCTCCTAGACAGTCTCCACCCTCCATGCTTGGAGGCTGTGCCCTCTGCACACCTTTTTGGCATGCTGTGCGGCCTGGCTTGAGATCAGCCCTGACTTAGTCTGGATCCATGCCTCCATAGCCCATCTTCCCCATCCACTCTGGCCTACAGACCACCCCAAAAACCATCCGCCTACATAACACCCACCCAGGGACAGAAGAATCAGGGGCTGAGGGAGAGGAACTGGGGTGCTGGGCAGGGAAGCCAGGCAGCATCGTGGCAGCCTCAGGCAAGGGGCATGCAGATAACCCATGGGCAATGAGGGAATATGCCGATCACCTTATCACCTTTCAGTCCGGGCTCCCCCATGCCGCCCATCAGTCCCTGCAAGACAGGCCAAGACCAGCAGTCAGGAGCTGGCATGCTTCAACACCCTGAGCTGTGTCCCCACCCCAGGCTGGGTCTCTACCCTGAGCTGAGCTGGGTCCCCACCGTGGGTTTCCAGTTCTTACAAGCAAAGGGGGCAATAATTCTCTCCTCTCAGGGCAAGGGTGTGGGATGAGGAACCGGGAGAAGCTACAGTGAACTGGTGACCTCAGCTCTGGAGTAAACTCAGAGCAACAGTAAGGGGCTGGGCTGTCCACAGAATGGGTCCTGGAGCTGCTTGCTTATCCTCCACACATCTCTCCCACTCATTGGGGCTGAGTCAACAGCTGTCCCAAGGGTTTCTACAGCCCTGGCCATGAGTCCCACTAAGAATTATGGGGCCCCATGGTCCAGAACCACATTGGATTCCTGCTAGGCTTGTGGAGTGGTATCCAATAAAGATGTCTGGCCTAAATGACATACAGATGCCGGCTGGCTCTCAGACCAGAGAGAAACTAAGCTGCAGACCAGTCCGCTCCTGTCTTCGTTCCTGGTGTCACCTGATAACCTTTTCTTTTCTGATGCCTGGGCACTGGGTGGGGGTTAGGGAGGACTGAAAGGGAGGACTTGCTTACCTTCATGCCCTTGGGTCCTGGGTAGCCAATCGGACCCAATGCTCCCATGTCACCCTGGGAAGAGAGCAAGAGAAAGATGCCATGAGTGGGGACTTGGGAGGTTGGTCTGGGAGGACTGATCACCAAGGTCCCAAAGATCGACTCATGCCTTTGGACTGATCTTGGGAGTTTGAATCTCTGTGCCGTCCACTTCCTTTGAAGTCTGGAAATGCCTCCTATGGTTCCCTGCCTGACCGCTGTCCCAACCCTCCCAGCACTTCTCGTTAGACGTCAGGATTTCTGTCCAACAACGAAGAGACTCTTGACCTCTGAGGACCTTGCTCTCCCTCCATAGAATGGGGGTGATGTTCCCCTATCCTGTGGCTGCTGTAAGAGCCAACTACGGCATAACTGGGAGCTTGGACCCCCGAGCTAAGGGACAGGAAGCACTTCCTTCTCCCCAGAGGTCTGGACAGTTCCTTGGCAGGCAACGAGGGTGGGGCGGGGCGGGGCGGGGCAGGGCCGACTCCAAGAGCTCTATGCTGTCTTCAACACCCGGGAAGCTGAGACGGGCTCCCTGACCACAGGCTGAGGACCCAGCTTCAGGTCAAAGCTCATTGTCCAGGCAGGCATAGCGAGGTTACTGGGCCTGGGACACCCCTTGTCCCTAAGGGTGCTCTCCATGGGGGCTCTGGGAGGCCAAGTCAGTCCAGCCACCTTGTCTCTCTAGCTCTGCCACTCACCCAGCATGTGATGGGGAGAGTGACAAAGCTTTGTGCGCCAGACACAGTTTTAAGAAGTAGCTAATTTATCAGGCTAGGGGGATGTGGCAATGGTCAGGGGCATGTGGCCATCACAACCTAAAGGAGTCCAGGGGCCACCAAACATCCTTCAAGGCACTGGGCAAATCCCAGCAAAGATAATCCAGCCCCATCAGAAACGTCAAGGTCTGGACTGGAGAGATGACTCAGTGGTTAAGGTACTTGCCTACGAAGCCTAAGGACCCAGGTTCTATTCCCCAGTACCCATGTAAGCCATATGCACAAAGTGGCACATATGTCTGGAGCTCATTTGCAGTGGCTGGAGGCCTTGGCACACTCATTTTCTCTGTCTGCCCCTCTCTCTCTTGCCCTCAAATAAGTAAATAAATAAAAAAGAAAACATTTTTTAAAGTGTCAGGGGTCAGAAAACCCTGGCTTAGTAAAGTGGGATAAATTCTCTCTTTCCCTCCAATATTACTCAGCACATCCACAAGCTATCCTTGGGCTCACCTATAACATGAAGCTACCCACGTCCATGAAGCAGGGAGCCCTTCTTAACCTTCCCATGCTCCCTCCTGGCCTAAGCGGCTGCCGTGTAGTTTCCATCAGTGTGCTTGACCTTCCTGCACCTCAGTTCCCCTCTATGCTGACAGCTTCTTCGGAGGTCCTGGTGAAGACTCTGAGATTGCAGCACGGCTCAGAAGCATGGAGGGTACAAAGAAGCCCCAGATAGCTGAGCATTCTCCGCAGGCTGAAGAATCTGACCCCGAGTCCCTGTGCTAGCTGCTGGGGGACACCTTGGAGTGAGGCCGTGCAGAGAAGGAGAACACATTCCGCGAGAGTGATGGAACGGATGGGGGTCAGAGCAGTGGAGGCTCCTGAGAGGGAAGGTGCAGAGGCGCTCTCAGAGCGGGCACTGCTGCCCTCCCACCCAGAGCACGGAGGTGGGCCCTGGCCCTGTTCTAGGCTGCCTAAGCGATGTTGGCAAACTCACCATCTCCTCTCTGGATGTCGGGACCACCACTTGGCTGGGCTCAGCCACCCTTTCCTGCTGAGCCTCTGCTAGCTAATCCTGCCTTCTGCCCCACCAAGGAACTGTGTCTCGCTGCGAGAAAGCCTCGGACTCTTCTCGACTAGGTTATTCCTGACAATGACCCACAGGTCACTTTTGCTACTACAGAGGATGAAACTGGGGCTCTAAGAGGTTATGGCGGCAGCGATGTCCAGCTCCAAACTCCTCTTCGGAGAGAAGAGCCAGGTCCTGGGCTAAGGTGGAAGGGGAATTGCCAGTCATTCATTCCACCAGCCTGTTTCTTAGAGGAAGATGGTACCCACAGGCCCCATGGTGTGCAGACTCTTCGGGAGGTGCCTGCTCCCCAGATTGCTGGCTGAGAGTGTGAGGGCATAGGGACCAGCAGAAGCTCCAGGAACTCACTCAGGCTCTCTCTCCTCTGGCTGCAGCTTGTGGGAGACTGACTGCATTCCACATAGGCGGGACAATGGCCCAGGTGAGAACCATGAGAGGGTTCTGTGCGAGGCTGGGGAGGGATCTGTCATGGCCACATAGGGGTTAAAAATTGTTCCAAAGGGATCTGAGCTGCATGGACTCAAGGAGGTGTGGAAGCCGTAGAGCCTCCGACAAGTCCACGTGCAAGACAGCAGGAGAAGGACCAGGAAGAGGCTGCAGGCCACTATTCCCAGAGGTCAGCTCTGTGCTGTACATGGTACGCCACCAGCAGCAGCCACAGCTGTAGGCACTTAAGGGTCCCCTGCTGTGTCCCCAATCCAGGAACAGCTGTGAGCCTCCCTAGCCAGCTAAATGCCAATCTGAGAATGTATACTAGGGACAGGGTCACCACTGTTCACGGGAGCTCTGTGCAGCAATGCGGTCAGTCGTTCCATTTTGCAGTCGGAAAAAGAAAATCAAGGTTAAGAGAGAAGCTAGGTAACCTGCCTTGGATTAAGTACTGAGTGGGAATGGAAACAGCACAAGGTCTGTCTGTCTGTCTATCTGTTTCACGTGAGTCCATGCTCACAATCCCTGGGTTGCCTGCTGATACAAGCAAGGCCCAAGGCGATCATGTCGGCACCCAGGCTGGGATTTGCCAGAGGTCATGGAGGAAGCCCGTGGGGCTTCTAGGATAGGACCGTCACTCCACCTTGTAAGTGGCTCCTTTTTAGCTGTGACGTGTTCTCCTGAGATGCCCACGCTCTAGCCCTGGCTCATCTGCCCTGTTTCTTATGCCTGGTGGGCCAAGCCCATGACTCCATTGCTCGAGCATGGCCTCAGAGCCCAGCATACCTCTGCTCGAGGTCCAGGCGCTATTGCTTCTGCTCAGAGCCGTCCCACGCCAATCCCCACATACATATATGTGTGCCTACGGCCACCACCTCCCACACCACCAGACAGGCCAGGTAGCTGGTTGGGGAACCTTCTCTCTGTGACATCAGCATCTAGGGAAGGGTGGGTGGCAGAGACACTAGAGGTGTTCCTTAGGGAAGGACCCTCATTTAGAAACCCACCAGGGAGCTGCCTTTGGAAGAAATAGCACCTCTTTCCAGGCTGGGTTAGGGACAGGAATATTGTGGCTCCTGCGTGGCTCTAATCCTATCGGGGCATCTCTGCCCAGCCCACACCGTGCACACTCCCTGCGTGTGCTCAGCACAGCCCCCTGCATCACAGGGCAGGGGCAGGTCTTGAGCCATGCCTATAGGCTGGGTGACCTCTGCCCGGCCCCCACTGACTCTGCTTCCTTCACTGCAACATGATGAGTTCCTTCCCCTCCCAGGGCCGGCATGACGAATCATTGCTGAGCGCCGGGTTGGGTACAGACCAGGCAGTGCGATCTTGCTCCTGCTTTGCACACAGCACACAATAGGCTAGTCCACAGTACCCCCACATTCTGTGGGTTTGGTCCAATCACAAGTTCTCATTCAACAGAAAAGTCCAAATTCCCTATGTCCCTCCAAACAGAAGAGACATCAATGCTCTATGTGGAGCTGATTCTGGAAATGGGCAGTTTTCCTACAGGCTGGCTAAGGGTTTCCATGACTCTGAAAGAGTTGTTTCCCAGCCCTCTCAACTTAGAGGCAACAGGAAGCCACTGGTGGCATGTGCGGACTGGAGACATTCAGACCTGGGTGACAAGCTGGTGACCTGGAGCATGTGCAGGTTTCAGAGCTAACACATGCCGGGCACACACAGGGGGTGGGCTGACGCTCGGGAAGTACTAGCTGGTCCTTGCATCCTGGCTGCGGGCTGCATGCACAGCTGATGCGCCTGAGTCTCCATGGAAACAGTGGTGCTTGTGTACCCCTCTGCTCAGCTGAGAACCCACAGTTGCTATAAAGTCATAGATGACTCAAAGTCCACTTCCTCCTACTGCCTTGGAGGAGTCCTTTTCCTTTCCATGTCTCCCTGGAGGCAAAAGTCTCCCCCACACCACCCCGCCAAAGCTGCCAGTCCCAGAAATCCTAGCAAAGCCCGGCCTGGTGGAGGGGTCCACACTCCCAGTGCTCAGAGAGGCCAACATAGGAGATACACAGCTCTAGGACAGCACATAGTGTCTCAAAAGCAACAAGAAGTCCTGGATGAGAAGAGACACTCACCTGGGGCTTGGTGCTGACTCGGTGGGCTCTGTGGTCAAGCCCCACCCCCACCTCCGTGAACTGTGGGGACACTCAGAGCTCAGCCCCAGAAGAGGGCAGGAAGGCCTGGACTGGACATAGGGGTCAAGGCCTCCATCCTTTTCTACCTTGTGTGTGACACTGACCTAGGGCCCATTTTCCAATTTGCCCCATGAGTTGTGGTACTAGATGGAACACAAGGTTCCCCATTCCAACAGGCACCTTTAACTGCTGAGCCATCTCCCCAGCCCTGGCACTCGGTTCCACGTGAAGACACACCAACAAAGAATGACATTCGAGAAGAGAGGCCCCTCAGTGTTGCATCTGACATTCACATGCACCTGGGCATCTTGCCTCTTGTCTGGTGGTCCTGAGACTGTGGGACATACTTGGGAAGGAACTTGGTAAGAGTCAGGAGGGCGCCACGGACTGGCCTGACACAGTTTAGGTCTCCTTCAGCTAGGCAGAGGTCCTGTAACCCGAGGGGCAGGCAGCGAGCCCCAGCACTTGGCAGCTGCAGGGTCCGAGTGCTCATCCACACCTAACCGGCGAGGCTGCAGGCCCAGAGGAAGGAGGTGACACTGCCGAGGCCACGCAGCAGGACTTCCCTCCTTCCGCATCTGACTAGCTGCTCACTCCTGTTCCCACCCACGTCACCCCGAGAGGTTTGGTGACAGAGGCCCCTTTGACCTCCTGTGTGGGCCTCCTGGCCTGCTCCTCACACTGAGGCTCCCTTGCTTTGCCGTGACCCCACCCAGGCATCTATGTACTTACAATGAGACCGGGGACTCCTGGCGGCCCTGGAAGACCCAGTTCTCCCTGAAAACATAGAAACCGAAGTGGTGACATTAGCCCATATCCCTCTACACTTCCACATAGACCACTAGTGGGGCCTTTGGAAGCAAACCCCTCTCATCGAAGATCATAGACCCCGTGTGTGTGCAGGGGGGGGGGGGTCTCCTGTTCCTGGGTTGACACTCAGCTCTGCCATCAGCTGTCCCTGCCTGTAACTTCCAAATCTCGTTATCTTCTGATGGTAAGTATGAAGAACTGCCAGGTGGAACTGGACCTCGGTAATAAACACTTGGGCACTGTACCCCCTGGAGGTGGAACTAGGATTCAAGATGTGAGTGACCGGCCCAAGGTCAGGTGTGCCAGGACTGCCCACTCTGGGAAAAGT
This sequence comes from Jaculus jaculus, assembly GCF_020740685.1. Taxonomy (NCBI): domain Eukaryota; kingdom Metazoa; phylum Chordata; class Mammalia; order Rodentia; family Dipodidae; genus Jaculus; species Jaculus jaculus. The sequence goes on from NC_059102.1 coordinate 141,275,911, forward strand.
TCTTGCCTGAGGTCATGAGACAGGGCAGTGTGGGACTTACCCCCAAGCCCCTGGCTTATGTTCAAAATGGAAACTTGTGGATAAATATGGGTGGCTCTAGACTGTGACCAGCAGTGAGAGCTGCCAGCCCCTCTCAGTGGCTGCCCTTGGCATAGGTGCAACCCTGGGGCTCTCCAGAGAGGAAATCACTACCAAGTCCACCAAAAAGAAGGCCAAAGCTAAGGTCAGAAGCAGCCTTGGTTTTCAATGAGGCAAAGGCTCAGTTAGCAAAGGAAGGTGACTTATCCAACATCCCTCAGAAACTCTATGGCAGAGCCAGGCCAGACTCTTGTTCTGCTCCTCAAGGATATGTGGAGAAAGACGTCCTTGCCAGAACCCAAGGAAACTTCTGGAAGGGCCTTGTCCAAACAGTGTAATGTTGCCCCAATAAGAGCTGTGTCTGTGGGGAGGCGCTGACTCCCCTCCGTGCCCATGTAATAATGTTCCTCACTCCACCAGGAGGGTCCCTCACCCCTCTTCTCCCAATTCATGGGTTACTGTCCCCACAGATCTTTCCTGCTCCCCTGTCTTTGGTCCACCCGGATCTCGGGAGGCTAGCGCATCAGAATAAGGGAGTGGCCATGACACTGAGGCCAGGCGCTGTCCTGTGGTTAACTAGCATTGGTAGTAGCACTGCTCACTGAACACCTGCGATGGCGGGAACCTTGAGGCAAGCGTTCTGACTCACACTTATCGAGAGGGAAACCAGGGTGATTTGCCAAAGCTTACATGCCTGGCAAGTGGCATTGCGGGACTCAAACCCCATGCACCCAGCCTTGACACCAAGGTGTTGTCCCCAGATTATCTGGCTAGGTTGGGCTCAGGAGCACTTGGGGAGCTGAGCCAGCACATGATCAGACGCTGATAGAGGACCCAGTGGCCACCTCTGAAGACGGCACAGCTGCGTGGGCAGAAAGCCCAGGCGAAGATGGGATGGGGCAGGTGCTGAGTGGGCTGGCCACAGTCCACAGCCCAGGGCGAGAAGGAATGTCTTCTCCTGTGCGGGCCTGGCGCTGGGACAGGAAGGGAAAAGCAGGGCAGGCTGACCTGGGTCCTTTGCAGGCCAAGCCCGGCCTCGTCCTATTTATAAACTGTAAACCGAAGCTGCTTGTGCATTGAGCCTTTCCCTCCAAGGCCCTCGGGTGACTGGCTCTACCAGGGAGCAGCCCACAGACGCTCCTGATGCTCTGCACTCAGGACAGCAGTTGGGCTCTCTCCGTGAGGGAGGAAGTCCTGGGTTGAGAAGGGGCTACCTGGGGCTCCTGACTCAGGGATGAGTTCTCTCCTGGGAACCCCCAGGCCACAGAAGATGGGACACGGAGGTTCAATGAAGTCAAGCCATTTCTCCAAGGGCACCCAGCTAATAGGTACAAGGTTGGAACTTAATGCAGGTCTGTGACCCCAAAGGTCACGTTTCTCAAATGCCCCAAGTATTCACTCGCCAGTTGGCAAACATCAGAGACACTTACAGGGTTTCCATCCAGTCCAGGGGGGCCTCGTTCCCCAAAGTCTCCAGGGAAGCCCTGAGGATGTTACAGAAAAAAAAAACCTAGAGGTTAGTAGTCACCCCAGCAGGCTTGGTCTGGGACATCCCCCAGGGGACACAAGGACAATGTCTAAGCAGGCTTGGTCTTTGGATCTGGGGTTATGAAGCCACCTCTGTCACTCACAAATACCCATACATAGAGAACTCCTGAGGGACAGGCCACTGGCCAAGTAGCCTGCTGCTTCGCTACCAAAAGTCTAAAAAGACGAGACAGATGCTCAGCCCCAGTCTGGGAGCTGGTCCCAGTGCAGAGGGAAGGACAATGCCTGTGGATCAGGAAGCTGGACCCAGGCCTGCACTGCCCATACTGAATGAGAAGGTTGCAGAGCATACTTATTGCCCATGGGCCTCAGTTTCTCCCTGGGTCAGAGGAAGACCTCTGTGGACTGTGCATGGGTCAGCTCAGTGCACCTGCAGCTGTAATGTGCCCTCTGGAAGCCCCACCGCGGAATCACCATCCTCTGCTACAGACTAATGCAGGCTGTGACGGGATGACTGACAAGGTTATGCAAGGCTATGCATTAAGGTTAGATGATGCTAATTCATTATGGCTACAGAGAGGGTAGGCCACCAGGACCCAGGCAGGTCTGTCCCCTTGGGACCCAACTCTGAGGCATTCCACACTCTCTGGGAGCCAGGCAGCTGGAAAAACATCAGCTGTGGGGAGGTCTGTGGGTGGGAAGACTCAATTCCTACTTCAAAAGGAGAAGAGAGCCTGAGTGGGAGAGGGGAACCTGCGCCCCTTCTCCAGTACAAACCATCACTTTTCCAGGGAATTTATTAACAAAACACATGAGTGCCAAGCTGATCAGACAGCAAAGACCCCTCTTGGAGAAGTCTTGTGCTTGTGCTTTCAAATTCTTCTGCAGAATTCTCTCAAGCACAGAAAAACCAAAAGACCAATTTGAAAACCAAATGTGAAAGTCACATGGTTTGGATCATGGAGAAGAGACCCTATGTGTCAGTGTGCGTGTGCGTACCTTTAGCCTGACACACAGTCAGTGTGCGTACCTTTAGCCTGACATATGGTCAGTGTGTGTACCTTTAGCCTGACGTACAGTCAGTGTGCCTACCTTTAGCCTGACGTACCGTCAGTGTGAGTACCTTTAGCCAGACGTATGGTCAGTGTGTGTACCTTTAGCCCGACATATGGTCAGTGTGCGTGTGTGTACCTTTAGCCTGACGTATGGTCAGTGTGCATACCTTTAGCCTGACGTACGGTCAGTGTGCACGTGCGTACCTTTAGCCTGACGTATGGTCAGTGTGCACGTGCGTACCTTTAGCCTGACACAGCCTTCAAACCCTCATTTGCAGATGCATGTCACATGGGTAATATTCACCACCCCTCAGAAAGTAAGACTTCACTCAGAAACTCCCTGACAAAAAAAGGGATGAGGGTTCCCTGACAGGATGCAGCTGGTTGATCATTCTGCAAATAAAGTTGCATTTGTGTTTGATATTCACCTTTAGAATAAGATTACTGGTCCACTTTAACAGATGAAGAAGTTGAGGCACAGGCAGAAAAGTCAGTTGGCCATGGCCATATAGCATATCTGTAGCTCAGCTGAGCCTGGGTCCCAACTTTCTAGACCTTACCCTCTTCCTGTGAGCTACGCCTGGCATGTTGAAGTAGGTACATGTGTCTGTGGGGTTCATGTGATCCCACTCGTTTCTCCTCCCCTTGTCCTTGGAGTTTACCCTGGCAAATCTCAGCCAGTTTCTTTGGGGACACCTTCTAAAGAAACTGACTTCCCACCTGTGGTAGTTGTCATGAGATAAAGGGTGGAAGCGCAGGTCAGACCTTCAGGGGACGGAGATGGAGCCTAGCAGAACATCAGGCCAGCTCCACGTGACCCGTAGTGACATGGCCTGGGGAGCCCCTGCTCTGTTCTCCAAATCCAGCCTCCAGAAGTGACCAGAGTTCACTCCAGCTTCTCGAGGCAGCTGTGTGACCTGCAGGTCCTCTCTGCATAGATGACGCTGCAGCCTGGTCCCACCCCTAGACAAAGCTGGGGGCGGGAGACACTTCCACTCTCATGGGGTACTACTGAGTCAGAAGGACGTGGGGTCTTAGGCAAGGCTCATGGGCACACAGCAAGTGCGACAATAGGAAGACTGTCTTGGAAATATGAGAAGAGAGACACTGTCTTCCAAATATCAAATCCAAACCTCACAGGGGGGCATTCCTGCAACTGCAGCCTGGGACAGCCACGAACAATGAAGGGACAAAGCAATGATACTAACAGCCAGCCCCAACAGTGTGACCTCCTAAGAGACCCATGAAATGGGTCCTACCCCTACCCCTTGTTAGGCAAGTGGAAATTGAGATCCAGAGAGGTTAAGAAAACTATCCAAGGTCACACAGCTATGAAAGAGCACAGCAGGGATTTGAACCCAGGCAGGCTGGTCCCAGAGCTGTTCTCTTAGCTTATGGCACTGGAAATAAACAGAAGGGACTGGGCAAACCTGGAGTCTCTCAAAGGGCCTTCACCCTGGGCTACCAAATGCTGAAGCTCGGTCTGCTTGCGTGTGTAGGGTAGACTGGGGTACCCACCCTCCTCCGGCTTCAGCCTCCCGTCTAGGGTTTTGGATTACAAAACTGTCACCAGACCAAAGACAATCCAAGATGGAGCAAACTCATAATCACAGCAAGTGGGTCAAGTGGGGAAGCTGAGGCCTGCAGGCCCTGTTCCTCCACTTGCTAGGGGCATGGCCACTCCAGCCTTTGGCACTTGCTGAGCTGTGTGCTGTACATCCCGCCTCTGCCTCCACACCTCCCCGGCCTCCCTGCCTGCGCCTGCTCCTCCAGGGCCTCATGGCCCGCACACTAGCCAGTAAGCAGCAGGGCCTTCCTTCCTCTGTGGCCCCAGCTCAGATGGCCTGGCCTGAGGCCCAAGGAATGAACTTGGCTCACTGCTGGGCGCAGCCACGTGGCATCTCCACTTCCCCAGGTTGGGCCCCTCAGGGACTGAATGTCTTGGACTATGAGCAGAACCAGGCCCAGGAGGAGAGAAAGAATCAGGACAGGACTTCTCCTTCCCTCCCGCCCATGATAGCTCAGAGGCTCACGGGCGAGTAGTGACAGCCCTCGCTGCCACCCTCACGGCAGTGCGTCAGGGGCCCAGACCTCTGAAGGCGCCCCAGGCGAGTTCCTGCATCCGCGAGTTGCCCCTGTGCCGCAGAGGGCAGACACGGGGCCGGGGAAGCACTCACTACAAACGGAGCCTGTCCTGTCCTGCCCTGGAGACGCTAAGCTAACAAGATGAGCGTGGGTGATCTAGCTCCTGATAACCTGACAAGCTGTCACTCTGCTAACCTGGGCTCTTACCCACCGCGGAAGTATTCAGTAACATCTAGGAGGAGTCATAGATGTTGGAGGTCTCCCAAAGCATGTAAATTCCCCAATGTCTGGAAGCCCCTGTCAAGCCAACCTTGCATCTCTCCTGCTATACTTGAAGTGTGCTGATGTGTAAGGACCCTTCGAGGTCCCCAAGCCCCTGGCCTGATGATGCTCAACATGCTCTGTTCTGTCCTTTGAAGCCCATTAGGAAGTCCATCAGGTCAGAATTACAGGAACAAGATGAAGATGGGCTGGCAGAGGTCTCAGGGCGGGGGTGGGGGGTGGGTCCAAGGATCACCATCAGCCGTGGGGCAGCTCTGGCTCATGTCTGGATGCAGTGAACCAGGCCCTCAACTACCACCTCAGCTGAGGACCTTCATATATTTGGGCCTCAGTTTCTCCACATGGAACTCTATGCTCCTCTGTCTGAGGCCTGGAAATAGTCCTGGGCTGGAAGCCCTGTCTGGGCCTAGACAGCTGTGTGTCTTTGGACCAGTGCCTGCTGTCTCTGAGCCACACAGTGAGGGACTGAGCCAGGCCTGGGCCCTCAGTTCCAGCTTCTGATCTTCCCTCTGCCTCCCAGCATAGGACAGGCCTCACTAGACACTGTGAGAGTGGCCAGCCTTGTCAGACACCCCAATGGGTATTTGGGGCATTGGGTAGGCAAGGCTGTGGGGTCTCCCCACAGAACAAGTCCTGTTATACTCTAGATCACGGTGGATCAACCCTGCCCAGTTGTGGGGTCAAGGTCATTTTAAAGGTTCAGGAGGGAGCCAGGCGTGGTGGTGCATGCCTTTAATCCCAGCACTCGGGAGGCAGAGGTGGGAGGATTGCCATGAATTTGAGGCCACCCTGAGACTCCATAGTGAATTCCAGGTCAGCCTGGGCTAGAGTGAGACCCTACCTCGAAAAAAAAAAAAAAAAGGTTCAGGAGGGGGCAAGTGACTGCAGAGTATGAGTATGCTTCCCCCCATCTGATCCCCCCGCCCTCAGTGAGGAGCACTTCAGCACAAGGTCAGCCACTGTGGGGGACCCAGATGAATTACTCTCAGTCTGAGCCTCAGTTTCTCATCTGGAGACAGGGACAGTGCCCAGTTCCCTTGGCCCACAAAGTCCTTACAAATGTCGCTTCCTCCACTTACGTGACATAGGCAACATGCTTGCACTCTCTCCTATTCGCCGATGGGTCTGCCTCTAAAACACAAGCTCCAGGGCCAGCGGGGCTTCTTTCCTCTCTGACTCTGGTCCTGTCTCCAGTGGCAGCACAGAGCAAGTGTTAAGTGAAGAGTGAGCGTGTGGCCTTATCTGACACTGCTGCGGAGTGGGGCCCAGCACAGCCTCCTCGCTCTGAACAGCAGGGCTTCAGCTGCAGGATGGCCTTGCTGACCAAAGACTGCTGGTGGGCCCCTGGACATGGCTGCTGGTATTGCCTATGCCAGGCTGGAGAAGCTGGCCTCATGGTTAGGTCCGTCCCATACTCAGGAGGGTGGGAGGCACCAACACGCCAGCTGCATTCTGGACACGGGGGTGGAGAACAGCTCTGGTTCTCAGCATACACATGGCTCTGACCCCATCTGTCACCTCCCAAACCTCCATCTCATCTGTTCTGCGGCAACACTGGCCCTACCGGGCTCTCAGAAACAACCTCTAGGGTGACTCTGGGGGCCAACCAGAGTAATGGGGTAGCAATCACAGAGACAACCTAGCAAGTTCCCTGTCCCGTTTCCTCAATTTAAACTGTGAAAAACCAGATCAAAGGAGGCGATGCCATTGGCCCACAGTCACACAATATAGAGAGCCACCCTCCCTTGTCCAGGAAACTGCACATAGGAACGATGGCTTTTATTCATGAGCTGCTGCTATGTCACAAATACATTGATCCTAGGAGCCTGACACAATTGTACCCATTTCTCAGACAAGCAAACGTGTGGCTCAGAGAGTCTGAACCAAACAGGCTCCTATGCAAGAGCCTTTGCACCACTGTGACCCAGTGTGCAATGTTCTTCTCTCAAAAGCCTCTAAGCTCCTGTGCTGACGTCTCTCCCAATGTGGAGGCATTCATTCAGGCCAACTGAGCCAACAGCTTACACTGCCGGCACTATGGGCCCCAGGCCACCCTCTCTTGGCTTTCTGGTCTGCCCACCATTCACTTAATCATTACTTCCCTCCATCTTCCCGGTCAATGATCATCTGTGTGTCAGTCCCTCGAGTGAGAACATTAGCACCCAGGAACTAGTTGGTCCTGAGACCTAGGGCCTCACCTTGAGCTAGGAAGTTCAGCGCCACTCGTTGTTCTTAGCAGGGTGGTAGGCATTAGACCTCAGAGCCCAGAGTGGCTGCTAGGTCACAGAGAGATCTAGGGATGACCATGGGGAATCTGGCTGGCTTATGGGGATCAGGAGTGAGGTTCTTGTCTTTGCATCCTCCTTTGGCCCCAAGGGCCCAGCTCAATGTCACCAACCACAGTAGCCCCTATCTGAGTGTTCTCAAGTATTCCTTTTCCCTCTCCAGCCCAAGTGTCACCACTGTCCCCTCTGCATCCAACACAGCAATGACAGGCCCAGACTTGGGAAAATCATGGCTCTGAGTCTGACATCAGCCTGCAGGGAAGTGGCTGAGAGCTGATCCAACAATGAGACCGGGGAGGAGACAGGCACCTCAGTGACGGTCCCGGTATCTCCCTCTGCCTCAATTCCCCCTTCTGAAGTAAATGGCTTTTCCAGAAGGCAGTCTAGGAAATCAACATTTACAAAATTGGCACCAACTAGTGGACCCAAGAGTCGGTCCTCAAGATTAGAGACCTTGGAGACGACCCCACAGAGCTAGAACTCTGGTTCCATTGTTTACTGGCTATGAAGCCTTAGACAACTTACTCAACCTCTCTGTGCTCACTGTCTTTCTCTTCATGCTCTGTAGGATGACCAAACATGAGGAGAAAACATTTCCCAATACAAGAAAGAGGCACAGACCGCTAGCCAGTGGGGGAGGGGAGTAACTACTGAGCACCCTCTGTCTGCTCTGGTCCACTGTCCTCCCATCTTATGTGTGCGTGAGTGAAATGGGACAGGGTAAGGACCCCAGTACTGGAATTAGTATGCTCCCGAATGAAAAGAGTCCCCCCGCCAGCCCAGTCTGGACAGAAGCCCCTGACACAGAGCTGCGTCCATGAGCCGCCACAGCACATGGGGACAGACGAGGTCCAGGCAGCAGCAGCCCTGGCTTCTTAGCCAACACCCAGCGCCAAGCCACAGAGCAGAGAAGCAGACAATGACAGGCCTCGGTGGCAGGGAGGGAGGTGGATGGAAGTGGGGACCCCCTTAGAGTCTGTGTAATAGACACGGAAAATCTTTACCGGCCTACCCATCTCGCCCCTCTTGCCAGGAACGCCGGGCAGACCCTGTAGAGGAGAGAGAAGGAGAGGTCAGCGCAAGGCTTCATGAGGGGCCCGGTCGTGTCCAGGAGGAAGTCCTAGAGAGTCTGGAAAACACACCCAGACACAGTGGCACTGGATGCACAGGCATGCGATGGTTGGGGCCATGTGCACCTCTGGGGAAGTGGCTAAAGAGAGCTGCCAGCCTGCTGGCATTCGGCAGGTGCTCACGACTCCCCATGCTTTCTCTCTGAAGGCACACTCCACTCCACTAAATGACCAGCTTGGGATTGAGTCCCCAAGTACAGACTCGGGCGATGGGGGAGAACAAGGCAACTTCACCAGTCCTAGGGGCCTGTGGGAAGCTCTTCCCAACTTGTACACTTGGGTTGGGAAGATGGGCATCTTGGGAAATCAGCCCCACCCACCTCCAAATTGAACCCACTGGCTTCCTTAGGGAACTGGTCCCCCAGTCTCTTCATGGACCACAGGACCCAGGCCAGAGGCAAACCCCTGAAGTATCCCCTGATCACACCCAGGTCCGCCGCCACTGTTCTGCCTGGGACACGTAGCCCGGCTGTCCCCAGCTTTCTCCATTCCTTCCCCAGCCCAGCCTCACTTCTCTGAAGCAAGTGCACCGAGCCAGCTACTTGTGCAAAGGGGCAGAGTGACTGTTTGATGCTCTGTGGCCCATCTGGTCTCTGCCACAGTTATTTGACCCTGTCACAGCAAGGAGCCACAGACAGCTGTGAACAATGAGCATAGCTGTGGACAATAAAACTTTATTGACAAAAACACCCAAATGCTGGTAGAAGTTGAATCTAGAATATAAAGGGGTCTGATTCTCCTTTGCTGAGAGCCCTGGACAGGAATTTCGGCAGAATCCTTTTTCTGGCCTTGGTCTGTGATTATCTAGGCCACCTGGCCTGGGGCTCTTGGGCACTTGCCCCTGCCCACTTAACCCTGTGATTGTGTGATGGGTAAACTTGCCAGGTGGCGTCCTGACTTTGTAGCTGCTATTCCCCAGGTTTAGACTTCCCCTCTGACCTGCCCCTTCACAGGTTCTTCTCCACTCCCAGATTCCTCCCTCAGGGGACTCTGAGACCTTCATGCCTGGCACTTGGCAATAGGAGAGCATGGGTGGAGGGATGAGAAAGCATGATGGACTTACCCGCTCTCCATCCGACCCTGGCAGGCCAAAGAGCCCGGGGAGACCAATGTAGCCCTAGGGAAGAGCAAGCAGGCGGGGATCAGAGTGGCCATGCATGGTGTGCGATTGGCCCAGACCCCCAGCTGCCCTCCCATGCCTGGTGTCCAGCAGTGGCGGCTTCTGCAGTCCTCGATGACATAGGCCTTGAGGCAAGTGTATATGCCCATGGACTGCATGGTGCTGCTTCCACGATGTAGTCCAAAGGCACATACGCTCACACCAGGGAGGGCAGTGCGAGGCGTGGCACAAAGGCCTACCACTTGAACCTGTGGAAGAAAGCTGGCACCTGGGTTAGATGCTATGTGGCCTCTCAGTCCTACCGGCCCCAGGGATGCTCCTGTGGGACCAGAGCCCTTGCAGCCACTTCTCCAAGACCTCAAAGGCCCCCATGTGGGTCCTGCATCCTCCCCAGCTGCTGAGTGCTGTGGCCACAGCTGCAAGCCCAGCGAGCCCATGGGTACCCCGTTGTTACTCTTTCATTAGGTGCCTGCAGACTGACTGTCACCCCCCTTTGCTGACACAGGGACTCTCAGACACTAGAGACAAAGGAACAGAGCTCAGGGGTCTAACTAAAAGTCCCTGTGGCCACCTGTCAACCCAGCAGACTTGCTGCACAGAGTCTGTCACCATCCTAGGACTTTGGTCTAGAATGCACCGGATTTCTGGCCTCCTGGACTGTGTTCTGTCTGAGCCCCTTACAAGGTATGACCTGCCCACCTTGTGATCACCTCAAATCTCTCCCTGGCCAGCACCCCACACCCAGGCCTCAGAAAGCTCTCCTGTCCCCCAGCAGTTCCTCAGTACCCTGTGAATGTCTCAAGGGCCAGAATTTAGAGAAAGGCCTATACTATTCTCGCTATATCCTCAGTACTGGTGGGATTGCTTAACGACAAATCCAACAAAGATAAATGTTCACCGAACCCTCATTATGCCCCGTGCACGTCCGCAACGCTGTGCATCCACTAACGCATTGCAGGCTGCCCCACACTCCGCAAAGGAGGTGTAGCAGTGCGGTCTGTGCCTTACATGTGAACACACTTCAGGCCCAGAGAGGTGAAGTAGCCTGCCATGGCTCACACAGCTGTGCTGCAGCAGCAGAATTCGTATGCAAGTTCAAGTCCTGGGCTCCCACTCCTAACCACTGCGCACCACGGACCTCCGTGAACAAGCAGCCGCGGGCGCTCGCGACCAGCTCTGCTTCTCCCTCAGCAGCCGGCACGGTCAGTAGTCACCACTTTTTCTTTTTTTTTTTCTCATTTATTTATTTATGTATTAGAGAGAGAGAGAGAGAATGAGAATGGGCACGCCAGGGCCTCTAGCCTCTATAAACGAACTCCAGACGCATGTACCACCATGTGCATCTGGCTTATGCGGAACCTGAAGAATCGAACCTGGGTCCTTAGGCTTTGCAGGCAAGTGCTTTAACTGCTAAGCCCTCTCTCCAGCCCCACTTTTTCTTTTTCTGTTTATGTGTATGTGTGTGTGTGTGCCTATATTATACATGTTTTTATATGTGTGGGCACACCTGTATGTGGATGCATGTGCATGCCACTCAGATGTGACATGTGTGAAGACCAGATGTCAATGTCAGATATCTTTCTCAGTCACTTTTCACTTTTTTTTTTGACAGGGTCTTTCACTGAACCTGAAGATGAGAGTCCGCTAGACTATACAACCGGCAAGCCCCAGGGGTCCTCCTGCCTTTGCTCTCCAGCACTGGCATGACAGCCATGTGTCGCCATGCCCGGCTGTTACATGGGCACTGAGGAGCTGAACTCCCTCCTGTGGCACAGTAGTGCTGGGACACCGTGGCTCACCACACGTGGCTTCAAGATGCCACCAACACACCGACAGCCTCACATGTCATTAACAGGTCAAGTGGGTCTTGGAGCTAGCCGTTTACCTTTTACCCAGGGCCTAGAAGTCCCTCCTGTGGGAGGGGAGGTATACATCGCGGAGGGGATGTCACATAACATCCCGGAGCCCTTGCCTTCCTGCTCTGTGCCCACCTCCTGCCACCAGGCTGCCACGAGGATTGAGGTCTAGACTTCGGCTATGTTGGCCTCCTTTTCCTGCCAGTGTATAAATAGCACTGGCTCAGGAGCACAGGACCTTCCCTGACCCAGGCCTGTGTGACCCATTTGCTGAGCATTCTTGAGAGGCAGCAGGCCTGGCCTCAGGACACCCGGGACCCGTCCCAGCAGCACCTTGGCACACAGCGTGAACAGGGCCACCCAGCACCATCACAACCTACATCCTTGTGTACAGGAGAGATGACTCTACCTGGTCAGCTTGGCCTTTCCACCTCCCGTGCCCCACACCTAGGAACTTTTCTACCTCCTCACAGCCCCGTGTGAGTCGCCGCCTGGCATCCCCTCCCCAGCAATGTGGGGCAGAGGGAGGAATGGTTGTCACTACTCATGGAAAGACAGGCAGTGCCAGGCTACTGCTACCTGAAGCTTGCTTCCTGGCCTTGTGCCCACAGGGTACCGCACTCCACAGGAGGTGGTCCCCAGGCACTGGGATGGAGAGAGGCTGCAAAGCCTGCAGTGACAAGCACTCCATGTAGAGGGCTTTGGCTCCTCGGCCACCCGGAAGCCAGGCCGTGGGAAACCAGAGCAGAGCATGCTCCCCAGACACGGAGGTTCTGTGGGTCAAGGGCTGCCACTCTTTGCCTCTGAGCTGCCTTTTTTCATTGTTGTTGTTGTTGTTTTGTTTGTTTGTTTGTTTTTTTCGAGGTAGGGTCTCATTCTAGCCCAGGCTGACCTAGAATTCACTATGTAGTCTCAGGGTGGCCTCGAACTCATGACAATCCTCCTACCTCTGCCTCCTGAGTGCTGGGATTAAAGGCGTGCACCACCACACCAGGCTGCACTGCCTTTTTATTGACCCACTGAGAAGACAGGTGACAGCCACTCATAGCACTGGCCAAGGACCACTTACCCGGCTGCCTTTGGGGCCAGGATCTCCTACTGGTCCAGGAAAGCCCTGAAACACAAAGACAGAGGGGCAAGGACATATGGAGACACACTCTTCTCAACAAGCTTCCCGGGACAAGGCCTGTTTCTAGGGAGACCTTCAGCTACCCCTATGGACCATGGTATGCATTAGGCCAGAGCTCTTAACCCCAAACCCTATATCCTCACAGGGGTGGCTCTGGGTGTGACTGTCTGGGAGGAGTCCCATGAACTGTATCCTTCAGTCCAACTACTTCTATGGAGACTCCCAGCCTGCAAAGAGGAGCTGCTGGGCCCAGCCCCTGACTAGCCCTTTCCTTAGGTTCTACCCTTGGAGGCAGTCACCTGGCCCCAGCCCACAGCCTCCCTCTGCCTGGGGCACTGTGGCCACCTCCACTATGGCCACAGCTTCCAGAAGCCATATACTGCACCTGCCTGCCAGGGTAACCTTTGGCCCCTGGGCTGCCCTTGGGTCCTGGCTGCCCCTGCAAGGGAATAGAAAGACATATAAGGAAAGGCAAATCTGTGGGCTTCACAAGTCCAGGTGGTGGAGGACAGGTGTTGACAATGGACAAGGAGAGGAGAAAGAATGTGAGACGAAATGGGAGGAAAACAAGCGGCCCCTGAGCCCCCTACCCCCCTCGGAACTGGTCAGACCAGCTCTGGGGACAAAGCCCTCTGCTCAGAATAAGAAAGTACAGAGAAGGCCTGGCTGGCTGTCTTTTGGCAGGGCTGCTGTTTGAATTGGGCCAGGAGGCCAAAATTCCTGCAAACACCAAGGTGGGTGGAGGGGATAATATCCCCTAACATTGCCTGGGACAGGCCAGCTATTCATGACTCCAACCAGAGCACAGGCGCTCCTGCCAGCCCCGAGGCCTGGTGGTGCGGACTCCGGCTCTTCCAGGCCAGTGTGGCTAGGGGAGTGTCTGGGGTGACAGGCCCTGCAGAGCGCGAGCCAGGCAGCGTGGCTCACAGGCTCCAGAGCAGGGCCAGGGAAGAGGCCAGAACCATGCAGGCACGTGTAAAGGGACAACAGGTACTGAAGGCCAGGCTCACCTGTTCTCCGGGGTGTCCTGCCGGTCCAGGATGGCCTTTGTGTCCCTGTGGAGGGGAAGAGTTGGCATCAGGCAGGGAGAACATGCCCAGGCCTACGGGCGGTAGGACACAGCACCCAGGTTCCACAGCAGGGGCGTGGCACATACGCAGCCCAAGTGGATGCTCACTGTCCGGGGGTCTAGAGTCCTATGGGTCTTTTCCGCTCACAGCAGCTGTGAGAGCAGGAGGCGAGGGAGGAGGGGGGATCAGCTGAGCAGAGGGTAGAGTCTGTGGAACAGTGAGCCATATCCTACCACGCCTGCGAAATCGAGGAGGGCCTGCTAGTCAGAAGCAGGGGCAGAAGTCTGTCATACCCGGAGCATGGAGAAGGGCAGGCCTGTGGACATCTCAACCACCATGCGGTGCAGTCAGGACCCTCCCCTGCTCGTTCACGAAGACCACCTTACCCAGAGCTGCTCCCCCTGCTGCCCATCTAGCTGCTGTCCCGGGGAAGAGGAGGGACTGTGGAGGCCTGACGTAAGTGACTCAGCAGCGGCCAGGGCCAGCTTCAATCCTCTGTCCACTCTCAGACAGCATGGACACAAAGACCCCTGGCAGACAACCCCCACCCCCCATGGGCCTCTGAGCCTGAGAGGAATGCTGTTCTTGACTGACTATGCAACTTGGGGTGGGAGACAAATGGGGAACTTAGAACTCCGAGTCCCCTTCTCGGACCTGACCTCAGAGACTCCTTGAGAGGCTATGCTTCCGTTCAGCACAGACCTGGCAACCATAGCCGCAGAAAGGCTGGCAGATGGGCACGGATTCGTTCACAGCCACGAATGCACTAACGCACGGGGCTTGTTGGCCCCCGTGTCTCGAAGACGTGCAGGACGTCACACAGCAGTCCATGTGAGGCAAGAGGCCCGAGGGGTTCACCAGCGCTCCTTTTGCACCTTTGCACACCCACTAAGAGAGATCGCTCCCCACGTGAAGGCACCTTACACCCACACGTAAACCTTGCCCCGGGGTGGGGGCGTCCTCCACCTGGAACATGCGCTTGTCTCCCCACCGGGCAAGCGGGACCACAGACCACCGCCAGCAGCTGGCACTTGAAGGGTCAGAGCTCTGGTGTGAGGCCTCCGACGCTGTGCTAGCATCAGCTGTGTGACCTGAACCAACGCCTCTACTTCTCTGACCCTCGAAGTCCTCAGAGATGACGAGACGGGGAAGTAAGAGTGACCGAGTGTGAAGCGCTGAATTCAAGGGTCCTGGGAAGACCAGATGCTGGGCTCCTCATTTCTCATTCATGCATTCAGCAAACACTGAGTTTGCATGGGCCAGCATGGTTTCAGGCACGGGAAGGAGACAGGCCTTAGTAGAGTTTACATTCTTTGGAAGGAACTAAAAACAAAGTAAGTAGCAAAGATAACGGTGGGTGGTAGGAGGGGGAGGATTCTGTGATGAACAGAGTTTCTGTTTTGCAAGACCTCCTGGATATGGATTGCACAACAGCCTGAAAGTATTTAATGCTACTGGCCCATGCACCAAAAATGGTTAAGATGTCAAATTTTACGTTACTTCCCTCCCCCCCCACCGAGGTAGGGTCTCACTCTAGCTCAGGCTGATCTGGAATTAACTATGTAGTCTCAGGGTGGCCTCCAACTCTTGATGATTCTTCTACCTCTGCCTCCCAAGTGCTGGGATTAAAAGCATGCACCACCACGCCCAGCCATTACTTTTATATATATATATATATATATATATATAAAATTTATGAGAGACAGAGAGAGAGAATGGGCATGTCAGGGCCTCCAGCTACTGCAAATGAACTCCAGACACATGTACCATCTCATGCATCTGGCTTACTTGGGTAATAGGTAATTGAACCTGGGCCCTTAGGTTAGGTTTTGCAAGCAAGCACCTTAACTGCTAAGCCATTTCTCCAGCCTCATGTTACATATTTTTACAGAGAGAAGTAAAGTGTGCTAGTGAGCAGAGCTATGGGGGAAAGTAGGCAGAGTGAGGGGACAGAGAACGGCATTGCTGAGGAGCTATGGCTGCAGGGTGGGGATGAGGGACGAGGGACAGGAGAGGTGGACATGAGCTTGGATCTCTACAAGGCATTCAGGCAGAGGATCCAATGGCATCAAGGCCCGGGGTGGGAGTGCTCTCTGTGGCCTCCTGGAAGCATTAGAAGACCCATGGGACTAGAAGAGAATGAACAAGGTGACAAAGAAACACCCGGAGGTCAGAGCAGGCTTGTGGGTTGTGACAAGAAGCTCCAGGACACCAGGGCACAGAATGATATGACACACGTGATAACCACTATGGTCATTCTTCCACCTGGAGCGTGCCAATGAGGAGGAACAAGCGTCTCCTTTGTGCTCACAGAGAAGCGCATTTTGCACAGAGCTGCCGCCTTCTCCTGCGCTGGACTGGTGAGCCCATGCGAGCCCAGCCTCACCTTGCGCTCGTGGCTGTGACTTAACATGGACAGTCACCCTGTCTGCATCTCACTCTGCCAACCTCGGCCTCCCTCAAAGGTTGCAAATAGCCCACAGACTCACAGGGTCAAGACACCAAAGGAACTGCATGGAGGGGACAGACATCAAAAACCCCCGCAAAGAACAAATTTGTGAGCACTTTCTTTCCCCAAAGGAAAGGGGTACATGCAATGAAGCCCCAAACAGAGGATTAAGACCAACCTTTGCTGGAGAAAGAGCTAGAAAGCAATGAGTGACCGCTAGTGCCTGATCACATCAGCTCATGACACTTTCCCTCAATCCCAGGAGGTAGGAATCCAGACACACGTACCAGTGAGACGCACACAGAGGAGAGAGACATTTTTGAAGCCACACAGCATCCTAGGGGTGGCACCAGGATTGGTGGCACCAATTTCTAGGCTCTTAATCAACAACCACAAAGGCTGGGACTGGCCTGGATGAGTCCCAGGGCCACCCAAGGAAAGCCTCTCCCACCCCACACACACACCATCTAGATGCACCTCCTTGGGACAGAGCATCAGGATGTTGCAACACCTTTAGGGAGAGGTCAGTCATAGACCCCTGGAGTATCTACATGCGACTAAAGCCATCACTTGGACAGTCTCCCTCCTCACTACATAGAGAAACTGAGGCTCAGAGGAGGACAAGTTGGGCTCCAGGTCATAAAGGAAGCTATGGCCAAGCCTAGACTGTTGCCCCAAGGCCCTCGGGCTGGGCTGGGCTCTTCCCATCGGTGGACCCCACATGCATTGAACTTCAGTGTGAGCACTCACATCCCCTGGCAGGAACAGTGTAGGTGGACACAGTCAAAGTGGGAGGTGGGGCGTGCAGGGGCTCTTTTGGCAGTGTTTACCCAACAGCTTCAAATGACAGGCCTTGGGACACAGGGCTCTAAACCATTATCTTCTCTGGGCCCAGCAATTACAGGGCCCAGCTCAGACCGCAAGGTGGACTTGGGGGCATGACTTCCCGTGTATCATGGGTGCCAGTGGGCCAAGAGCACACTGTAGGGGATCTCAGGCTGCTGGCTGCCAAGCAAGCGGGTCTCGGCAGGCCCGTGTTTATAATAGAACGTGCTCTCTATTTTGGTTTGGGAGCCAGATTAATCATTGCTTACAGTGCACGAGGAGACGCCAGACATCACCTCACCACCACTACAGACGAGTCTATAGCTGGAGGGGTGCTATTTGGGCTTTGGGTACAAAGGGAGGAGACTCAGTTCTTGCCTGGGGGTCTGGACACCTACGAGTACTTGGTGCTCAGTTGCTCCCCCAGATCCACCTCAGCTTCCCTGGTAGGAAAATCACAGATCCTACCCAGAACCTAGGGGCTTCCAGTGGAACATGCACGTCCCACAGCAGTCAGCAGGTCATTAGGTCAAAGAGGAGGAAACCAATGTGCTACTGCCCTCTCTGGGTCTCAGTTTCCCCAACTGACCTCTCAATACATCCTATGGTCTCAGAAATTGTAAGATTCTAAACCAGGTAGCTTGTCTAGAAGTGAATCAGAACACCATGGGTTGTCAGACATCAGTGGAATCTTGAGGGCTGGGCACAAAGATACAATTTCGGTATCATTCACTTCATCATTATTCATTCATTCAACAAATGTTTGCTGAGCCTCCACCATGACAAAGGCCCAGGGGTAAGCAGTAGTGAACAGCAATGGACAGAAGCAGATGGGTCCCCAACCTTCTAGAAGGAGCTGGGATACCAAGTGCACATGGAAGGAGATGAAGAAGAGCTGGGCACTGAGCGCTGGTGGTAGAGACAGGATGAGGCACAAAAGAAGCCACAGGCAACCAGAGCCACTCGGCAGCAGGCTAGCCCAAGGGGCTCTCCTGAGGAGCTCCACAGCACTGGGGAACCACTCACTGGCAGGTGCTGAGTTTGCCTCAGACTTCCTTAGTCAAACAAGCCCAAATAAAGACTCTGCCTTATCCCAGCTTTCCAAGGACAGAGACCAACTGGGTGGCAGAGGAGAGCCAGTAAGCCACAAGGGCTTGGGGTCAGGTTGGAAAGGGGCAAAGAGTTTCAGTGTGACTACCAATTTCCTTCCATTAGCCGTATCTATCTGGGGCATGTGTTAAGAAAAGAGTCAGAGGTATCATCAGGGTTTATCAAGAAAGTCCAACTGGGCTGGAGAGATGGCTTAGTGGCTAAGGTACTTGCCTGCAAAGCCGAAGGACCCAGGCTCAACTCCCCAGGACCCACGCAAAGCCAGATGCCCAAGGTGGCGCATGCATCTGGAGTTTGTTTGCAGTGGCTAGAGGCCCTAAGGTGCCCATTTTCTTTCTCTCTCTCTCTTTCTCTCTCAAGTAAACAAATAAATGAAAATCAAAAAGATATTTACAAAAAGAAAGTTCAACTGGTAATGCCTGAGGTGCAGGAGAAAGGAGGCAAGACGGAGCCAGTGTGGGTGGCCAGTGTGTGCAGGGAAACAAGGATGGGTAAGAGGGGCTCGGACCTCAGAGCACTTGCTCCAGTTGCAGCAATGTGCCAAGGGCTTCCAGCGGGCATCCTGCCTGCCAGAAAGCAGGACATCCCAGGGCGGCTGATGGTCTTGAGAGGAGCAGCAAGGGGCAGATGCACAGCGATGGGAGAGGAGAGGACACAGGGCCCAGCAGGAGCCATGCCGGCAGCCCGGGGCATTGATGGGGTTGAAGACTGCAGCAGGCCACTCAGCCTTGGCACGGGGGCTGAACTCATGCACCTTAGGGTCTGGGCCACTCTGTGTACCAGAGGTTCCAGCAGGATCTCTGGCTCCTACCCATGAGCCCCTAGTAGCTTCTCCACTCCTTTTTCATGTGCATGACTAGAAACATCTGTAGAGCTGGCCTTGTAATCCAAGCACTCAGGAGGTGGAAGCAGCATGAATCTGAGGCCAGCCTGGGTGACAGAATGAGACTGTCTCAGACAAACAAACAAAAAAAAAATTTTTTAAGATGTCTGTGAACCTTGCTGACTGTCCCTGGAAGGCAAAGTCACTCCGGCTGGGAACCACTGGTCCATGGCACAGGAAGCAGCCAGGTAAGCCTTGGGAGGGGTGGGGAGGTTCTAGAAGCCTGCACAGCAGGTGAGACATTGACTAGCTAGAGGACTGATGAAGCCCAGTGGATAAGAACCCTTCAGCTGCTTTTTCCTCGTGGCCATCATCATTCCTTCATTCTCCTTCTTCTCTTCCTCCCCCCTTACCTCCTTCTCCTCTTTCTCCTTCCATTCCCTCCCTTCTCCTTCTTCCTTTCCTTCCTTTCCTCTATTTCCTTCCTCCCTCTCCCCTTCCTTTTTTCTTTCCTCCCCCTTCTTCCTTTCCTTCCTTCCCTCTCCCCACCCCCGTCTGTTCTCCTCCCCTTCCTCCCCCCTTCTCTAACCTCTTCCTCCTTCTCTCCTTCCTTCCTTCACTCATGGAAGGAAGGAAGGCTCTCAGCCATCTATTGAGTGTAGAACCCCAGGCGGGTGCTATGTTCTTGTCTCCCACCACCTCTGTTGCAAACCACCCTGTAGAGTGAAGCCACCAGTGAGAAGCCCAGTCACCTCACAGCTGGTCCAGCAGAAAGCACTGGAGCACAGGGAAAGTGTGTGCACAGGCAGAGTGCCACAGCACGAGCACAGAGCTCATCTCTCGGGGTGCAGCCAGCTTCTGCCCTGTCTAGAAGGGTCTCTGAGGCCTGATGGATAGCCTGCTGTGGCCACCAAGGGTAGAGAAGGAGGCCTCGGTCCTCCAAGTCCCCTGTGCCACAGAGATCGTGGAAGCAAGGGCAGCCTGGAGCCAGGAGACCCACTAGCTATCCCAGTGAGAATCAGATAGCCCGAGTGGGCAGCTGGGAGCCAGAGAGGAAGCTCAAGCCAAGGTCCTGAGCCCACATTTGAACCAGACAACTCATCAACCATGGGGAATCTTCCTGCAAAGAGTGATTGACCCCAGAGGTTACCTATAACCCACTGAAGGGGGTCTTTGGAGAATAGGGGCGGGGAAAGAGGACATAAGAGGATAACTTAATAGAAATACAAACAATTTGTAATATGTTCAATATTAAAGTTCCCAATGGCATTAAGTAGTTGTTTTTTTTTTTTAAAGTAACCCTTGTGGCTCACACCTTTAATCCCAGCACTCAGGAGGCAGAGGTAGGAGGATCACTGAGAGTTCAAGGTCAACCAGAGACTGCAGAATGAATTCCAGGTCAGCCTGAGCTACAGTGAGACCCTACCTCAAAAAACCAAAAGTAAATAAATAAAATAAAAGCCCTTAGGGTGGATTGCCCTTCCCACACTTCTGGAACATGTGCCGAGCACAGGCTCCTGCTGGAAGGAGAGCCAGACCACAAACCTGGTGGGCATGCTCTAGCTGGGGAGGCAAGATGCAGGGATGAAAATGACTACGATGGTCAAAGCACTCCTGAGCAGATGGTCATGATGGCCTAAAGGCTGGGTATAGCAGGAAGGCTTCCTGGAGGAGCCACAGTGCTGACTTGGAGAAGTCAAGGAAGGAGGAGTGAAGGGCTCAGTGAGCTGAAGGCCCCATCCTGCACAGAGACAGGTCCCTCACAATCAAGCAGAGACCCAGCATGGCTGAGGAGGGGCACGGGAACAGGCCGGCATGACAACTGCAGGGAACACACTCTGCAGAAGGTCTTTTGCTTGCAGCCCATCAACGAGGGGTGAGGGGCATCTCAGACTGTTTCTGACCTGTCTGACGTCACCAAGCAATTCATTGTGATGGAAAGTGGGATCACTGCAGCATCAAGCATGCAATGAAGACATGGGGCACTGCAGAGAGTACCGCTGCCCCATCACACACGGGAGGAGGGACGCACTGGCCCAAGATCACTCAGCCAGCGGGCTGTGGAACAGAGCCACAAGGAACCCCCAGTGCCTCTGCAGGCAGTACTCAAGGAACTCAAACGTTCTTGAGGTGATCTCTGTGAGCGGTACAGCAAGCCATGGACACTTCTTGCTAACATCTCACCACAACAACGCGCTCTGCCCCCAGAGGACAATGCTCAGAAACCTCCCGCCTCCCATCCCCCTGCCAAAAGGCTATGGCCAGGAAGTGGGCTGTGCCATGGGGCAGAGGTGATCACAGTGCCCCTTCTTGAAAGCCCAGCGTAGAGACAAGCCCATGACTGAGGCCAAGCTGCAAAAGCAATACCTACCTTCCGTCCCAGGGGTCCTGGATTCCCGGAGAGCCCAGGCAAGCCCATGTCGCCCTGGAAGACACACACAAGATGGTGAGGCAGGGAACTGGGAAGAGTGATCTCCCACTGGCTGCAACTTCTCAAGGGAGGTTCACGGAGGACACCTCAAAGGAGACCCAGGGTCCACCAAGTGGGGCAATAGCAAGAGAGGAAGTAGGGTCCCAGCTCCATAAAACCTAGCAACTCACTGGCTTCAGTGGACTTAGCTTATGCAGGGGGTTGTGGCAGATGACACTGTTTGGAGAGTGAGCTCTGGTGTTAAAGCCATGGTCTATAACACACAATCCAGACCAATCGGTCTCCCCACCCCCGCTCTTGAGGCCACTAACCATCACTGAGCATGGTGGTCACCAAGCAAGAGGAATTTCTGCCCCCACAGCTAGACCTAAAAACAAGGCCCACGGGAGCAGGGGAGAGGTCCACAAAGAGCGCGCTGCCTCCGGCCAGCCTCCCATCTGGGCCCTTTGTTGTGAGCAGGACCATATGGGAGAAAATGTAGGCAGGGTCCACTCCTGGTTAAGACTGCTGATGACTTTTCTCCCCCAGAAGGCTGCATAGGACTTTCCAGCACTATGACAGCTAGCCAACAGAGAGGAGGCTTACAGCTCTGTTCTAGCTTGATTTCTCCGTGTCCCTAAAATGCAGCATGTGGCCATTGCCAACCCCTGGCTGGAGAGGCAATTCTAGCTCTCAGAGTGACTCCTGGTCATGGACCAGAAGAAAGCCAGACAAACATGAGCCTTCCTCCATGGTGCAAAGGTCAAGACACCCTGTGGATGCACCAGATCTCCAGCCCCCTCTTCCCGCCTGACCTTCACTCCAGGTCCCTTGCTCAGTCAGGGGGTGGACACTTTGGCCAGGATTTTCTCCTCACAAGCAAACCATATGGTCTTGTAGCCTTGCAGAGCTAGGGAGCTGAGTGCAAGGCCTCTTTCCTTCTGTTTCCTAGAAACTGTAAGCCTGCCTCTTCCAGTGAGCAATTATGGGGGCTTTTGTAGTCTGCTGGAAGCTTCCTAAGTGTGGACCACCAAGAAGCTTCTGGATGCCAGGATCAAGATCACCCAGCAGGCCCTGCAGAAAGCCATTATCAGGTCACAGGACATTCAGCAAGGTGTGTCCACAGGCCAAATCTTTTACCCATTTCATCGGCTATAGCCAGGAAGGCCCTGGGAATGGCTGTGAGCTTGGTAGTGGAACAAGCCAAGAGCGTCAAGGTGAAAACCAGGCTTCTCGCCTCCTAAGCCCTGTGTGGCTTATGCAAGGAGGGCTCCCCAGAGGACAGGGGTCTTTCTCCATTGTCAAAACCTACCTTTGTTCCATCGTGGGCCTGCCCCGGTGAGAGCCCTGGGTCCCCTTTCTGTCCCTGAAATAAAAACAATTCTGCTTCAGTCACCAAGTCACCTCAAGAGGTTGTCACCACCACCCCCCCCAGACTCTTCTCACAGCCCCTTTCCCTCCTTTAGTCCATCCTTCAACTTCCTCCTCCAAAGGGGTCGTCCCCAGTCCCAGCATTGCCCTGCTCCAGCACCTTCTCCAAACTTCTTCTTCCAGTGTTCCAAGACTTTCATGACCAGGTCCCAAGCCAGCCAAGCCAAAGTCTGTTTTCCTGCCACTAGAAATTGTCCCCGGGCTGTCACCAGACCATACTCCTAGTCATGGCCTCACTGTCCTGTGGCCATGCCCTCGCTAGGACCAGCAGCCTGCCTGGAGAACCATCTGACAGTAGCCAGCATTTATCATGATGCCCAGCTCTAGGCCACCACATGTGGCCAGTCTGCTCATGTGTGTTGCCTGTTGCCTTTCTCTGGGAGGCAGAAGGTTGCTAAGACGCATCCAAGAGGTCCCTAGACTCAGTAATTCTCCAGAAAGCTGATGCCCACCTCCCTGCTCTCTAGGGACCTGTGGTCAGTGTGTAAGCACCTCTCATATCTGCCTGCCACCCTTCATTACACCCCACACGAGACTCCCCCTACCCAGGACAAAGGAGAGGGCAAGAGAAGCACAACCACCCCATAGTACAGTCAGGGGACTTGAGGCCAGGAACTTCCAGGGCCCCAGGGTTAGGCACTTGCAGAACGGAAACTGAAATCCTGACCTGTGTTCTTGGATGGTCTGTCTGCCCCCACCACCCACCCACTTGGCCTTGACAGTGAATAAGGGAAAGCAACAGAAAGAGGAAGCACTGTCTGTTCCTGACACACAGGAAGGTTCACAGGACTCACGGCCTCTGAGAGCCAGGACATAGGAGAAGGGCCACAGAGCTCACCAGCTGCATCTCACAGGGCCAAAAAGAGCACTTCCGCATGCAGTCACCTTCTGAAAGCTCCCAACCTGTCCCCATCCCCTCAGCCCAAGCTCCCTCCCCTGCTTACTGCACTGGGTCCAGAGTCAGAAGTCCAAAGGGAGACCCTGGGCTTCATGGGCTCGCAGTGGGACCTTAACCAGGCCTTTCACCTCTCTGGGCCACCATTCCCTCCCACTCCCTCCCATTTAGAACAGGGGCCATGTAGTGCACGCATGCATACATGCACACACTGGCTTCCCCGTGTTTCTAGGCGAAAGGCCAGTGGGGTAATGGCTGTGACACATGGGAAGAATGGCTCAGCCAACTTTATTTAATTCCCATTAAGTCTTTTCTTTGTCAGAACTCAGACCTCCCAAATCCTAACTCTGTCTGTCTCTATCAGAAATCATACCACTCAGAGCTAGAAAGAGCCTCTTTCCCAAAGGAAAACGAATATTTTCTCAGCTCACCTACTACCTGCACCTATCATGAGGTGCACCCTAGGCACGGAATCTTTGGTTCCAGAGAGAGAGTGGGACTGGGGTTCAGAGGAGTCACAGTCTGGGCTGACCCGGCAGGTAGGAGGCATGGGTGGCTGAGTCCCCAGGCTGGCTGACTTCCAAGCCCCGGTTTCTCCCCTGTTGCTCTTCCCCAGCCACAACATCAGCCCTCCAGCCAGCTGCTTTAAGCCAACTCTTCCGTGCTAGGACCTCAGAACCCCCACGCTGTCTACCTGAGCCCCCACCCCCCGCCCGCCTAATGGCTTTTGCAAAGCCCCACCTCCAGGATACACCTGACATTTATGGCCATCTCTCCTGAACATTCTCTCGCCCTCAGCTGCTCAGGAACCCAGCTTCATGCCTTTTATGTTCACAGTGTGAGGCCAGGCCTGGGCTGCAGACTACCAAGGATTCCTATGGCCAAACAAGGACGCGGTTTCTCATCCCTCATCCCGCTGTGCCCACCACAGTCTGCAGCTGACACAGCAGCCAGCATGCAAAGCTCACAGCACGGGTTCTCGCTACTTTTCATTCACAGTAAGTCGTGGCAATTTTGTCATTGTACAACAAGAGGAGATGGTGACCCAAAGACATGACAGACTGGCCCTTGTACAGGGTCCCTAATGGGGCATTGGATTAAAAAAAATTGGATATCAGGTCCCATGTAGTCCAGGCTGGCCTGGAATTTACCATGTAGCCAAGGATGATCTTCCTGCCTCTACCTCCCAGTTACTGCAATTAGAGGCATGCACCACTACATCTAGTTTACATAGCACCTGGGATCAAACCCAGGGCTTTGTGTATGCTACATAAACACCCTACCAACTGAACTCTGGCCCTAGCCCCAAGGATGGACATCTACTGAACATCTGCTATCAGACAGGTATTGTGATGAACACAGGGAGAGGTATAATAGGTGCTTGGAAGCGATCCTTTATGCTCGAATGAGTCCAGGAATCTTGGCATCCGACTAAGCTCTATAGTGGGTAAACCCACTGATTCCTTCTCTCACAGGGCATGGTAGACTTCTCCTGGACTAGACTAGTTCACTGCACCTTACAGACAAGAAGGCTACAGGAAGGTAAACTGTGAACATTTTAAAATGAACACGTGCGTGTGTGTGTGTGTGTGTGTGTGTGTGTGCGCGTGCTCATGCGTGTCCATTATGGGTACACATGTGAATTGGTGAACATGCGGCAGTCAGGTGACAACTTTGGAGTGTCAATACTTGCCTTCTACCTTGTTTGAGACAGGGTCTCCTGAGTTTTGCTTCTGAAAACCAGACTAACTGGCCCTTGAGCTCCAGGATTCTCTTGACTCTCTCCCATTGCCTTAGGTCTACTGGAATTGCAGGTGCCTGTACTGCTTGCATCTGGCTTCACATGGGTTCTGGACACCCAAACTCTGTCATCAGGCTTGTGCAACAAGTACTTTTTACCACTGAGCCATCCCCACAGCCCTAAGGTATCAACTGCAAGTGCTAAGAACATGGTGGGAATGGGAACTGTGTTGGGATCTTTCCCTGCAGGTAGGGTTGGGAAATGACAAAGATAAGGTTCTGGCGGGCTGAGGCCTAGAGGGAGGCTAAGACAAAGGAGAACTAAGTTGCAAAGAAAGGAGAAACTTTGGGCTCCAAGAGTCATGTATAATTCATCTCTGATCTCAAGGACCCAGCACACGGCCTGGCCCAAAGGAGGCATCATAAAACAGTTCATGAATGGACAGATGGCATCTCAACAGGAGCACAAGGGCTGGGGCTGAGCCATCTGGCCCAACCCGGAGACTTCCTCTGAAGGTCCCCACTGTGGCTACTACTGTTTCATGGGGTTAGAAGTTCTGGCCAATGCAATAAGACAGGGAAAACAAACAAGAGCTATAATCCTTTGAGGAAGAGACAAAAGTATGTCATTCTTTGCAATGTACACAAGTGCCTGCCTAGAGTATCCAGAACGAACTGAAACCCTAGAGCTGATAATGTAACCCAGCCAAGGGGGAAAAAGGTGGTCATGAATTAAGTGCAGAAAGTCCCATAATCAAGAGTTCTCTTCGCTGAGAGCCAGCAGAAAGCATAATAGGGAAAGAGATTCCAAACACAGAACCAACAGGAACATTAAATTTCAAAACATAAACTGAGTAAGAAATGTGTAGGGGTTATGCAATAAAAATGATTAAGCTTTACTGAGATGTTTTAAAAACCTCAACTAAATAAAAGACATACCAAGTATGTATCGATAGGAAAACTTAATGTTTTAAAGATTCTAATTCTTTACAAATTAATGCACGCATTTAATGTAATTTAATAAAAATCTCAAGAGGGCTTTTAAATGAAATTAAGATGGCCATAAAGTTCATCAAATGAAAAGCAATAGCCACAAGTATTTTAAAAGAAGAAAGGAGGAGTGACACATAGTAAAAGACAGTAAATGTCATATAAAATGGTATTTCACTAACATACAAACATACAAACAGCAGTGAAACTTAAGGTCAAAAGAGATCTGGTTCATCACTGAAGAGTCATTGGAGGAACAACTGTTTAATAAATAGTTAAACTACTAGGCAGAAAATAATGTGAGCATTCTACTTCATATTCCCTCCCTCTCAAGATTAAATCCAGATGGTTTACAATTTTTGATTACTGATTTTTTTAAGATTAATGATATTATGAAATTACTAAGAATAAAAGTGAACACACATCTGATATTAACATGGGAAACAAGTCTCCAAGTATCAAAATAAAGTAGGGCTAGGGGTTCAGGTCAGTAATATAGCACATGGCTAGCATGTATGAGGGCCCAACACAGAGAAAATCATTGTGAATGGCTTTACTGGGAAAAGAAAAACCTAGAAAAGTACTCCTGAGGCTGGCAAAGCTTTAATAACCTTAATACATGAATCAATTTTTATAACAATAACAAACAACTGGCCCTTCCAGGTAAACCAATGTGTAAATGATGAAAACAAACATAGTAAGAGAAGTATTCATGTTATCTTCCTCTAACGCTAGCAATGCCATGAGTTCAACCTTTCTAGAAGGCAAGTACCAGTTAACTGCTAGACACCTATGGCTTTAAAGTTTAGGGTATGTCATAATCATTCATGTTTGTATCATATATATGTACATAGATATCTTGACAGATATCAAAACACACAGCTTAATCCTGAGACAATCCAATGAGGCATGAGCTGCTACAATCTCCATTTACAGGAGTGGACACAGGCCTGGGGAATGTTAGTAACTTGCTCAGGGTCACATACCCAGCACAAAGTACAGCCAGGGTTCAACCTGAGGCCCACTGGCTCCTGTATCCGTGCTAGTGACTCTATTTTCATGAAGTAACCTAATAGAAACAGTTAGATACTCCAACATTTATGGACGCGCATTTTCTTCAAGATAAAACTATATTAACAAGAGTAGTTCAACAGAAGGACAGCAGTTGTAAGAAGGATGGATAGCAATGCTGGCAGGATGCCACCAGCCATGAAAACATGTGTGGGGAAGCAGTGTTCCCAACAGGAAATGCTCATGGTGAATGCTAAGTTCAGAAGGCCAGACAACAGTCTCGGTGAGGGAGCACATCTCATGCTTGACACATTCAGGAAGGACTAGAGAGTCCAGGAGTGTGAGACTGAAAGTGCCCTGTGGCTCAGTGTATGGGACTCAGTGTCAGACTACGGGATGATGGCTTTGCCACCTCCCAGAAGAGTGGCCTAGTGAGTTCCTCGGCCACCTGGGCCTTTGGTTTTCTCTTCTGTAAAATGGGGCTGATAGCACCTATACTATGAAGTGTGGATAGCCTTGAACAAGGCCTGTATTCCCAATGCCCTCAGACTTATGACTGGACAGGGCCACTGTAGGTGGCTTCCTTTCTTCCCAACACTTTTGCTTGACTCATGAGGGTAGTCCTACCTCCATCACCATGCAGAGGGGAAGAATCAGTTGGGTTCCAAGGCCTGAGGGCTATATAGCACTGCCTCCACATTTCCACCACCTCTTCTAGGAACCACTGAATCCCTGTCCCCTCCCGGCCACCCAAGGCTCATAGTTGCCCTGAAAAACTCATCAAAACCAGCAGGCAGGGACTGGGTAGGAGAGGGAGGACAGGAGTCTCGTGGCTCTGGGCAGCAGCTCTCCTTATCTCTGTTTTCCCCCTAGTTCCACCTTGCTCAGGGCCCAGCACAGCACCTGACTCCCCCTCTGTCTAGATGACCCTAGGCAGTACCAGGCCCCCTCATAGGCCTTAGGCCAAGCCTAGCTTCTCCAGCAGCCATGTGGCCTTCGTATCCTGGCTCAAGTCCCCCCACCTGTTCCAGATGTTCCTTGGATAAAGACCCCCAAACCCCCAGCCTCCTTGTTCCCTGTCACCTTGTCCATTGCCCTATAGACCTTAATTCAAACTTCCAGCCCTCAGGGAAGGCATCTCTCACCTCCCGAGTGATCAATCCATTTCCTGGGGTCTCTGAGGAGCCTGGGCCTTCTATATGGACCCTAGACCCCACGCCACAGTACAATTCTCTATTTGCCAGTGTGAGGGTTGGTTTTCTTTCTTGCTAGCATTTTGCTTCTCTCGACAGTCAATGGCAATGCCAGTCTGTGCCCTGTACCCTGAAGCCTGTCATAGACTGATACCATTATCCTTCCCATGGACAGCCTTGACCAACAGTTCCAGATAACTCAGGTTCTCTTCATGACTCAGGTGGCAGCTTCCTTTATCACTCCACTTTCCAGGTGAGGAAACTGAGGCAAAGGGAGTTCAAGTGATCTGCCCATAGTCACAGAACTTGGGGTGACAGGACAAAGAGGTTTGAACTTGGGTCCTCAGATACCTCCACAACCCATGTTCTGAACCTCTGAGTTTTCTTGAAGTCCAACCATGTGCTTGCTGATGAGTCCAGCCAGTGACTCCACTTTGAGTAGCCCAGGTCAGCCAGCCATGCCTTCCGGAACATAGCTCCTTGGCTCCCTCAGAACCCTTGACCTTGTCCAGGTAGAAGCTAAAGAGCCCTCTTCCTGCCAGGGCTCTGCAGGAGACAGCGCTGGGAGAAGCCTGGCCTAAGCTAGACCAGCCATGGAGCCCGCGCAAAGCTCCTTCTGCAGGCAGACCCGAGAATTCCACCCACGGCCCGGCCTTCCCACAGTGAGGTAAGGACGTGGGCCTGTCATCCCAGCTCTCTGATCCTCCATAAGGATGGAGTCCCACCCCCTGCTTCTCTTCTTTGCAAGTTCTTTTCCCATCCTGGAGGCTTTAGGAGGATCTTTCTCCCACAGGACAGGTACCAGTGCCAATGACACACAGTAGGTGCTCAATCAACCAAGGATGCCCATTTGGGTAGGAGGTATTCTGAAAGCTGATGCCATGCTGGAGGAAGAGGACCCAACCCTGCTTATCCTGCCATATCACCTCCCAGGACCAGAGATGGTCTGGTATGCTCTGGAGACCCTCCCCAGAGACTTTCACCCATTTGTGCAGACTCATGGCCTCCTCCTTCAACCTCAGCCAAGCTGCTCATGTCCTCCAGGCAGAAGGAATCCTACCTGGTCCACATACGTCATCTGAGAGCAAGGACAGCTGGAACCAAGCCGGGCACATCCTGGCCTCTGGCCCAGCTGGCCTGCCCTGGGCTACTGCTGCTCACCTCTTTGCTCAGAGCCTAGTGTTCAGGCAACGGGCATGAACCCTGCCTTCGGGTTCAAAACACTGGGGGTGTTTTGTACAAATCCCAGTGAGAGGAGCAGCCTTTCATTGCCCCTGATTCTCCGGAACTCACACCCTCTCTGTCACTCACTCACTCTGCATGGCCCAGGACCAGTCACGAGTGGTTTGTATTAAGCCACTGGGCCTTTGCCCTTAGCTCTGCAAAGAATGACCTCAATGCTTGGCCAACCAAGCTTCAGTCCTGTCCACATGTCCCAGCTCCATAGAGCAGGAGGATTTCCCTGCTAGGGATCGGTCTCAGTGCCACACCGGAGCTGCTTTCCCAGACAGAAGGAGCAGCAGCCAGGGAGCCTTCCTGACACAAGGGCATATCTATGGACGCCTGATGCTGAGGCCCATGGTGCTTAGAGGGGAACCAGGGCCAGCACAGCCCAGCCTAGGCCAGAGAAAGGCCCTGCCACAAAAGTGCAGAACCAGAGCAGGCCACCCAGGGCAAATCTTTCTGTCCAAACAATGGCTGACTTCCAGCATCTCCATGGCTGCTGCAAAGAACTCTCCAAGGAGCTCCCCACTCTGCCTGACCTTTGAGGGCGGTGCTTGGAGAGAGTGGCTCATCTGCCCATGCCTTGGTTTCCCCATTGGTAAATGGGTGCTGTCTCTATATCATCTCTTTCATCTTTGTGGGATCAAGTGAGACTAGGGAGTGTCCACAAAGAGACTGTGATACTTGGTGGCGATTCTCCCCAGTGATAGCCTTGTTAGAACAAGGGCCACCTGGCAGCTGCTGGCATAGACATTTTAGGGCCCCACGGTTTGCTTTCCAAGGAGGGACTCTGCCTAGCCTGGCCAGAGAGTCACAGACCTCTAGGGACTGAGGCTAGAGCTCCCTCAACTCATATGCATATGTCCTCAAATCCCAGAGACACTTAAAGGCCAGCAAGGCCACTCTGTGAATCAAGAGAGCGTGGCTTTAGAAGACACTTGCTGCTTATTCAGCCTGACAGTTAAAGCTTTCCTAAGCCACTGACCTTTGTAGTCGGATTAGCAAAGAATGACCTTGGACCCGATAGCCAAAGCCTAGGAGTGCTGTTTACCATGGCTGGCATAAGCGGAGCTAGGAGGCCCGGGAGCCAGGAGCCCTTCTGCTCTTTGGGAATGGCCACGCTGCTTCTTCAGTGATTCCCCTAACTTCCATGTTGTGTCTTCTCCCCCACCCCCACCTCTCCTGTTATTCCTGAAACTCCTTTCCATATGACCGGCTGATACTGCCCCTGGAACTTCTCTTAGGGTTCAGAGCCACTCATTCCAGACGCTAGCTGGACAACTCGACCTCTGCCCAGTGCAGAAGATCGCCATCACAGCCCAGCTGTGAGTTTGGTGGGAAGGGCCTCAGTGAGGCGGCAGCCTGTGCTGTGCTCTCCCCAGGTTCCATCTGTGCAGCTCAGCTCACGGCACCCCATCGATCTCCATCCATGATCCGGCCACACGTTCCTGGCTCAGTTGCTCAGGCCGATGCCAGGAAGTCCCTGTTTTCCGCCTCCCTCCCATCCCTACCCTCTCCCCCATCTCCTCCCACGCCTGAGGCCCCACCACCTGCCACCCTTCGCTCCCCACTTAGTCTAATCCCTACCCCAATACACCCTACCCAAGGCATACAGCAGACTTCTAAAACACGACCTTCACACAACTCTAAACTGACTTGCCCACAGAGTGAGGCTCACAGCCTGGTAAATCCCAAGGCCTTCTCTATGGAGCACTAGCTTGAGTGTATGTGTGTGCGCGCGTGTGCATGCATGTTCATATATATGTAAGCACACATGCATATGCAAGAGCACATGTGTGTGTGCGTGTGTGCGTGCGCGCGTGCCTGTGTGTCTGTAGGCCAAAGGGTGTCATCCTCAGAAACACCAGACACCTATTGTTAAGACAAGTTCTTCCTCTGGTCTGGACAGGCTAGCCAGTGAGCCCCAAGCATCCTCCTGTCTCAACTTCCCAGTGCCAGAATTTCAAGTATAAGTCATCATGCCCAACATAGTTAATGTGGGTACTGGGGACCTAACCCAGGTCTTCATGACTGCAAGCAAGAATTTCACCCACTGAATTCTCTCCTCAGCGAACCAGTTTGCCTTTTTGCCCACTCTGCAAGATGGCAGGCCTCAGGATCTAGCTGCCCACCTTCCCATCTCTCCCACCTGGAAGCTAAACCCACCTCCCAGTGCAGAGCTAAGCAGAGAGAGGGGCTCAAGGAGTCTCTGACCTAGAAGGAAATCCCCCACAGACACCATGAAGACCTTTCCCCAGTGTCACCCCATGGCCACACCTCCAGGCCCCTAGTACATACTTACTTTGGCTCCAGGAAGGCCAGGCAGACCTGGGTTCCCATATGGCCCCGGAGGACCCTGGAAGGGAAGAGGAAGTAGAGATGAGAGAAAATAGTTACACTGGGCTGCAGAGATGGATCAGTGGTTCAGGCACTTGCCCACAAAGCCTAAGGACCAGATTTCGATTCCCCAGAACCCACGTACAACCAGATGCACAAAGTGGCACATGGACCTGGAGTTCAGTTTCAGTGGTTGGAGGGCCTGGTACACCAGTATTTTCTCTCTTTATCTGCCTCTCATAAGTAAATAAATAAATAAATAAATAATTTTAAAAAATTTTATTCAATTTTTATTTATTCATTTGAGAAAGACAGCTAGAGAGAAAAAGAGGCAGAGAGAATGGGCGCGCCAGGGCCTCCAGCCACTGCAAACGAACTCCAGACACGTGCGCTCCCTTGTGCATCTGGCTAACGTGGGTCCTGGGGAATCGAGCCTCGAACGGGTTCCTTAGGCTTCACAGGCAAGCACTTAACTGCTAAGCCATCTCTCCAGCCCAATAAATAATTTTTTAAAAAAAGAAAATAGGAATACCCCACTTCTGACAACATAATCCAGCACCCTCCTTCTGCCCACCATGAGTATCGTCTCCCTGAGTCCCAGCTTAGCAGCATGGGTGAGGCTCCTCTAAAGGGGTCCCCCAGGAGCCTAGACCTGCATCAGCACACCCCATGTGTTATATCATTGCTCCATTCATCAGCCAAGGAGGTGCCAGCATTACTTCTATCCTGAAGATGAGGAAGAGGTTGGTAACTGCCTGCAGTCATCTGGCTACTAAAGGCCAGAGCTGCTCTTGACCTCAGGTCTGTCTGAGCACAGGACAAGCTTTGGCTCTGTACTCCAGAATGCACCAGCCTCGGACTTGCGTCACGCCTAGCTAGTCACTTCTCTCCAACCTGTGGATGCCTCCTCTCCTTGGGCCCTGCTGTGCCCACCGTGCCCTGTCTGTCCACCCCACAGCTGGAAACCAGACCTAACCTTTGAAGCCTGGCTCAAAGGATACTTTCTCCAGAGAACCTTCTAGGGCTGCTCCACCCTTAGGACTCCCACTGAACTTTCGCAGAGTCCTTGGATCTGGGGTTCACTACACTGTGGGCAAGGCCTCTCATGGACAAAGGTACAGTCTTCCCCGTGGATAAGAGCATCCTCCAAATGCAGCCTTGAAGGCTTTGCTGAGGCAACACAAGGGTCTTGGTCAAGGTTACACTAGAGTGGCGGCCAAGCAAGAGCAGTCCCTGGGATGCTGGCTTCAAATCTGCCTTATTTGTGGCACTGAGTTTCCTAGGAGTTCTCTAGCCCTCCCCCACCCCCCAACAGCTAGGTCCTTCCCATCACTTGCTCTAGACTTCCAGCTGAGCACCATGAACCCGGGGAGGAGGGTCATGCCCCAGAGCGTTTGCTGCTTAGCAGCAGTAGTTGGGGACAGTCAGAGTGAGGAGGGGTATCAGGAGAAGTTCACACTGATTCCAGGCCCCACAGACCTGACAACTTCGTCCAGGCCCTGCGGGTTCACAGAGCCAGTTTGGGAGAGGAGGGAAGACAGTTTCCCAGCTGCAGCCTATCACATTGCAGCCAAAGCGCCTCCCCGTCGTTGGGAGGGAGTGGACCCTCCCCCTCTCTGAGAGCAACAGGAAGGAACAGTGTTCCACAGCACTCAGCCTGGGGAAGTTATAGTGCCACGTGTGACCCTCCTGGAGTGGTCCCAGGGGTCCATTAAACACTGTATCCTGGCACCCAGAATCTGGATGGATCAGGACCTGGTCCTAGTTCGGACCCTCAGCCTGCACCCAAGCCTCCAGCTCCCTATGTGCCTGGTGCAGACCTAGAGGTCTCTAGGGAACTGGGAAAGCTCCTGTGTTCACGCTGGCTCTGGGGATGTGAGCTCGGAGCTCAGAAGAGGTCTCTGGCACCCAGCTCCCCAGAACCAGACCTGAGTTGCACAAGGTCAAGGGGCCACCGCCTCCCCTCAGTCGAGCCCCTAGCTGCTCCATCTGCAGCTTGCAGGGGGTGAGGGTTCCTGCTTCCCCGCCCCCACCGCCTCAGCAGCTGCCTCGCAGGGAAGTGAGGCGCTGAGTTGACAGGGCGCCAGACAGACTGCTGCTGCTGGAGGGGCTCGGGGAGTCCCCAGGCCTTCTAGGAGGTGGGACAGGGTGGGCCACCAGGTTCTGGGTGGCCTCAGGTAGGAATCTTCCCCTCCCGAAGCCCAAAGCCACCACCTACATGTTCAGAGACACTGGGGTTGTTTAATCCAGTTTTACCAGCTGTGGAATTTTCGGGTCCATGGGATTTCTCATGTAGACATGGGGTGGTGGGGGTGGGGCAGCCAGAGAACCTGAAGCATGTTGGAGTCACTCAGCCAGAGCTGACAGCCCACATGGGGATAGGGGACTCTGATCTCATAGGCAGAGGCACTGAGGGCCTGGAAGAGACAGGCAGACGGACAGACAGAGAGGACTTGCCTAAGATCACACAGCTCCTTGGTGGGAACGTTCTCAACCTTGAGAGTAGAATTATTTTCCAAACATTTGTCCAGCCCTTCTGCTAAACATCGTGGAAGGCAGAGAAGAAAACAAATCCCATCTCCAAGTGGGGCCAGGTGGGGAGCTTGGCTGGGTTGACAGAAAACTTAGCAGGGTGGATACTTAAGAAAGTGATGAGAGATGGAGAGATGGCTCAGTGAGGAAAGTGCTTGCTGGGCAAGCATGAGGACCTGAGTTTGGATCCCCAGCACCCATGTAAAAGCTTGTAACCTCTGCACTGGGGAGACAGAGACAGGGAATCCCTGGGGCTCACTGAATAGTTAGTCTAGCCCAATGGGTCAGCTCTAGATTCATGGAAAGACTATGTTAAAGGATAAGGGGGAGAGTGACTGAGGGAGACCTCTGGCCTCCACGCACATGCATATACACACACACATACACAAAAAGAGGTGGGTGAGCTCTGGCAACAGACTGCCTGAGTTCAGTCCTGGTTCTGGTGTTTATGCCAACTTTATCCAAAGGAACCACATGTTTCTGAGCCTCAGTTTTCTCATCCTTAAAATGGGTGGAATCTTAGTACCTATTTCCCAGGTGACCTGGAAGATAGAGTGAGATCATACCATGTATGTGGGTCAGCCAACTGAGTTCAGCAGTCAGTGAGAGTTTTTGGAGAGTAGCATGTGTCCTGGGCATGCATTCCATGAGGCTTAGAAGCCAGGAGGAAAAGTAAGTTAGATAGCAGGTTCCAGAGCCCTGGGCCCAGGAGCACAGGGCCAGGTCTGGAGAAAATCAGGCCTGAGTAATTGCATAACCAGAACCAACCACTGGGCTCAGAGCTAAAAATATGCCACAGGCAATCTCTCCTGCCAGAGCTCACCAGGCTCCCAGTGTGGGAAAGGCCGAGTTGGCCAGGCCACATCCTGGGTACCACTGGTCCCAATCCTGTCAAGAAGGGATGGGTTTCCTTCCCAGAGGACTTCAAGGATCCCAGCATTTGAGAAGAGCCAGGGCTTTCGTCCTGGCTTCACCATTGGCACCTAGGGAGGCTTCCCACACTGGCCCATAGAGGTTACAGCAGAGGTAGGGACCACACAGGTAGTGGCAGGTACCATGTGGGCAGGTACCATGCGCAGGAGCTGTCAGCACTCAAAGGCTTGGGCTAGCTCCCAGCAGCCATCATAGCTCAGTGCAGCCTCCCTCCAGTTGAGGTCAGCCTTCCTTGAAGGCCAGCACTGTGTGAGATTTGCAGCCCAGCACAGCCTGAGCAGAGACAGAACGAGATACCCAACAGCCTTATCCTCCCACATCAGGCTTTTTCTGGACAAACCGCACTGGCTCAGGGAGCTACACTTCAGAAGTCCCTTCCTCACCCCAGTCTACAAAGAGCAATATCCACAAGGTGCAACAGAGACCCCATAAGAGGTCATTGCTGTCCTACCCATGTCCACCCCCAATAGATAAAATGGATAATGGATGCTGGAGAGGATCCGGAAAGGTCTGGTTTAAAGAGTCACCCAAAGCCCCAAATAACAGCACACACGAACTTACCCGAGGCCCTCGTGCACCAGGAGGTCCAGGGAGCCCTGGCAGCCCAGGGGGCCCCTGAAGAGAAAGCAAGAAGACAGTGTGAGGCAGTGTCAAGGGGCAGTGGAGACTGGGCTCAGTCATTCAACAACTGTCAAGAGGCTGGGTGTGAAACTCCATGGCTGAGGAGAGCGCTCCTCTGAGGCCTCTGCCCTGGGGAAGTTGAACTCAGAGTTTCCAGACCTTCTGGAAATACAAGTTGCTCTTTCCCAGTCTTTCATCACTCAGCCAACTTGTGAGGATGGCATCTCCTCCAGGAAGCCTTCCCTGACACTTCTCCAAGTTCGCTCTCTATTTTTTTTTTAATTATTTTGGGAATTATCTGTTTGGAAGCTCGGCAGATCATGACTTCCTCAAAGGAGCTAGCGGAAGATGAATCATCTCTACCTCCAGGGCCGAGCCAAATGTCTGATAACATAAAACAGCAGGAAACCTCGGCGTTCAGCCAAGTTCTCTGCAAAGTCAGAGCAGAGAAGGCGCTTGGCCAAGGTCACACCAAGCATCTTTTACTCCATGAGAAAAGCTGGGTAGTGTAAAGGGCCCAAGGTGAAGGTCTGGGTCACCTGGGCCTGAGTTCAAATCCTCACACTGCCACCCAGCAGCTGGGCAAGGACCTTCTGCTGCAGCCTGGACTTGTAGAAGGGAGTAGTAATTCTTCCTGGTAGGATGACATCTAGGATGGGCAGACTTTGCATGCCTGCTGTGCTATATAGCACAGTGCTATGTCCAAATGCTCCACCTGTTCCCATAGGGCCCAGTCTTCACCATGGCTCCCCGCTCCCCAAGACCTGCAACAGCTTCCCATGGGTCTCCTTGCCTCTGCTCCTTTCTCAGCTCCTCTTCTGCAGCCCTCCTGCGCACAGCCTCATCCACTTGCCCCACAGACACCCCCGCCCCACCACCACCATTCAAGGATATTTAATGGCTCCCTATTTCCCTGAGAGAGGCCTGGCTTGTACTGTGGCATTTCGGGACCATCTCTCTACCTCATCTCTGTTCCCTTCCCAGGAAAGGGCAGCAGCCGGGCTGACTTACTCAGCGACAGCTGGCCTTTGTTCACGTGCTGGTTCTACTGGTGACTCTTTAGAACTGGAGGAGTAGCTACGGTCCTGTCCACCTCAAAGGGTAAAAGAGGACTAGCCAGTGCACGGATGTAGGACTAAACCCAGAGCCCTCAAAGGAAGCCAGGCTTTCGAGGATCCCAAGGCTTGGGAATTCGTTTGTTTCGACCAGCCATCCACGAGATTCCAGGTCTTCTGCCCAGACGCGGAGTCCGTGTTGAAAACTCAGTTCGCTCTGGCTGGCAAGGAATCCCAGCCTCATGCTGGGCAGCCGGGCTCAGCTCAGCTTGGCGCTCTGGCCTGTGAGCCCCTCGGGCTTGCTCACCCGTGAGCAGTAATCAGACCTCTCTCCCTCCCGCCCCTGCCGAGAGCACTGTGGGCTTGCTCAGCAGTGGGAAATAATCAGAGCCCAGATCCAGACAGACAGATACAACCCCAGCCCAGGGTCACTGGACTGGGCAAGGGTAAAGGGAAGAGCAGCTGTATAGCCTCAGACAAGTCTCTAGATATCTCCTACTAAGCTGGAAGCAACAGCAATATCGCAGGGGGTCTGACTGGTGGATCTAGGGTCCTCTGTCCTGTCTGGCCCATGGTGGGTTTGGGGTCAGGCTTTGGTGGCAGCGTCCGAGTACGTGTGTGACAGGGTCGGCTCCCACAGGCCGGTGTGCTTCCAGTCTGCAAGCCTGCGTTTCTATGACTATCCCGAGGAGGATAAAAATAGAATGTAGCCCCAGATAATCTATAAAATGTGCTAATCCTGGTGCCTGGCACACAGTTGACGCTCGGATAGTGCGAGCTGCTATTTGTGTTAGGCGAGCCCTGAGAACATCTCCACTCAACAGCTTAAGCCACCTCCCTTTGCTACTGTGGACAGAGGAAATGGTGTCCTTTCCTCCTTGACCCAGTTCTCCCAGTTGACCTCAAATTAGGGAAATGCTTGTAGCTGAGGTTAAGCATGGCTGGAGGTGCACTGTGTCCTGTCAAAAGGTGTGAAATGAGCGAAGCCTGAGACAGGCAGTGACATGACCACGGCCACTCAGCTAGTGAGCAGCTGAGGCTAGACTCAAACCCAGGGCCTCTGGGCTTGTTCTACCCAGAGGTTGGACAGGCATGTCTCTAAGTAAAGCTGATCTATGAAACGAGGTTATCAGGTGGGAGAACCATGAGGCCATTCCCTTCTCACAGGAGGTCAAATCTAGACTCCCATATGGACTCTATTGAGGCCTACACATTAATCCTGCCATTTCCTCTGCCACGGAAATAGGGGTGTCAGCCACAGTGTGACCTCATCCAGCACATCTGTCCAGCAGAGTCCAATGCCAGGGAGGACCTACAGTCAGGCCTGGTGATGTCAGTCGGTCATGGCTGGGCCCTTGAAACAGCCCCCAGCCCAGCTGCAGGCCTGCTCCTTGCCCACTTGGTAGTTTCTTTGTTTGCTGAGGGTGAGGGCGAGTGCCCAGGGGCCTCTGCTCTAGCCCAGCCCCTGCCTGCTCTGGAGCAGCGGAAAATGCTGCCATTTCTTTCCAAGCCCACAGCCTCAGCCTGAGTGGGGAGAGCCCAGTGATTCACGGGCTGGGGTGGGATTTTTCCACGCTTCAAACAAGGAGGGCTCTGAGTGCTGGGCTGGGGGAAGGGGCGGGGGCTGCAGGCCTGTCCCTGTCTGGGTCGTGCAGAAGTTCTGAGCCGGGCCAAACACACGCACAGAGCCATGGTAATACCACACAGCCCTGTGGGCGCCCTCCCCCTCCCCCCCGCCCCGGGGTCCTGGCCTCCCATAACCACATTGAGGGGACCCTGCACAGAACAAGTCCTTCCTTGTGCCCAGCTGTGGCCCACTCCCTCACCCCCACTCACCAGGCCCTTACAGAAAGCATAAGACCTGCTGGCCTCTCCCCTGGCAGTCAGCAAGCAAGGAGACATTCCACAGGCCTGGGCTCTGGGGGAGCCAGGTCCAGCTGGGGTGAGCTGCTTTCTGCTGTGTGACCCAGACAATCACCTCCTGGTCAGTGGACCCCCACTCTGGGTCCCTAGCCCTAGCCTGATGATCTCAGATTGTTCCTAAAGAGAGCCCGAGGGTACGTGATGCCCCTCATCCCATCTCTTTAGCTTTGTGGCCTCGAGTGAGTGACCATACCAACTGGTGCCTCCCTGCCTCAGCGTATCTTGCTGCAAGATGGGGTTGTAATAAGCCACCTTCTGAATTTAATGTGTGTACCCTGCTTAATCTCCTTTGACCCCCGTCTCCCTACTCTGTACCCTGGGAGCTGACCTCCAGTGCCTGCACCCTCAGCCTTCAGTTTCTGCTGGGGTTTGGCCAAGGCAGAGCCTCAAAAGGACCTGCCTGCAGGAGAGAGGGTGGGCGCTAGCTCCCTGATGCAGGATCGTTTGCTCCTGGTAGGCACTGATTACCCCTTGCTCTCCCCTGCTACCTGCAGGCCACCTATGTGTGGAAGATAACAACTTGCTGTGGTTCCTTTCCCACGATGTCTAGGCTCTGCAAAACCTCCTCCTAAAACTACGCAACCTTGGAGAGGTAGATCCTGCCACACCCACATTTCACAGGAGTAGACACTGAGCTGAGTAATTTCCCCGATGGTCAGACAAGCTCTGACCACCTCGAAGGGATTTCCATCATCATTTGGGCTAGGAATGAAAGGATGGCCAGGTAAAGTAATAGTTCTCACCCATGTAGGTTCAGATTCAAAGCCTGCATGCCTCTGCTGTCCACACAGCCTCTCCACCCCATTGGCAAGGGAGTTGACGTGTGTCCTCAAGGAGCCTGGCCTGGGAGTCTGGACCACCGTGGTCTTTGTCGGGACTTTTTTTTTTTTTTTTTTCATGATCCCTTCATTTTCCACACTGGTCACAGTGTCACAAGTGACATTTGTAAAAAGTACAAGGATGTGCAAATGTCAATTTAGGGCCTTTTCTGATGACAGAGAAGCTCAAAGAGGAGACTGGCAAAATGTGAGCTGCAACCCATGCCCCATGGAAAAGGATGGAGTCCATGCATACTATAAACCCAAAGGCAGATTCTACCTCCTCAAAGCCTACTTCAGACCTAGGTCTGCTTGCCTGGATGAGGCTCTGTCCTCTCTCCAAACGCAGCATGACCTTGAGAGAGTGGGCCGGCCTCCTCCACTCAGTTGGGGTACCCTGTGTGGTTGGAAGGGGACACTTCACCCCTGTTCACCTCATGGCCTGTAGGCCCAGAGCACATGTCAGGGAAGCTGAGCAGTCAGGGCCCAGGGTACCTGAACCATGGTCAGGCTGGTGCGGAGGATCCTTATTCTGCCCTCACGGTAGTGGCCAATTTCAGAACGGGGAACTGGAGCCAAACGCTGACACAATTACAAAGCAATGTGTACTATGTCCATAAGATCTTCAATATGGTGACAATGAAAGCTGAAGCTCTGTCCCCTTGGAGACAGGCTGTGTAAATATTATTCCTAATGATTATTAAAACTCATTAAGTGTTTTTGTAAGGCCTGGGAATTCCCAGTGTCTGCCACTATCTGCTCATCCTGGGGATCCCGATCATCAAATCCAGAGCCCAGTGGGGGACCCAACTCTAGAAAGGAGGAGGAGACCCCTGCAGGAAGGTCATCTCCGAGGTCAGAGCAAAGGCCCGAATCTTCTAGAAGTGCCAACACACTACACCCCACCCTAGAGGAACTGGCCTCTAGTTGGGAAAGGTCATTGGCCCTGGACACAGCTCCAGGCAATCTGAGGCACTGACCCCAGCCCTTCCCCTACACATGGAATGTTCTTCCTTTGTCCCTCCCTTGCTCCCAGACCTCCTCATCCTCCTCAACTCCTCTACCAGGGGCTGATAAGCAAATGCCTATGGGTGCCAGCTGGGCAGGTAACATGAATAGATGAAAAGCCTTCTAGAAAGACTCAAGAGGGAGAAGTGGGGACCATGGTGACAGGAGGCCTCGTGTAAAGGAGCTAGCCCAGAGCCATCCCGTCTCCCACTTTCCAAGCAAAGCGAGCGGCTAAGACTTTCCTAAGAATTCGCTTGCATTTTCTCAATGTTAGTAACTACTAGATTTTATAAAAAGAATGCTGTGTGTGCCAAACAAAACACATCCCAAGCTACTCATGCACAACCTCTGTCCACAGCTTCCAGACAGGCGCAGGGGCCAGCATGGCTGTGCGGAGTGGGAGTCGGGAGGGCGTTGTGGAGGCTGCTCCGGCAGATCCCTCTCCATCACCTGGCCTGGGCTTGGCAGCTATGGCGTACCTGGAGCCACGTGGCCCTTGCAGTGGGGTGAGTAGTAAACAGCTTTGGATTTGGGTGAGCCACAGCCTAGGGGCTACTATCTGGGGATAGCGACCACTCCTGAGTCTGTCTCACAAGTCTGCCTTAGGACACACTACCCCAGAGATAGGAGAGCAGCGGGGTCTGGGCTCAGGGCCAGCTCTCTCCCCTGAGTGGTTCTTTTGCCTGCCCTTACTGGGGGCTCCCTCTTGACCAAACAGCTCTTTTCGCTACCCACTCTCCCGCCAAGCAGCATGCAGATCTCACTCCGACTTACCGGTGAGCCACAATCTCCCTTGGGCCCTGGAGGCCCCACCAGCAGTGAGGAGAAAGGTGTGGGTCCTTGCAGGTGGAGGAAGGGGTAAGCACTGCTGCTGGGCCGAGGGCTAGAGGACAGGATGTGGGCCGGGGCCAGAATCAGGGCAGAGGTGGTCAGTGGACTGGGCCTAGTCACCAGGTCACTGGGTGGGGCATCTCTGTCTATCTTCCCAGGACTGAGGGGCACAGGCGTCCGGGGACTGCTTTTGAATCCAGCTTTCTTGGACTCTTCCAGGCCAGTGGATTTCTTGCTTCCAGTTAGGGCTGAGCCAGGGGTGCGGGCCGCAGGTGCTGTCCTGGGAGTTCCCATGCCCGAGGCTGGAGGCACGACACCAGGTAGCGGACGAGTGGCTCTGGTAGGGCCAGTACTGGAAGCAGGAGGTGGGGACAGAACAGTGGGCCGGGGAGCTTTGAGAGAGCTGGCCCGATAAGAGACTGGCTTGCTGGCTGGGCTAGTCATCTTAGGCTCAGACTGCGCTACGAGGGGAGGGGGCTTTTTAGAGGAGATGGCAGCGGTAAGCAGGGGCCGGACACTGGGTGGTGGAGGTCGGGGCGTCACAAGAGTCCTTGGGATTGGTGGTCTTACTGTGGGATGGGAGGCTTTGGAAGGAGCTGGGCGGGAGGTAGGGGGCTTCTGAGTGGGCGGGGCTGGCTTTGTGACTGCAGGGGTCGCTGTCTTCTGGGTTGGATGGGGGCTTCTTACAGGGACAACTGAAGGGGATGGGGCTGGAGTCTTGGTGGGAAGATGTTTGGGGGAACCGGTGGCTGTGAGCTGCAGTGACGAGGCAGCAGGATGAGGAGCTCTGGGGGTGCCAGCTGGAGAGTTTGAGGGTAAAAGGGGAGGTGTTTTCCTGGCTGACTGCTTGGCAGAAGATAATGAAGCCCCAGCTTTGCTATGCTTGGGGACTTTAGGGACGCTTGTGTTCAAGAGCTTGGTGGGGATGGAAGGAGAGACAGTCAACATGGACCCTGTGCGTCCTGGCTGGGCCCTCAGAGCTGCTGTGGCCATGGTCAGGTTTCCCAAGCCAAGCAGGGTCAGGTCTGGCTGGAAAGCAAAGGTTCGGCCAGAGTCCAGGGGAAAGAGGGCTCCCAGCTGGGGCCTGTACGTGTCCCCCTGTCTGCACTGCTCCCTCAAGCGGGCACAGTAATTGTGAGTGACCTGCGCCACAGGGTGGATACTGAACTGGCAGAGGGCACCTTCAAACTGAATGGCATGTGAGCTCATCTTCCCCAAGAAGAAGGAACCCTGGGGATCAAATGAGGGCTCCCTGCGGAAAGGCAGCGGGAGGGCCACCCGGCGCTGCCCACAGGCTGTCACCAGGGTGACCGTGCGGCCACGTAATTCCAGGGCCAGGTGATGCCAGCGTCCATCATGCACGTCCATGTCAAAGGCCACAGAGTGCCGGGGCCCCAGGTGGAGGAGCATCTTGCCGGGGAGGAACTGCAGACCCAGCTGCAGCCTGTGCTTCCGGCTGCGGACAGCAAAGAGGAAAGCATGGTTCACGCGATGGGAGCACAGGCTGAGCACGAGAGCCAGCTCCGGGCCCAGGGTGGCAGGAAGGACGGCGGCCGTGGGCGCCTGCAGCCGGGCCCGCTGCGTGAAGATGAAGCCCGATGGGAATGGGATGATGCCTGGGGGCGCTGGGATCCGGCCGCCCCCTGTCCTTGTCCAGCTGAGCCCCATTCGTTGGAGGACGTCCACATCTGGGAAGGAGGAGAGAGATGGTCAGAGCCTGCTCCAGCCCTGGTCACCGGCAGCCGCCTGGTCTCTGCATGGAGCCTGTCCAAAGCTGGTGGCTGAGGTGTCACACTGCAGTCACTCAGTGCATGCTGCAACCCTGGGAGCAGGCTGCATGATCTTGCAACCTTTCTGGGTCCACATCCCAGCTCTGCCACATCCTAACCCTGTGAGTCTAGTGCCTTGATTTTCCTGCCTATCAGCTGGGACCCTCCTCAGAAGGATGGCAAGAGAATTAAACGAGTGAATGCCATTGTGGGGCAGGGGGAAGCATCTGCCACAAAATAAGCACTTTTCGATGACAGCTGCTGTGACTATAAATAACAGCCTCTGTGGAACACTGGTGTTCAGAGCCAAAGCTGCCCAGTGATGACATGCCTCCCCCTTCAGGAAGCAGACCCCTAAGTGACATGTCACAGAAGCTTGGTCAGGAAGTCTAGGGCACCTGGCTGGTCTCACTACTTCCACAGGAGCATAGTGGGTTCCCTTCCCTCCCGCCACCCGGGTCTCTGGCTGAGACAGGAGGAGGAGCTGGTGTCTGTTATCAGTCGGGAGGGAAGAGGCGCTTCACTAACTGTCCTTCTCCTCCACAGTGGCTTTGGAGAACACAAGGGAGGTAGCCCAGACACCCATGAAACCTATGTCCTCCCACTAAGCACACGTACACCTGACCTTGGTCTAGCCAGGTCCCATCATTCTGGGAATTATGTTGGCAGAATTGCCAGAGCAAGAGGAGGTTTTCAGTGTTCACCAGAAAGGCTTCCTGACCCTCCTTTCCCTGGTCACCTAGCGCCTTTAGATGGCTGAGCTGCCCAG
This sequence comes from Jaculus jaculus, assembly GCF_020740685.1. NCBI lineage: Eukaryota > Metazoa > Chordata > Mammalia > Rodentia > Dipodidae > Jaculus > Jaculus jaculus. The sequence goes on from NC_059102.1 coordinate 141,320,186, forward strand.
GTTAGCAGGTGCTGGCTCCCAAGCCACACCTCTGCAGGGAGCCAAAGGCTGCCTCTACTACTTGTGTGTGGGTCAGAGCTTCAGGGCCCTGACCCTGGGTGTGGAATGCTCTATCCCCATCACCCTGTAGCTGGAACCCAGCACTCAACACCAAGCATGTCCTCAGTCGACAACTGTAAGTTGGGTGTGTGGGTGGGATGTACAGACAAAGGGATGAATAACTGCATGGATAAGTGATTAGATGGACGGATGGGACATATAGATAAGCCAAGAGACTGAGAGATGGATGAATGCATGCATGGGTGGGTGGAGAGACAGGGAGAGGGATGTATGAATGGGTAAGTAGAGGGAGGGAGATAGGAATGGATGGGTGAATGGGTGGGTGGATGGACAGATGAATGAGTGGATGGATGGGCCACTGGGGAACGCTGAGAACCTATGTGCTGGCAACATGGCCGATGGCTTTCCAGCAGGCTCCAGTGTCAAAAGGAAAGACTGAGAGCTGGCCAGCCCACCTGTGAGCCTGGAGCCTGAACCTCAGCTGCCTCCATTGTGAAATGGAATGACGGGGAGCACCTCCACCCATCCTCAGGTTGCTAGGAGGCAGAATAGTCCTCTTTAGCACCCTCACCCAAACCGGGCCTGAGTCTCTTCCTGACCCTTGGGACCCCTGGGAAACTTACTGACCCTGGCAGTAAGTGGAGAAGCTGGGTCAGCCTCAGACAGTATGGGCAAGCTCACTGTTCTGAGGACTCTAAGCTCCTGGGTGCTGTCTCCATAGCTTTGGGGTAAGACTCTATTTTCCCCTGGGGCGCAAGGGCCCTCCAGCCAGCTGAGCTCCTCTTTCCCACCCTCTCTCCCATCTCTGCTCATCTCCAAGAAAAGCACAGCAGATCTGACATGGCTTCATCACGGAGACTCTCTTCTTACCATAAACTAAGCAGGAAGGATGTCACTTGTGCCCTCCACCAAGCTGCATGTGACAGCCTCAGGTCACCCCTCAGCCCTGCTGTACACACGCCCCTCCCCACAGAGCAGGCTTACTGGCCCACTCCTGCAGAGCCGCAACTGGCCAGGACAGGTGACATGGAGGAGGAGCTGTCCCTTGTCACCCTCTCGGGGTGACTTTCCAAACTGACCCTCGGCCAGTTTCCAGGGGTTTCTGAAGATGCTCTGCAAATGAACCTCAAACTCTGATTCCCAGAGCTGAAACCTCTAGCCACTACTTGTCCCACAGGGAGAGGGAAGGCTGCGCTTCCAGACCTTTCAGTTCAAGGGAACAGGGTCGTGGTGAAAACTAGCCGAAGCGAATATGCTTTCTGTGCCGTGCGCCCAGTTCTCTAAGCCATCCATGAAGTAGTAAATCAACTGTCCAAATAGCATATATGTGTTGGATATAAGAATTTGTGTTGCTGCATGAGAAGGGCCCCGCTGTGTAGCCCCAGTAGACCTCCCCTGCCTCCTCCTCCCATGTCCTGGATGACAGACCTGTATCACCAGACTGGGCTTCCATATAATAACTCCCCAAAGGTCATGCAGCTCACAGATGGACTTAGAACTCAGAGCCCCAGACCCACAGTCCCTATTCTCAGCCACCACCCCAGACGACTCTGAAGCTGCCCAGATTCACTGGGAGGTGGAGCAGAGCCCCATGCGGAACCCCACTGGGAGGAAGAAGCAGGGGATAGGGAATGTACCCAGTCCTGCGCCAGGGTGGACAGGACCGCCAGCTGGCCCCAGAAAGATGCCTTTATTACATAAACCTGGCTCGACAGAACTCCGGCGCCCCCCCCCCCCCGCCATTGCTTGACTAAGGACTCTGAACAGCTGTTCGGCAAGCTCGGAAAATATGACACACACACTAAATGTTACCGGGCGGCAGAAGTTTCTCCCGGGCATGGCCCTCACCTCCCAGGGGTCCGAACCCTGCCCAGTGGCAAGGTCAAGCCATGGGGACTCCCGCAGTGCCCACTGTGTGCCCCAGAACACGGCAAGTGTGGAGGAAAGGAGGGTAGCTATTTTCAGAGGCACTGTGATGCTTGACAAACAGATGTGGAAAAGGTCTGGATTTCACCGGCCCAACCCTGCCCAACTCCCTAGACAGCACCTCAGAGACAGGATCTTATAGACAGAAGAGGGGGTATCCCAGGCCTAGTCAAGGCTATTATGGCTTTTGTGTGCCCTCAAAGCACATCGTAGGGTAGCCATGGGATTGAACCAGAAAAGCACCTGGAACAGCCTTAGCAATGTGGGGGCGGTCCTGCACGCAGCACTCCCCACCTCTTATAAACCCCTATGAGTGGATCACTTTCCAAGGAGTAGGCCTGTGGTCTGTTCCATTCTCCGGATGGGAAAACTGAGACCTGAATTTCAGCTAGAGGAGCAGATGTCTGCTACCTGAGTCCTGGGGCCCCTTTCTGCCCTACTTTGTCTTCCCCTGAACAAACAGAAGAGAGAATTACCTTCAGGAGCTCCTTGGGTGGAGGCCAGGTGCCAGGCAAACAAGACCAAGATCCAGGCGAGGAGAAACCCCCTAGAGACAGGCAGACACAAACGCACACAGCATCAGCTTCCACCCGAACACCCAGCCCCGGCGGGCAGCCAGCCTTTCTACTCCACTCCATCCCGATCTTGGTCTTGCATGGAGGAAGCCAGAGACAAGGCACAGGCTGCAAGAACCCACCAGAGAGTACCAGTTCCTGGGACACTCCCAGGCTCCAGGCACACCTGCCTGCACGCTGCCAACACAGTCTCATGCTTCGCAGATGAGTATGCTTAGGAAACCCTGCCCCGGGTGTGGGCAGCTCCTGCCCCGCCCCTGGCCTCAGTCTTCCCATCTACATGAAGCTCTTTCCTAAGCCCCAGGCAATGGACAGCAGGGGCAAGGCTTAAAGGGCAGAGGGGGAAACAGATAGACTGGCTTGGGTGACCAGCATCCTCAAAGGGCAAGGGAGAGAGAAGGCCCATTCACAGAGCCCACACCAGGATCGGGCAGCAGACCATCTGGCACTGTGCTCATGGGAAATGGGAGGGGCAAACAGAACTGATGGAGAGCCAGGCATCCCCATGTGCAAACCTGGCTCTGGGGCTTCCCAGTTATGTGACCTCAATGAGTCACCCAGCCTCCTTGAACTTGTCTGGTCCACGGCATGCTGGGCTGACACTCCATCTCTTGGAGGCCAAGCTTGGGGATTAAATGGGCTCAGGCATGTGAAGGGCTCATCTGGCCCCAGCCACAAAACCCTCCCTCTGGTTCCTGCTAGTCCAGCATGATGGGAACAGGAAGAGTTAAGGCCCTACTTCAGTGCTCCTGCCAACACGGGAAGAGGCATCTATCTGGTTCTACTTTCCGGTGGGAGCAGTCATTGGTGACATCTGAAGCCACTTGGGGCATCTGATCCCTAGGCAGGCAGGAGGGAGGCTGGCATGTGGCTAGAGGTGGCCAGACAAGCAGTAAGGGCATGGGCTGGGATGGACTCATCTGGTCCCTTTCCCAAGTCCAAAACCGGGCTGGGGTGCTGCCAGGAACCCCAGAGCTTCAGGCTTGCTGAAGCCCCGAATTTTGTCCAGGCAATCCAGGCACCTAGGAAAGCAAGCTCATGTCCAGCGGACTCCCTCTACCTTCATACTTAATAGCAGTGATGACCAATAGCAACCATGACTTCGTGGCTTGGGCACTGTGAAACTCTCTGTTGCTCACTCGTCTATAGACATGGACTTTAGCTGATCCTCAGGATGCTAAACCAACCAAGGAATGTCACTTGTCATACCAGTGACTGGGTCAAGTCTGTATGTATGACTCAAATATGACCAATGAGGTGCGAGTGATGCCTGTTAGGCATCCTGAGGAAACCTTTGGGAAGAATTCAGAGGTTTTCCACTAGCCTCTCTACGTTGTTAAATGAGGACACACTGCCTGGAGCTGCTACAGCTATTTTGTTCACAGGCGGTACAAGTCCCATGAACATACGGGGATGGCAAAATGGGGAAAGAGTGGGTGTTGGACGACACCGCAGAGATACTGAATTAGCCACCCTTAGCACTGCTTTTCCTTGTGGACCCTTGAAAGGGGAAGTGACAACCCCTTATTGAAATCAGCTGAATTGGGTCTTCAGTTACTTGCACACTAGGGCCAACTGGCTGTGACAGTCCCTAGGATGGTGGTGGTGGTCTCTTGACATCTTCTCCAGTGAGGTCTTTGTGTCCACAGTGTCCACCACCACCTACTAGGCAGAGGATAACCACAGGTATACTGCAGTATGTCTTCTTGGCTGTGGCCCTACCTCCAGAGCAGCACATAGGGGGTGATTGTCTATTTCTTTTTCTAGACTGAGTCCCTAAAGGGCAAAGCCACCTGTCCTGTTTACTCATGTGTCCTCAGCACCAAGCAGACAGTATGTGAGGCACACATGCCTGTAGTACTGGGGACTTGCAAGTGTCCTCCCAAAGCCTCCCTGCCTGGCTCTGGCTTCTTCCAGGGTCCTCTGCTGCTATTGCAGGGAGTATGCCTTCTTCTCAGGGCCAAGTGTCTGCCTCACCAGAGCACCTAGCCACCCTGCCGTTCCCGGTCAGGGCAGGGCAAGCCTTCTCATCATAGCTAGACTGCTGAAGCCACCTCTTTGGCAACCTTGATGGTCTGGGGAGGGAGTGGCTGGCAGCTTAGTTTCATTTAGTCAACAGAGAGGACTGAGAGCCCGGGCAGGCAAGCGCTTCCCCGCAAGGTCACCTTACACAAAAAGGCTTCACCCTTCAGGGCAGCATCCAGGAATACAGTGGTCAAGAAACCGGGGGCAGAGCCATCCTCTGCACCTTGCCTCAATGGCTCCCACAGCATACCGCACATTCGCACACCTAAGCTCGAGAAGCCCTGCAGGCAGGGTACTGAGGCCCTTTCCCAGGCCCTGTCCCCACTCTTTGAGTTCTGTGCGGCTACGTTAAGCCCACCTGTCGCAGATGTGTCCCACCAACAGGGAGAAGTCAAGTGGGAAGAGGAAGCACAACATGCGTTCTGGGTCAATATCTCTGCCTGTGGATGTGGCCAGGCAACTGCTTTGTGTCACCCTGGGTTAGTGCGTGTGTGTGGGGGGGGGACTAGAAGACACGTGCTCAAAGACGTGTGTGTCATGTCTTCTGTGCCATCCAGCTGCCTAAGGCCATGGCTTTTACCCTGCAAATTGAAGCTTCAAAGACTCTCCAATGCAGGTGACCTTCTAGGCTCCCAATTCTGTACACACTGGGTGCTTCCCCAACACAGAGCACAGTTGAGTGCAAGAAGGTCCCCAAAGATCCCTAGAGACCAGAGTCTAGTCCCAAGGGCCTTTGCGAAGTGAGACTGGCAATGAAAGCCCGGCAGCGCCACAGTGGCTTGACTCTCACTTAATAGAGTTGCATTTGTCTTGTCTCCCAGGACTGGACTTGCTGGGGACTAGAGCCCCAGCCTTTCTCAACAAGAACAGCGATGCAGAGCAGAGCCACGAGCCTTCTATTCCAGTAAGCTCTGGCCTCAAAAGTTGGCTCGGCTAGGGAGGAGGCCCCACTTGCCTCTTGTTCAAATGCTGTTTAAGCTACTGTTAATAATGCCGGGTGCCTGCACTGGCTCTGAGCCTTCTCTCCAGCTTCCGTTTTCAGCACTGCCTCCTGGACGTTGGCTGAGCCACCTAGGGCTCACGGTGTCAGCAAGACCCCTGGGGAATGGAACCACTCCCGGGAGGGCAGCTGGTAGTCCAAATGGGAGCCACAAGGGACAGAACCTCAGACACACAACCTGGCCACACAGCCCTGCAGGGTGGAGTCAGGAGTTCTGGTCCCTTGCAAGAGGCTCACTGCCAGCTCACCACACACGGCTGCTCCTGCTCAACGAGGCAGCCAGAACCTACCACTTGTTTAGACGACTTTCTTTCCGTCTTGTTACCTGCAAACCTGCTGGACTCAGAGGTCTGTGCCAGCTATGATATTGCCAGAAAGCTCAGAGATCCGAGACCAGTGAGCACAGTCACCCATGAGGCAGGCAGCCCTGTGGACGCTGCACTGGGCTCTTCTCCCACTGGGAGAGCTGCAGCTAGGGCTGGCTGGGAACCTGAGTGGCTAAGGTGGGTCTGTTTTTGAACCACCTGCCCCTTTCGTCCCTCCAGACCTTGTGTGCCCCTGAGGGCCACACCCAACGTCTCTTCTCCACACCTTCCATTTCCTCCATGGGAACATGCTTTCTCTCGCAAACACACACACACATCATCATCATCATCATCATCTGTCTGGACAGGACGCAGCCCAGAACTTTCCCACTGACTCACACTCCCATTCAAGACTATGCGAGCGGCGATGCAAATAACAGCTGTGGTTTATTGAGCACTTACTACAAGCCAGACAGTGTTATAAGCCTTTTCTGAGCACGCTCCATTAACCCTCTGCAAGACCCAGCAGCTGGGAACATTGATACCCATTTTATGGATGAGGACATTTGAAGCGAGGAAGTGGAAGGCCTGGCCAAGGTCGAGGGTTCAAATTCAAGCCACCTGGCTGCCAAGCTCCTGCAGGCTGTCACCGAGGATCCTGCCATCCCGACCACCAGCGAGCTGGCACACCTGTGCTCCAGGATTACCCGGGGAGTGTGCACCAGAATGTACACACAATGGGTGAGGCTGCGAACAGGCTACAGAGGGATAGCAGGATACGTGGACAAGCAAGAGTGAGACTGTTCAGAGTGCAGGAAGGCAAAAAAGAGCAAGCAGGGGCCGGACCTGCTCCCCAACTGTGGAGGGGGCTCTGGAGACAAAGCTGGAAAGCCTGCTGCTGCCAGAGGACAGCGACCAGAGGCAATGTGTGACCAGAAAGGCAAGAGAAGCACAAAGAGGTAGAAGCTGGGCCTCGCAGCGAGAGGACTGCCAGCCTGCTCAAAGCTTGGGCCCCACAATGGGGTACTCCCAGGCGCCACTGCCCTGCCCAGCCTCTGGCATCTGCCCTGGCACAGGGTCTCCTGGAGAAAATGAGTCAGCAGTGTGCTCACTGGTACCCTGTGTGTGTGGTGGTGGTTGGGGTGGGGGGGAATCTCAAACAGCCAGCTTTTTCCAAGACATGGAAAAGAGGGGGGCCTCATCCCCCTGGCTCCAGCTCAGAGGGGCAGGGTTTGGTGAAATGGGAGGAGCTACAGCCCTCGTTAGCCTCTCCAGGGAATACTGAGGTCGCCTCAGAATGGAAAGACAGCAAGCTCTGTTAGGCTGCCATCCGCAGCCCTCCGCGTTGCTCCCATCCTGCCCTCTCTCTCACACCCACATGCAGTAACTCGCTCCAGCACACCCTCACTCTCATACAATTTATGCACAAGCTGGGAATCCCAGCCTCTGGGTGCCAGCTATGCGCGGGCCCCGCCCTGGAGATTCCCAGCCCCTCTCTGGCCGCAGTCCCCCCACCCACCCACCCCATCTGCACAAGGAGGTTGGACTTGGTGATCTCCCAGGGCCTTTCCGCTCGGACAAGCTGGCTCTCACCCCTCGGTCACCCGGGAGAGGGACAGGAACTGAAAGCTTCCCGGGAGAAGCTAAAAAAGTCTGAGGCACGCAGACACAGACACACACACACACACACACACACACACACACACACACACGGTTACAGAAACGCAGGAACGTGCAGATTCACAGACACTGAGCCCAGAGCAGAAGCCCAGACCTGGAGACCTAGAAACTTGCTTCACAAGAACAGATGGAACCAGAAACCTGGAAGCACGCGACCCACATACACAGAGACCCCTGAGCACACCGAGACCTCCTCTTCCCCTACCGGCCGTTCTAGGCGCCACCACCCGTCCCCTATCCTGATGCCCAGGCTGGCTCTGCACTGACCTTCCCCAGCTGGTCCTCGCCCCAACGGCACCGAGCAGCCCATTCTGGTGTACCCGAACCGCCAGCGCTCGCCAACCCAGGCCCGGCCCGGGCGTCGGGGGCGGGGGGGGGGGGGGGAGACGCAGCCCCTGTTAACCCCTGCTGTCCCGCCTCGTGGGGGCGCAGGAAGCTGACGTTCCGCTGCGAGCGTCTGGCGTGGCAGGGAACCCCAGCCCTCGCCAGAACCGAGGCGCAGGAGGCTGGGGAGGGGACGTCCCGGGGCTCGTACTCACCCCCCGCGTGCCGCCGCCGCCGTCGCCACCGCTATGCCTCGGGCCCCCCTCGCCGATCCCGCGCCCATGGCAGGCCCCTACTTCATGCTCCCGAGCCCGGGGGGCAAGTGTGGGCGCGCCCCATGGGGCCGCCAGCCCCCCGCCGCACCGCGCCAGGCCGGCTCAGAGCGCGCGGCCCGCGCGCCCCCAACGCAGCCCCGCGCCCAGGGGCGCCCGAGCAGGCAGACTGCACAGCCCGGGTGCCGCAGGCGCCCGCGCCAGGCCCATGGTCCCAGGAGTCCCGGAGCCACGCTCGCCCCTGCCTCACTCTTCTTGGGCTTCCACCGAAAAGGAAGAAGCAAGGGGGAAAAAAAGAGAGAGAAATGATCAAACTTTTGGAGGCAGACTGCTGGCGGTCCCCGGAGGCAGGGCAAGGCTGGGCGAGCGCGCGCGGAGGGCGGTGGAAGCTGCCTCCCCGCCAGCCTGGGGGAGGAGAGGAAAAGGAAGGATTTGGGGGAAATGAAGGCGATTTAAAGTCTCGGCCCGCCGCAGCCCTCCACCTTCTCTCCTCCCCGCTCCGGGCCGCCCTCTGCTGCCCACCTCTGCCCCCTGCCGGCCACAATGGGCACACAGTCTCAGACAGCCCTTTGCCAAGTCCGCCCACCCCTCCTGGTCACCATCGGAAAACAGACGCCCAGAGAAGGGGTGGCCCGACTCCACTGGGATCTATAGCAACTCCGAGATCACGAACTTCAGGCTTGCGAGACTGCGGATGCTCTAACACCGAGGAGGAGGTGTGGAGGACAGAGGGGTCTCATACTCTTGACAGGATTCCAGAGTTGCAGGGACACAACTGAAGCCACCACTTAGTGTCCAGATCCCCACGACCCGTACTGTCTTAACATACAACCCTTAAAAGACAGGCTGCACCCCAGGTGCAGCGCTCCCCAGGAGAAGGTTGCGAGGGGGCGTGATCAATGTCGTGGACCTTCATCCACCCTCGCCTCTGGAGCCGACTGGACGCTCCCCGCATCCACATCCCACCCCGACATGCGACAAACACCCAAATTCACACACCGACAAACCCCCAGAGACTCGACCCCCAGGCTAAATTCCCCCTCGCTTCCGCAGCCCCTCCTCAGACGGACCCACACTCCTGCACTGGCGCGCGCACACACACTCCCGCTTCCTTCCACACTCCAAACGCGCTCACTCGTCCCCACACAGGCACCGCCACGCACTCTTCTTGGTTCCCCAGAAACACACTTTCGGACGCCTGGATCCCCAGAGCACTCAGACGTTACACACGCAGCTGTTCACACACGAGTGCTCACACTCGCACGCCTATACCTTTCACACTCATACCACGCACACGCCCAGGTGCACACCTCCCCTTGCACGCTCCCAAATGCACACACTCGTGCGTGCACACCCTCCCCTGCAGGCAGCTCTCTGCGAGTGCCCGCCACGGGCACGAATGCACACACGCTCTACCTCTCCGGGAGAGAGTGCCCACCTCTGCACACGCGTGTATTTTTATGCACACATGCGCCCGGCGCTCCAGGACGCGCCCCCCCTTCCCAGACACTTACTGGGTCCCTAAATGCGAGGCTAGCCGGTCGGTCCTTCCGTGGGCGCCTAAAGTCATTTGTGTTCATGGGTCCCCGCAGCCCCAGGCGCGGGGGCGGGGTGCGGTCCCCTTTCCCTAAACGCAGCTCGGGCGCGCAGGGCGCAGAGGCGCCGGGAGGGACATGGGCGCTCGGGCCTTCGTCGCCAGCCCGGTCCGCCTGCGCTCCGGCTTCGGCCACTGGGCGTCCTCGGGCTCCGGCGAGAGCTCCGGGCGCGGGGGGTGGCTCATAGGTGCAGAGGCCCCGGCGGCCGCCGGCCCTTTTGAAGTCTCTGCTGGGGGCGGGGAGGGGGCGCTGAAGGCGGCCTTTTAAATCGTGGCTGCACGCGGGCACCGTCAAGCAAGGTGTCTGGTTTCAGCAAACTTTCGGAAAAGTCCCAAGCCAGAGAGGGGGAGGGCGCCGCCGAGCTGTGCGCCGCAGCCTGCAGGGGGCAGAGCACCCGCGGCTGCCAGAAGCCCGCGCACCCCAAGTCCAGCCAGAGGGCAGCCAGGAGCACCCCGACACTGTGTATAAACTGTGCGTGGTCTTGCCTTCCTCTGGAGGTCAGAGTCGCGGAGTTACCTTAGGCTTTTCAGAAATCCACAGGCCCCAAGGTAGAGAGCGTCTGATCACAGCCAGTGTGTTTTTTGAGCTACATACTTTGTGCCAGGCACATCCTGTCTTTATTTACATTTTTGGTATTTTGTTCACGGTGGTTTTTTTTTTTTTTTTGCTCTAATTTAGAGACTTTTAAAATATTGCATTCAACGGTTAGGAATCTTGACTCCTTAGTGGGAAAGGTTGGCACCCCCTTAGATATTTATCTCCATTGCTAAGGGCCTTGGTGTCCCCTGATTCTTTTCACCCTCACTCCCTTCCTCATGCTGGGGCTGAGGGGTACTGCATTAGGGGAAGGGAGAGGTGGTGTTGGTAGGTGGTTCGGTGGGCCAGAACCCAGATTAGCCTCATTTCCATCTGTTGTAAATCTGCACAGGTGATGCAAACTCTGGCCTTTGTTTCCTGAGAGCATCTCTGCCTGAGAGCCCCGAGGTGTTTCCCACCCCCTCCTCAGCCTGGGTCCCTTCAAGACCTGGATCCCTGTTGCTTCTGCCCAGGCTGCTGCTCTGCTGTTCCCCACCTCTGTTTCTCTGGGTGCAACTCAGAGCTCACTTGACTCTGTGTCCCCAACCCAGCCAGAGACATAAAAGATGCTGGTCAACCACTGGTCATTTAAAGAACTATATATTCCTGCCAGATGTAAACCCCTGTACAAGGCTCCAGGGGAAGTAGGTCTGTCAGTATGGGAGTGGGGACAGACATTGCACTTGGCTCTGCTTACACATCTGTAACATGAACAGAGACATGCAGGGCAACTAGGGGTAGGGAAGAGATCATCAGATACCACTCTGTCATGAGGAAGCTCCTGCAGTCACGTTGAGACAGAACAAATAACACAGGAAGAATGTGACAGGTGCTGTATCAATGAGATTCAAATCAACGTAATTGCTAAGCAGATAGGGTTGGAGTAATATCCAGGAAGGTTCCAGGGGAGGGAGGAGGCTTGGATCCTGACGGATGTGTTGTATAAACTTGTAACCACAGAAGAGTCGGATAAAGGGGTGGATTGAAGGCAGGGACAATGGACTGGTGGAGAAAATCTCCAGGTCTTCCCACCACAATCCACAGGGGACGTTTCATGGCTCCGTGGGCAGTGAGGTATGTTCAGTCAAGGGGGGACAGTTCCTCAAAGGCAGGCGGCTGGCCAGTGGTTCACTGAGACCTTTCCAAATTCTCACCCACGTTATACAAATACAATACTGGTGCCCGGGAGCCCTATTCTATGGAGAGAGAACCAAAAGACCCATGGGAAACTGTTGGGAACCCAAAAAACTGAGTCGACCCTTTCCAGGGCTTCGTCATTGTCACCCATAATGTAGCTGCGCCTGAGTCTTGTGCAAGGGCCTTTTGTAGTTGGATAGCTGACACGATTCCTTAGCCGCAAACCCAGCTCAGCCAGTAACCTCCAGAGCTGGCTGTACTTTGCTAGGTGGGTAGGTCAGAGGTTTGAGGAACAGCACTTTTTTTTTTGTTTGTGTGTGTATGTGTTCATACGTGGTGTGTGCATGTGTGTGTCCAGATGTGTATGTCCTGTGTGTGTGCATATGGAGGCCAGGGGAGAACTCTGGGGGTCCTCTTTCTGCTCACTGACATGTTTCCTTGAGACATAAACCTCTCAGAACCCAGAGCTGCCATTGTTGATCAGACTGGCTGAGTAGCAAGCTCCAGTGAGTCTCCTCGTCTCTGGTCTCCCCACAGGACCGGGCTGACAAGTATGCATGTCACAGCCAACTGTCTACATGGATGCTGGGGAGTTGAGCTCATGGTGAATGAGGCCTTCATGCATTCAGTCATCTCCCCAGAGTCATCTTTTTTCTTTGCTTTTCTTTCTCCTTTTCTTTCCCCTCCTTCTTCTACCTTCATGTTTTTCTTTCTCTTCCTCATTCTTCTTCTCTCCTTCTCGCCTCCATTCCTTTTTCTTTTTGGTTCTTTGAAACAAGGTGTCATATAGCCCTGGCTGGCCTTGAGCTCACTAGGTAGCCCAGGCTGGCTTTGAACTTCAACCTCCCAAGTGCTAGGATCATAGGCTTGTGGCACCACACTTGGCCAAAGTTGCAGTCCTGAAAAAAAGTAGCTGATAAAAGACTGGAGACTTGTTTACAAACTGGCAGCGGGACCTTCATTTTCCTGGTTGACAGTACCTCTGAGACTCTGGCTGGCTTGTCACTCTGGGTCTGGAGACAGCAGCCTCATCAGGGGAAGACACTACAGCTGTAGAGCCATGTCGCTGTGCACAGTGCCTGAAGGAAAGGCCTGTCCATCATGAGCTGGTCTAGCCCCTCCAGCCAGGACCATAGAAGTATTCGAGTCAGCACTCAGGCACCTTCTCCTGAGCGGCGCGGAGCCAGCTCCAGTGGCTCCCATGACCCATGACACCCGAGGGCTACATTGTTGAGACTTGTGTGAGCTCCTGTAAAACAAGCTATTAGTGAAAACAACTTGATCTGGGGGTGGCGATGCAAGCCTGTGGTCCCAGCACTCAGAAGCCAGAGGCAGGAAGGTGGCCAGTTCAAGGCTAGCCCGTGGGGCTGGGTGGTGGCTCCGTGTGTAAGAGTACTTGCTATAGAAGCATGGGGACCTGAGTTCAATCTCCAGCACGTACACTGAAAAGAAAAGCCAGGTTGTTCTGCACATGCCTATAACCCCAACACTAAGGGGAGCTGAGGCAAGGGGCTCGCTCTCTGGGGTTAGGAGGAGCACTGGTCACAGAGTTTAGTGGAAAAACAATGAGCTCTAGATTCAGTGAGAGACTCTGTCTCAGGGATACAGGAAGACACCCAACATCATCCTCTGTTTTCTCAGTTGTGCACATGGGACACACAGCTGTGCACACACACAGTACACACACCACAAAAGCAACAAAGAGGCCAGCCTGGCAGCATAGTGACTTTAAGGCCAGCCTGGATCATATAGCAAGACACTGTCCCAAAAGTAAAGTTAATTGCCTAAGGTTACAACTAAAGAAATATATTCAAAACAAAGGTACTGAATTCTCCAAACTACCCTCTTTCTAGTCATCCCCCTACCTTTCACTATTTCCTCTGCTCTTGGGGTTGTATCCTCCTGTTGCAAAGGACTGTAACTGAATGTCTCTGAGCATCATTTCTCCTTTGCACTCGATGGCATGGGATATTGCAGAGGTCATTTGGAATCGGCCTCAGAAAGTGGTAAGTGTGGCCACCAGAGCTCTGATCCCACCCTACAGACCTTGCTGTCAAACACCAAATCCCTGGACACCATTCTCACCTGGAACAGACCCTTGAATGCCAGAAGCAGGGCCAACCCTTCCTCCCTCAGTCCATCACTTGATGCTTCCTTCCATGCCTTCCTGAAGCTTCCCTCTTCCCCGGCATCATTCTCCCGGGCTGCTGCAGCCCCTGGCGGCTCTTAAATATTCTACACCTCTGTTCCCTCCGGGCCTCCCTCCCTTGGTGTGTTAAACTTTGAGATCCTTCTTCTGCTCAGATGCTTATTTTCTTTCTGAATGCGTATTCCGCAGTATCCCCTCGGAAAGCTTTTCCTAACTCCTCTGTGAGCTGGGTAGAGTGGTGTGCCAGTGAAGGCCTATCAATGGCTCTCTGGAGGCATTGGGCACAGCCCTGATTTTTAGTGTAATTTTTACACTAAATTTTACACTACACTTTTAGCAGCCAGTTACAAGTTCCCAACATGCTGCCTTTGGATACAAGGTTTGGGAGAAGTGAGCCACCAGGTGTGAGGCAATTCTTGCATACCTGTTGGATCACATGTCTTCTGTTTCACAGCCCCTCCATCATGTCCCCCCTAGCCATGGTAAGCCACTCTGGAGCCTGAACCAAAAGCACAGCCAACTATGCTAATCTTGACTCTATGAGTGTCAGCCAACCTCTCACTGCTGGGGCAAAATGTCAGACAAAAATCAGTTTATGGCGGCTGAGTTTTTTCAGTTAATAGGCTTCCAGGTCCAGGTCACAGTCCCTCATGGCAGGAAGTTGGGGCAGCAGGAGCTTGATGCAGCTGCTAACATTCAGCCTAAGAGAAGAAGCAGAAAGAGAGGGATGGGGAGGGAGGGAGAGAGAGAAAGAGGAAAGAATATTGCTTCTCAGCCAGCTATCTGCCTTTTACCCAGCCCACAGAAAAGGTGAGTCTTCCCTAGTCTGCCTACACAATTCCTCACTGGTGATTCTAAGTCTTTCTAAGTCTTAACATAAATTACAGTGTACAAGTCAAATTTTTTATTCCGATTTTAAAAATATAATTTATTTATTTATTTGAGATAGAGAAAGAGGGATAGATGGAGGGACAGAGACAGAGACAGAGAGAATGGGTGTGTCGGGGCCTCCAGCCACTACAAATGAACTCAGGATGCATGTGCTACCTTGTGCATCTGGCTTACATGGGTCCTGGGGAATCAAACCAGGGTCTTTTGGCTTTGCAGGCAAGCACCTTAACCGCTAAGCCATCTTCTCCAGCCCTGGTTCCACTTTTGTTTTTGCATTCATCTTGAATTTTTCTCCAAAACCTGACACATTGAAATATTATTTTCCTTGATTGCTGAAATTTTTGGCACTATAAGTCCTGTGGTGGACATTTTCACAGGCCACTGTGCAGCTGTCCCTACGCCAGAGGTAGAAGGGGCTAGGGAGATGGCTCAGTGGTTAATGGTGCTTGCTCGGCAAGCCTATTGACCTGAGTTCAATCACCACCATTTATTTAAATCTGGGCACAAGATGGCATACCCACATGTAATATCAATATGTCTATGGCAATGGCAGGTGGAGCAGGAGAAACCCAAAGCATGTGGGCCAGCTAGACTGATCTTCCTAGCACCAAAAACAACAGAGAGGGCTGGGGAAATGGCATAATGGTTAAGGCGCTTGCCTACAAAGGCTAGTAACCCAAGTTTGATTCCCCAGTACCCAGTAAAGCCAGGTGCACAAAGTGGCGCCTGCATCTGGATTTTGTTTGCAGCAGCTGGAGAGTGTGGTGCACCCATTATCTCACTCTGTTTCTCTTCTCTCTATCTCTCTCTGCTTGCAAATAAAGAAAAATATTTTAAAAAACAGAGAAATCCTGTCTCAAACAAGATGGAAGGAGAGGCTAATATTTTGAAGTTGCCCTTACCTCCACACATTCACCCCCCCCACACACACACATACACACACACACACACACACACACACACACACACACACACTGGAACCTGGAGTGTAATGACTACATGGGGACAAAGGACAGGAAGTCACAGAAGGGTGGGCAATTCTCTAACCCCACAGGCAGCCCATCCCTGCTCTAGTTGGCTCCCATGAGGTCACAATGTGTCAAGGACAAATGCAAGGTCATCCAGGGCTAGATGTTCCATTTGGTGGCTCATTTGCTGTCCCAAGGTGCCAGGCCTGGCTGCTTATCCCTTCCTGGCCAGCAGTGCAGAGCATTTTCTGGAGCTCAGGAACCACACTGACTTTGTGGGCATCTCACTGGCCTTTGATTGGGTGGCTGGGAGTTCAAAGACTCAGTATAAGGTTGCAGAGGTCTTGTTTCTTACACAGTTGAGGTATGCTGATTCCACATCACAGGGTTTCATGGACATTACCTCATTGGTGTTCTGTCAGTCCTCAGATGTGGGCATTGCTTTGCCTATTTACACAGGAGAAGTAGCAAGGCCATGCCCATGGGCTTCCCACTGTAACTGAAATACTAACCTAGACCCATTTGATTCTGCAGCCCTCCATGAGATCTTAACCACTTCTTTTGGAAAGAAACTTCTAAGAAAGACCCCTTCCACCCTAGTGCCTACGAAAGCCAAAGTTGAGGAGTGGCAATGGGCAAACGCAGCATTTTTTTTTTTTTTTTTGTCCTCCATCTGACCTGGCATGACACATGTTCCTTGTTCTCCCAACCCATCCATCACAGAAGCCCATCACTCCTCCCGCCAACCTCTCTAGCCAGTTTCCAAAGGGGAGTGCAATGTCCCCAGCTCAAAGACACTCATAAATTGTCATTTGGAGGGTCAGGTGAGGGGATGGTGGTGAAGAGCACTGAGGACAACATGAACATCTGTCACGTTCCAGGCTCTGGAACAGATGGCTTTCCCCTCCTCATTCAAAACATGTGCCTATTAATATTCAAAGTCCTTCAAATTAGGGGGGGGAAGCAGGGATAAAACTCTTTGGTCACACAAGCCATGTCAGAAGTGCCAGCCTCATGGGGCTAGCAGCTACTGTGTGGGGCATGCAGACATAGACAAGTCCCATCTTGGCAGAACTTTCTGTTGGGTGCAGGGCTGTACTGAACAAAGGCTGCAAAAGGGACTGGCTGGAACCACACAGTGAGCTGTCAACAGACCTGGGAAGAGACCCATCTTCCTCACTTCCAAAGCCAGCCCCTGGCCCCAGGACAGGGGAGAACTGTTTGCCTTGGCTAGTGGGTCCCTTTGGGAAAACAAATAAATCAGAAGACAGTGGAAGAGGCTACAGTGGCGAAGAGGAGCCAGTTACATGGGAGAATTATTTTTATCCTGCCCAGAGAGCCTAGGCACCCCATTTTGCCACAGGGCAATGCAATTTCTGTTTCGGATAAAGGACTAAGAATGCTGTTTTTCCCTGGTCAGGGACCCACGACACACCAGGATCTGAGCATCAAGGTCTCTCCTTGCCTGGCACTTTCAAGGATGGCCCGCACCCACCTCTAACACCAACTCTTTCAGTTCCAAGGTCACCAGAACACATGGGGAAAATGACAGACAGGAAATCCATAGCTGTCTGTAGAGGGATGTATTACAGAAAGTGTTAAACTCAAGCTTAGAAGTTAGGTATGGTGACACATACCTGTCATCCCAGCACTAGAGAGGCTGAGGCAGGAGGATTGCTGCTGCAAGTTTGAGGCCAATCTGAGCTATATATGAGACCTTATCTAGAAAAAGATAAAAATAATTTTTAAAATATTATTTATTTATTTATTTGAGAAGGAGAGACAGGCAGATAGAGATAGAGTGGTCTCTAGCCATTGCATACAAACTCCAAACACATGTGCCACCTTGTGCATCTGGCTTATGTGGCTACTGGGAAATCGAACCTGGGTCCTTAGACTTTGCAGGCAAGTGCCTTAACCACTAAGCCATCTTTCTAGCCCTAAAAAAAATTTTCTTTAATAAAACAGGGCTGGGCAGGTGGCTCAGTGGGTAAAGCACTTACCATACAACCACAGGACCTGAGCTTGGGTCTCGGCGCCCACATGAGTGCCTGGAATGTCACTCTGCACCTGTAACCCCAGCCCTTGGGAGGTTTCAGACAAGGAGTCCCTGGGTTCACTGCCTAGCTAGTCTAGCTGAACCAGTGAGCTCTAGGTTTAATGAGAGACCCTGTCTCAAAGAGGCAGATCCCCGATGTCAAGCTCTGCCCTCCACACACACACATTCACTTCTCCACACATGTCACCTACACACACATGCATGCATGCCACACACACACATGCACATGCACAAAACAACAGCAGCAACGACAATAGCGATGATACCGATAATGGGGTGGCACTGGAGATGTGTCTCATTTGGTACAATGCTTGTCTAGCTTGCATAAAGCCCTGGGTTTGATCCACAGCACAAAATATGCTTGGCATCATGGTACACATCTGTGACCCCAGGGCTGGGAGGTAGAGGTAGGAGGATGAGAAGTTCAAAGTCATCTTTGGTTACACAGTGATTTCAAGAACAGCCTGGGCTCAGAAAAGTGTTCTCTGAGGCACTGTCTCCACCCACAGAGACTGGTGCATTCGTGACCCCACAGTGAGTACCAATGACCCCACTGAGGAGGACCCCCAGTGGAATGGGGTGGGGAAAAGGAACGTAAGAGCATAACCCAATGGGAATATGACCAACTTGCAATAAGTTCATATAGTAAAGTTCTCAATTAAAAACATTATAGGGTTAAGATAAAACTTAGTGACGGCTTTGAAAACTTGGATTGCCATGTTTCATAGTTGTAAATATGATTAACTCATATTCACTCAGATAAACTCATTTAACTTAATCCCAGCTGAGCAATGAAAGAAATTACAGTTGACATCTAGCTTACAATTTGTTTGAAACAAGTCGAGCCTTGAATCTTTGAGTCAAGCAGCAGTTATAAAACTGGCTTCTGAGCTTCCTGTGCAAGTTATCTTTTTCTTAATAAATAATCTTGAAGACAAAAGAAACGATAAGCCTTGGCTATGGGAGACCCTGTCTCAAACAAACAAAACGAAATAAAAATAAATGGGTGTAGAAAGGTCCCCCTTTCGGGGGGGTAGATTTCATGTGGGGGAGTGTCCATGGAGTGACAGAATACCTCAACTTGGCGTTTCTGTTGCCCGGTCCACGCTCCCTGTCAGTCTCTCAGGAAGCCCCGACAGGAATTGTGGGTGCACTGGCAAACACCCAATGACAGAAAACAGTGTCACAACCTTCATCACCATGGCCACCATCATCAGCAGTGTGTGCACTTCCCTTCCCCTCCCCCTTCCTCTCCAGGCCTCAGTTTCCCGGCTTGAAACCTGAGCCGCTGGGCCGGGGAGTCTCCACAGGGCCTCCTTCCCACTCTGCCGGGCCGTTTCTATGTGCCATTCATTCCGTCAACAAGTGTTTATTGAGTTCGCAACTGCCTGACCCAGCAGCAGCGAAAGGAAGGACGGCCTTTTCCAGAAGGCTCTCTGTTCAGGCCATACACAAATTTCCTTGCATTTTCAAAAGGCAAATTATGGGAAACATGTTATTCACCAAAACACACTCGCCTCATCTCTCAGGAAAAAAAAAAAAAAAAAAAAGCCTCCAGCACCAATCAAGTACTAAACTAACAGAGGACAGAAACCCACCCTTGTTCCTCTGGGCACCTTTCCACAGGCTCATGTCCCTGTGAGAAAGGGGAAGTTGTCTGCCACCATTGGTCTCTGGGGCTTCGTGGGCCTGGTAAACAACCTGTGTTTGTCTCTGCCCCGCTATCCTGAGGGCAGCCATTAGCCAGGGAGAAACACAGCCTCACTCTGTGTCGCTTGTCCCCAGGGGGAGGAAAGCTGTCTGTAAATATTTTTATCTTCCTGGTCACCCAGGGGCTGAGAGGAAAGCTTTGATTCTCTAAGTCCTGGGCCACTCCCGTCCTCCAGGGACCCCAAGGTCAAAGCCGACCTGATTTCCCATCTGCAGCCCTAAATGATAGGTCAGCGCTCCTGCCGCCTGCCCCAGGAGGTGGTGAGATGCCAGGGGGAACCACACTGGACACCACATCAGCCTCAGGGGTGTGGAAGAGCCTCTGCCAGCCACCTGGCTGTCTGCCTGGAGCTGGGTGGGCAAGGCAAAGGGAAAGAGGACCAGAGATGGCACTGGAGGCGGAGGAAGGGCCAGGCTGGGGCAGAAACACTGAAGTTGCCATTTGGTTCTGTTCATCAGCGACATGGAGAGGAGGTCCTGGGAGGGTGGCTGACCTGGGAAGTTGGAGTATCAAAGGTTAAAGAAAGACCCAGTACTGGCAGGGATAGGAGGATCCGGATCACAGCCCAGATTTCTTCCTTTTTTGACTTTTAAAAATTACGTGCATGCATCTGTGTATGTGTGTGGAAGTGTATGATACATGTGTGGGTGTGTATGGGCATGCACACGTGGAGGTCTGAGGATGCCCTCGAGGGCGTCTGTCCTCTCCCTCTACCCTGCTGGAGACGGGGTCTCCCTTGCTGTTATCTTGCTTGGGCTGCTGTGCTTTGTGAGCACTTATCTAGCTGGCCTGCGAGCTTCTGGAGGATGCTGGGGTCACAGGCGCACCCACTACTTTGCTTCCACAGCTTTACGCGGGTGTGGGCTTTGTGTGGGTTCCTGGGAACTGTAGACTGGCAGGCTGGTACTCTTAACTGCTGAGCCATCTCCCCAACCCACAGTCCCTGAACCCTTAATGTCCCTACTCCCAAACCCCAAAAGCCTCCTGGGTCCTTTTTTGCTGTGATCTCTGCCCATTGGAGGAAGACTTTTGGAAACTTCTAGAAATGAATTCTGCATTAGGGAGCCAATCAGACCTGAGAACCTGCAAGGGCCATCCAAGTATAAGGTTCCATGATTCCCTGGTTCCTAGATCACTGGAGCCATAAAATTTTATGCCCCAAGTGCCAGGCTTCCAATGTGTTTTCATGCCAGAGCTCAGAGGCTCTTAAGCTCCTGGAATCTCACCTGGCACTGACTTGGGCTTCTGCAAGTCCATGCTCCACAGGCTGAGATTTGCACACTCCCTTAACTCTGTGGCTTGCTTCAGGGCAGGCAAGGACTTTGCACAAGGGGACATTCATGCCCAGCAGGGATTCAGTGCCCAGGAGCCCTGTGGGGCCAACTGACCGCTCCTCTGTCTGTGATGGGCAATGGTCCATGCTCCAAGCTTCCAGCTCACCTTCTGACCCTTGCCTGGCCATGTCCTCACTTAGCCCCCGCCCCAGCACTCCCCTCCCAGCCCATGCCACCAGGTATGGACGAGAGGTTGCAGCTGCTGGCACGAGTGCCCTGGCCTCCGTCTATCAGCTTCTCTTCCCATGGGCCTGAGGGCAAGGGAGGCACAAAATGTGTGTCCCCAGGGCACTTGGATTTGAAGACATCAAGGAAGGGGCACTTGTCTCTGGACCCAGCCTTAACTTATTTCATTCTGAGTGGTTCAACCCAGCTCCCAAATGGCCATATCTGGGTGACGCAGGTCCCTGTAGCTCCAGAATAGTGCTCTGGGCAAAGGCTGGGGAGAGATTTCATGAACAAGAGGGGACGAGGCCCTTCAGCCCCATTCCTCCTTTACTGTCCCCTGCATGGATTCGGCATGCACAAAGGCAAAATCTCAGTCAGTAACTCACACACCTGCGTTTGTGTGCGTCAACTAAAAGCCACCTTACGGTCAGCATACTGTCACACTGTCGGGCTCTCCACTCGGCCACATCCCCTCGCCGGCTGTGCAAAGGCTCTGGAGTGGTCTTTCCTTTGCTGTCTCCCGTGGCCTCTGCCACACTCGCGTGCAGCGGCTCCTCTGTTCCAAGGATACGGTGGACTTTGGACACGGGAGCATGGTGGGTCCAGCCTGCCAGGGCCTGTCATGGAACATCCTGCCAGGCCTTCACTGCCGCTCCACATATCTAAGGCCCTGCCAACGTTCTCCTTCTCCCTGCCTTCAAGGTACTCTGTCTTCTCCTTCCCTCCTGAGATACTGGGCTCCAAACTGGGCTCGCTAAAGCTCAGCAGAGAGGAGCTTCCACATTTGGCATCTCCAGAGCACAGGAGACCCCCTGCTTGCCTGCGAGGATGAGGGGCAAAGTACACACCCCAAACACACACACACACTCACACACCACACCACACACACATTCACATACACCACACATACCACACACTCACACACCACACATACTCACATACCACACACACCACACACACTCATACACTGCATACACACACCACAAACTCACACTCACACCACACAGTCATACACCACACACCCACACACCACTCAAATACACACTACACACACACTTGGAGCAGCCCCTGGCTCCTAGCCCTGGAGGAATGAGGCCCAGCCTGGGTTTGGTTCATGGGATGAGCTGAGTTGAGGCCTGACTCTCCATCCTCTGGGAGATTCCATCTGGAGGCAGGAGGAAGCTGGAACCCCTGGGAGGCCCAGTGGGCAAGACTCTCCACGGGCTCTGTCTGCAGCCCTCCAGTGGGTTCTGACAATAGCTCGGGGGGACCTACCGAAGGTGCAGAAAGGGCACTGCAGGGCCAGCCCTTGGTAATGTCTGTTCCCATTGCAAGTATGGACTCTGGTGGCACGTTGTCCTGCTAACCCAGCCTTCCAAATCATGGAAACAGTGAGTTACCAGAAGAGGCCCATAGTGCTCACAGGCTCTCCTAATAAGCAAGGGACAGGCCCCAAGGAACTTCTGGGTCTGAAGGGACAGCCCTGACCCTGCGTGCTTGCTCACACAGCAAGTGGATTGTAAGACTTACGCATTGCCTCCTCTCCTGGGACAGACTAGCAGCCACCGGACTTGCCTTACTGCATGAAAAACTGGAGCGCTTGGCTCACTGCCCATTACCCAGATGGAAAAACAGAGGCTCCACCAGTCATTCAAGGTCAATACATCATTTGGCATGGTGCAATGCCACCCTCATCTCCTGAAGGTAACTATTTAGCCCCTGCTCTAATCCTAGGCACCAGGCTGGGTGCTCTGGCTATGGAATCTCATGATCTGAGGTGCAGGGCTTGTGTCCTGGCCTTGCAGCTAGCTCAATGTCACAGGCTTCTAGGCAGACTGGAACACTGGAGCCTGGCTCCTCCCACAGCCAAAGGTCACAGGGTCACAGCTCCTCTCCCAGTAGGAGTGCGGTTTGCCTGGGGCCTAGGCACAGCTCTCCACCAGTGCCCCTCAGCCCTGGGCCCTCTATGCCAAAGCCCGCACAGGCCAGCCCTCAAAGCCCCTTTCACGGTGCTGCTCCACACCCCAATGGGGAGGCTAGACAAAACCTCTAGTGTTAGGAGTATTTTTCTACTTCCAGATGGATCTGTTTGCTGGCTCCGTCCAGGGCCTCCCGTCGCTGCGTGGGGGCTGAGGCCCAGAGCCAGGTTACTACTAGGAGGAGCAGGGAAAAGGCAGGCCCGCTGCTGTCCTCACAGGGCTCAGCTAGTCCCCATGTGGCCTCTCAGAAAGTCCCAGGCCTTTAAGGGGAACTGGCAGCCAGCCAGCCATGAGGGGAAAGTACTTCCTCACACCCCAGGGAAGCTTCCCAGTGACTCATTTGGGGATAGGGGCTTGAACGGAGTCCCCAAGTGACTTGGGCAACAGGGCTGAACTTTACACTGAGCTGGGGAAGAGTTCCTTTCTCTACCTCTGTTTATCCTCCTTTCTGACAGGGTCTCTTATAGCCCAGGCTAGCCTCAGACTTGCTAGGTAGCCAAGGATGGGTTTGAACTCCTGATCCTCCTGTCTTTACCTCCCAAGTGTTGGGATTACAGGGGTGCAGTACCATGCTTGGTTCATGCACTGCTGGCGATCAAACCCAGGGCTTCATGCATGTTAGGCTACGTTCCCAGTCCCCGGTGAAGGGATTTCTGAATTCTACCACTCACTTAGCCAACATCTTCCGGGCACCTACTATTGTCAGCCAGCAGACTTGCACCCTAAGGATATAAAGATCGCTATCCTGATGGAACCCGTGGTCTCACAGGGGCTAGATATCTATCAGGAAACTACACAGGGAGTAGCCACGGTGCTGTGGAAGGTCGGGCTGGAAATAGACAATAGTAGACATTAATTATCCGATGCAAACACCTCCTTTTTCTTTTTATCTTTTCTGGTTTCCTTTCCTTTTATTCCCTTCACTTCCTGTCCCTTCCCTCTTCTCTGTCTCCCTTTCTCTCTCTCTTTCTCCCTCTCTCTCTCCCCTCCCCCTTCCCCTCCACACGAGGCACTGAACCTCCTTGGGCATTGAATATGCTAGGTAGGTGCCCCTGAACTTGTCATCTTCTTGCTTTAACCTCCAAGGAGCTGAGATGACAGGCCTGTGCCTGCACACCCAGAAACATCTCATATATCAAAAGATGAAAGGTACACAGGACAATGATCCTCACAGAAAGGGGATCAGTATGGACCATGCTGGGATTCCGACAGCCTTGCCCTGGGTCCTGGCTATACACATGGAGTATTCAGTATCACACTACTGAAAGTGCCGTGAGTTTACGCCCCAAAGATCATGGAGTGCGGTCATAGAAACGTAAAGCACTTGCTCAGGACCAAAAGTTCCAGCCCAGACCAGAGCAGAAACATCGAATCCGTCGCTTGGTCTCTGTGTGGACCCTCAGTTACAGAGGCCCCCGGGCACAAAATGAATGGCTAGGGGCAGACAAGCCACCTGGAGTCCAGAGGGGAAGTCGGGGCAGCATCCTCCCAGCACTGATCAAAGCACCTAGTGGGCGTGACCTCAAGCCATCATCCCAGCTGAGTGGTGACCCTTATCTGCCCTGCACTCTGAGCTCTTCCCATTAGCCCAGTCTGTAGCCTGGGGGAAGTTTCAGCTCAGAAAGGAAGGAGGGTCAAACAACTAAAGGTTGAGTGTGGGGATTAAACAACCAGAACTGGGTGCGGCAGGGGCGGTGTGAATAATAAGCTAGTAACTGGCAGGCGTTTGCAGGGAAACCTTTGGCCTGGTTGGGGATCTGGGCCTGAATACTGGGCCAAATGAGGCCCACAGATGTTGTCACAGTCAGGATCCTGGCAGGAGGCAGCACACAAAGGAGTCCACTGAATGAACGTTTAACACTCCAGGGACAAAGACCAATGGGCTTGTCAACTACGGGGCTGCTACCACTCCGGCTAGTCCTGGAAGCATCCGGAAGGGAATTCTCAATGGAAATAGTCCAAGCAGGTCCCTGAAGAGGAGCAGACAGGCTCGCTGGAAGGCACTCTGAGACCAGGGACCATGGAAGCCCTGGCGCTTCGGCCTGAACGGTGAGGGAAGGGAGCAGGTGACTGGAATCACACATGTGTGGTGCCACAGCAGAGGACGCTGAGCAGGAACTGTGGCCCTAAGAGGACTGACATTGCCACAGTGAAATCTGACCTCTCTCATCTCCTGTCATCTGAATGGCCAAAATGTCCCATGCCTAGGCAGAAGGCAGGGGACACAGATGCCAAAGTGGATCAGTCCAGCGTGGAGAGAACCACCTGGGGCCCAGACAGGACAGCAACAGGTGGTTAATTTCATGCACCACCTTCACCAGGTGATACACGTTTCTGGGTAGGTCTGAGATTAGAGTCTCGGTCTAAAGACCCCCCCCTCTCTTGTGAGGGTGGACACCATTCAGTGTGTTCAGGCTAATTCAATGAAAAGGGGAGAAAGGAGGAACCACCCACCACCCTTGGTCCTATAGTACTGTTGAAATGGACACTTCACCCTCTCTTTTCATATCAGTTAATTCCTTATCGCTAGGAATGAATACCTGACCAGAAGCAATTTATGGAGGGAAAGAGGTTTAATTTGGTTCATGGTTTGGGGAAGGCATGGCAGGCCAGGGCAGAGAAGCCATCATTGCCCTGGCAGACAGGAAACTGACAGCAAGCCCTGGCCCTAACACACTTGCTCCAGCAAGGCTCCGCTTCTGAAAGGTTCCACAATCTTCCCAAGCAGTGCCATCATCTGGGGGTGAAGAATTCAAATACACAACACTGTGGGGGGGGGGGGCTGGCATTTTACATTCAAACTGTGTACTAGGCCTTTAACTAGGTCCAGCATTTAACCCACCCATGACCCTAAACCTCAGGTATTTGAACTTGGACTCAATTAGTTCACCGGCTCCAGTGGGTCCTAATTTCATGAGTCATTGCCTCTTGCTCTCTCCTTCTCCCTCTCCCCCCCCACCTCTATTTTTGCCCATACACAAGCCCAGCACACGGTAGTGCATCATTTAATGACAGTAATAACATTCTGAGAAACTTGCCATAGGTGATTTTATTGTGTAAACACCATACAGTGTACAAACGCAAACGAAGGTGACAATGTCAGTGGCAGTAGGCAATAAAATCTTGGGAAACTGCTATATTATATGAAGTCCATCACTGGTAGAATCCTCATGACTATATATGTGCATGTATGCACACACACGGCTCTCCTTCTATGGCTAATCCAGGAGCCCCACAGAGGGGAAGAGAATAATCAGAAGAGATGTAATTGGTCATTCAAATGTGTCCCCCAGTTGGCACCAGGCCTCTGCACTCCCAACTGCCTTAAGGTCCAGCCAATTATGTTTGTGCATTGCTCCAGCTGACCCTAGGAGGCATTTGAGATGATAACCCCCTGGGAAGGTGAAAACCTGAGGTGCCTTCCAAGGTCCTCTGGCTTCATAACTCTTGGGGAGGAGGGGTAGGTGGAAGAGGAGAGTCACTTACTCTCCACAAGTTGAACCTTTGCCTGTCTGTGTTAGGGCTCCTGGGGCTCAGTTATTGTCAAGTCATATGTGCATGACAGCCTGATAAGGACATAAGAACTTAGCTATTGAACATACAGCTGCCAGGCGTGATCAGGATACAACAGCAAGTGTCAATTCCTGACCTGATGGTCTAGTTCGGGGAGATAGGAAACAAACGAGAAAAGCCATCAATCCATGATGTAATTTTTTAATTTTTTTGTTTATTTTTATTTATTTATTTGAGAGACAGAGAGAGAAAGAGACAGACAGACAGACAGAGAGAATGGGTATGCCAGGGCCTCCAGTCGCTGCGAATGAACTCCAGACACATGCGCCCCCTCGTGCATCTGGCTAATGTGGGTCCTGGGGAATTGAGCCTTGAACCGGGGTCCTTAGGCTTCACAGGCCAGCGCTTAACTGCCAAGCTATCTCTCCAGCCCAATCCATGATGTAATTCATAACTTTGGTGAAGGAAAGCAAAGCAGCCTGAGTGGATGGAGCTTAAAGAGAACGATGGGGTATGTCCAAGTTATCAAGCACTGCGTGTAACCGTCAACTGCCAGCTGGGCATTATGGTGAATGCCTGCTATCTCAGGACCTTGGAGGCAGAGACAGGAGAATCAGGCATTAAGGTATTCTTGTCTATACAGCAAGTCTGAGGCCAGCCTGGGCTACATGAGACCATGTCTCAAAGAGCCAGACACTGGGCTGAGGAGAGAGCTCAGTTGGGAAAGTGCTTGCCTTATAAACATGAGAAGCTGAGTTTGATTCCAAGTACAGACAGAAAAATAGCAGGCATAGTGGTATATTTGTAATCCCAGCTTTGGGGACATTGAAGATGGGTTGAAGATTGCTAGCCAGTGAATCTAGTCTAATTGGTCAGCTCCAGGCTGATGAGAGACCCTGTCTCAAAAGAGGTAGCTTGTGCTCCCAAGGAACAATACTGAGGTTGTCCTCTAACCTCCACATGCATGCACACACAGGTGTACGTTCACCAACACATACATATCCACACATAAAAAACTGAAAGTTGAGTGGTCCAATAGTCAGGCTTGTGATTTTGGCTGGTATCTCTGCCCCTCCATGTCAGGGTCTTCATTGGAGACAAATGGCTGTGGGTGACCCACACAAATAGGGCCTAGAATCACGTGGAAGTATCTTCATTTGTATGGGGTGGGAACCAAGATTTCATCAGCCAGTGACGTCCACATCCCAGTCCCCAAGACCTATGAACCTGCCACCTTCCAGGGCATGCTGGGTTTACAGGTGGGGCTGGATTAGGCATTGAACTGGACAAAGACAAAGAAAGCATGAGCAATCACAAGGGACAGAGGAGGCTGGAAAGCCAGGCAAGGAGCTGGGCCAAAGCAAGGCTCACAGCCCTGGGGGAATCAGAAGACGTTCCCCCAGCCTTGCAGATGGACGCAAGGGCACAGGTGGCCTCTGGGATACACAGTGGGTGAAGAGCAGTTTCTTCCTGGCTACCCTTTGACTTAAGCCCAGGAAAGCTAATGTTGGTCTTCTGCCCTATATAACTAAAAGTGAACAAAGACATGTTATTTTACATCACTAAGGTTGTGCTTACCTGGTATTAATGCAGCTATTTAGTGGATAACTAATGAATGAACTTGGCCAGGACAGCTGCCCAGAGCACCTGCCTGTGACTTCCATGTGGCTTGGCTTCCCCAACCATGACAACCTATGGGGTTAGACTGTCTGTCCATGACACTACAGAGTTCTGAGAGCAAGTAGTCCAAAAGATCCCCATGACCCAACCTCAGAAACCCCAAGTGTCACATCTACTGGACACTATCAGCCCTGGAAACACCCACCCACCCTGATACCCAGGGAAGGGACAACATGCTGCCTCTTCGAAGGGTCAGAGATCATGGCACCAGGTTTTTTTTTGTTTTTGTTTTTTTTTTTTTGGTCACCATGAGGCTGCTTTGGAGAGGTGCTCATGGAGGGCTCCAGAAGCGGTGACATTGAAGAAGGCCTGGAACAGGTAAGGGAGAGGTGTGGGAGAGTTCTAAGCAGAGGGAGTAGAGGTTGAAAGGCCAGATGGAACAAGGAAGCAGAGCAGGGTCCAGCTGTTCAGTTCCCGGGACAGGGTATACTAGGGCTCAGGGGCTGTGGACACCCAGCTGAGGGTCCAACACAGCCTGAGAGGGTTCCTGAGGGAAGGGGATTATGGGCAGGGGATGGGATTGGAGCCTAGGAAGACCCTGGGGGAGGACTTTCTTACCACAGGGTACTAGGACCAGTGCTCACTTCTCAATAGTGCCCACAGCCCAGGACCCCATGCCTGGGTACCCAGCTACTAATACCAGGGAAAAGGCCTTGCCTCTGACCTCGGCAAGTGATCTTCTGCACCCCAGTCGCCAGCCCTTCCTCACAGACAGCCTTTCACAGCCCACCGATGAAGCCTTGCTAATTAGCCCAGGGCTCCATGAGCACACTTTCTCGTGGAGGTAAACAGAGCCAACGGGAACACAGTGACCCAGTGTTCTCAGGTGCCTGCCTCAGAACCGGATACCCAAGGCTGCCTGGTCACAGGGCCCAGTCTAAGCTTTCTCCGCTCCGCAGCCCCAGCCAGGGAAGGAGGCGGCGGCTCTGGCCAGCCAGCAAGGATAGGGCAGGAGGGAAGCTTTCTCAGCTCCCAGGGTGGGGGAGGCGGGGGTTGGCACTGGGAAGTCAAGTCCCTCCCAGGGAGGCCAGGTACTAAGCCCCAGCTCAAGCCTGAGGCATAGAAGATACTGTAAATAGCAGCAAAGTGAGGAAAGGGTTTCTGTCCACCACACAGCACCGCAAAGCTGTCGAAGATGGTCTTCTTTCCTTCCACCATACTGGGTTCACATCCTGGTTCTGTTCTGTTCTGTACTCATTTACCGTAGGTCATTTTTAACTTTCTGAGCCTCAGGTCCTTTGTCTGTAAATGAGAATAATCACACCCATCTGATAGAACTGTTGGGAAGATTTAGAGGTCTTCAGAAAGGACCAATAAAGATGGTGGTGGTAAGGAGAAGAACAGTGAGTGATGTGTTTACACCCTTGGCATTGGCCAAGCACAACTTACAGACCACAGAGACTCAATGGATTATTTCACAGAGGAGGACATATAGGCACAGAGAGGATCAGTAACTTGCCAAAAGTCACACAGTTGATAGGCTGTGTACCACAGAATGGGTGCAAACTGAGCAGTGTGGCTCCCCTTCCTGTACTCCCCCAAAGGTCTCATGGGTAGAAGCTCCTGATGGTGTGTACCCCACCCATGGGGATACTGTCCCTCTTCCCAATGGGTGGCAAATAGTTTAAAGTGGAGAGATTGATTTCCATTGCCCAGTGCCCAGCTTAGGGCTTGGAACAGAAAGTCAACAAGATGGATGTGACATCAGCAGTTGTTATTCCTGCCTTACACTTTAGTGAGACCCAAGTGTCCTAAAGACAGGTTGTCTGGAGCTGAATCCTGGCCAGCACTGACTAACCCTGAACTCAGTTTCCCTGTGTCTCCTGGGGTGGGGAGGAATCAGGGCATCTACATACCCCAGTCTTGTTAGTGGAAGACAGGTGTCAGGACAGCACAGAACTGTCATTCCTTGGAGTCCATGGGGAGAAGGTTCTAGGCCCCTTGAATACCCAAACCCATAGGTACTCAGGTGTCCTCTATGAAATGGAACAATATTTGCATGTGATCAACACAGTTCTTCTGAACACGTTCAACAGCTCCAGGCTACCTGTGCAAATGTCATGCAAATTGCTGTGCTGCTGCATCACCTAGGGCGTCATGACAAGAAAATGAATGCATATGTTCAACACATGCATGGCTATTTTTACTTGCTATTTGAGTGTGCAGTGAGTATGAGTTTATGTGTGTGGGGGTGCATGTGTGGGCAGGGGAAAACCTCCAGTATCATCCTCAGGTATGCTGTCCACCTCTTTTTGAGAATGGGTCTCTCACTGGCATGGAGCTCACCAGTTAGTCTAGCCTCGTTGGCCAGCATGCCTCTGGGCTCCTTCTGCCTCCATCTCCATGGTGGACTCTGGTCCTCAGGCTTAGGAGGCAAACACTGCACTAGCTGAGCTGTCTCACCAGCAACATGAGCAACTTGGTTTATTTATTTATTTACTTACAAGCAGAGAGAGAAAAGAGAGACAGAGAGAATGAGAATGGATGTGCCAGGGGCTCCAGCCACTGCAAACGAATTCCAGACACATGCACCATCCTGTGCATCTGGCTTACATGGATACTGGGGAATCTAACTTGGGTCCTTAGGCTTTACAGGCAAGTGCCTTAACCACTAAGCAATCTCTCCAGCCCTTGATGTATTATGATTATCTTTATAATTATTAACACAGTCACCAGAGAGGCAGATCTCATGTATTCCAGATCTAGTCTTGAACTCACTATGCAGTCAAGGATGATTTTAAAATCCTGATCCTCCGGCCTTCACTTCTCAAGAGCTGAAGTTTCAGGAAGGTACCATTATGCCCAGTTTATGTAGTGTTGGTGATCAAATCAGGACCTCATGTATGCTAGGAAAACACTTGACCACCTGAGCCACATCCTCATCTGATCACTTATTACTGACTATCATTTATCTCTATTGTTCCAGTGGTGTGTCTATCTTTAGCCAGGTTTCTCAGAAGAATGCTGTTTTTGCAGAGACCGGGCTGTCCTGGCAGGCAGAAAATGGTTAAGTAGACTCTTTCTGGAGACAGGTAACTTTAGCCTCATTTGCCAGCAGCAGAGGCCAAGGCCAAGGCAGAGGTGGAGCTGGGAGGCGAGATAGGACCCGGGCCGTGTGCTTGTGAGCTAAGTGGCCAGTGCTTTCACCCCAGTGCTTTCTTCTCCCACTTCCCAGAGCAGTGTACACAGATATGGTGAAACCAGATCAGCCTGCAGAGAGTCTGGGATGGGGCGGGGTGGGGAGGGAGTAACACAAGCTCACCCCATGGCTTTCGCAGACAACACCGACTCTGCCTTCAACTTCCCCAGAGACTCAGAGAGGTTAAGAGCCTGGGCCACGTCACACAGTCCATCAGGTTGGACTTTCTGAACTGAGAGCTCCCCAATTGTAGGGTTCCATGACACTACTCCCCTACCAGCCTGGCCCATCACTTCCTGGGTGGTAGCAGGCAGCGATAAAGGTTTGCAGAGCCTTCGCCGAGGCCTTGGACAGAAGCCAGACCAAAGCTGCCAGGGTGGGGAGGGCGGAGAATGTTCAGGCAATAGGATCGCTCCCAGTCCTGCTCCTCTGAGCCCCAGGGAGGATCAGATACTTGGAGGAGAGAGAAGGGAGGTCCAGAAATGGGAGGCTCTGGAGAGGTAGGTCCCCAAGGGAGCCCCCAGTCTGCCCCTGGCCCCTTTGCCTCACCTTTCATTCTGGCCCTGTATCCTAGGAATTCTGTAAATTGCTCTGAGGCTTTCTGCCTTTCTTGCCTCTCTGTGTTCCTGTGCCTTCACCAGTCTCCCTGACCCCTGCACTCCCCACGCGGTCAGGCTCAGCATCTCTGAATCTATTCCTCATTTTTGTCCCCTCTCCATTTCTGTCCCTGTTTGAGTTCGCTCCACCTGCCCCTTTCTCTTGTCTTTGTCTCTTTTCACATCTTTTCTTGTTCCTTCCACCTTCTCTCTTATCCCTGCCTCATCTGAGCTCACCCGAGAGTAGCAGAAAGGGTCCTGTAGGAGAGTCAGGCAGAGCTGGGAGGCTGAGCACTTGGCCAGGAGGAGGGGAGACAGAAGCTGCTGCAAGAGTGCAGCTAGGAGATGGCAAAGGTCTGGGCTCATGAGAGCAACAGGTGCAAAAGCTAGGCAGGTGATGGGGTGGGGGTGAGTGACCCAGGTAGCCTGGAAGAGTCCAGTAGTGCTGTGGAGGACGAGCCAGCACTGAAGAGCTTCCTGGAGGGGAACCAGGTGGTGCTCAGCATGAGCATGTGCATGCAGCCTGTGTAGGCCGAGCGCCAGGCCTGAGGTGGGGGTAAGAGAGCGTGCAGATGCTGGGATCAGCAGGCCAGGCTGGGCCCACCTGGGCAGAACATGGGTGTCAACCCCAAAGCCTGGACTTTGGTCCTTTCATGTGAGTCAGATAAAACCCCAGAGAAAACATAGATGTGTGTGTGGCATGCATGCCACAGCTTCTGGGATCCTTTGAGCTCCTCCAGGAGCCATAAATGCTCAGGAGGTGCATCTAGTTCCCAGGCCCTGGGAAGCCACTGGTGGCATTAGAGCCAAGAAGATGGAGACTTGGAGGTGCATTTAGGAAGGTGACACTGCAGAGGTGTGGGCTCCATCACGTCTAAGAGGCCATGAGAGAGCCCAGGCTCTCAAGCCCAGGGCCTCTTGGTAGCTCCCTGTTTTCAACCCCACAAGGCTGTTTGGGCCTGGCTGGATTTCAGCATGGAGCCCGGGTATCTGCTGCTGAGACAGCCATTGTCAGAGGGACAACCTGAGGCTCTGTCCCTCTGCTGTGAAGGACCCTGGGTACCATGAGTACAGGCCTCCACCACAGGCTGCGGACATCAGTCCATGTCCTTGGCTAAGATGTGGGTACACAGCAGCAGCCCTGTGCTGTGCCGCCCTTGCTCTGCCAGCCGGGCAAGCGTAGTTTGCTGCAGTAGGCTCTGATTCCTCCATTGAATTCTCCATTCTAATACAGGTGGGGGAACGGAGCCCCAGGTCGGGAGGGGGTGTGGTGGCCGGGAGATTTTCCAGTTGTTCCCAGAAACTTGGTGACCCGAGCAGGCCTCTATTTTTCCAGGTACGTGCCTCTTCTATATTTACAGGGTGATCCTGAGCTGCTAAGAAGTTTGGGTCCTGCCAGTTGCCCCCACCCCTCAAAGCCATATGTCCTCATCGAGAGAGCTGACGTCATAGACGTTGCTGTGTCTGCAGTTATAAACCTCCGACTATGCATGATCAGGACATGGGACACCAAGACTATGTCATCAAGTATGTAGATTACACTGCCATTGAGGTTGTATGTACTGTGATACCTTGTTAGTGACCCTTGGAGCCAGATGGGCCCAGCAACCAGCTCTAGGCCCTTCTCCCACATTATACCCCTTTGTCCTTTTTTATATCAGTGGCTCCTGTCAATTGGCCTAGGAGCCCATAAGACTGGTGATGGCCTACCTAGATGGCCTACCTGGTCACCCAGAGCCCAACTGGGCATGACCTTGGCTGCCAGTTCCTGCAGCCACAGGCATGGAGAAGGAGAAGGTGCCCATGCACCTGGTCTTCAGCATTCCAGCTCTGCCCTTGACCTGCAGTGTGACTGTGGCCTCATCCACTCCTCACTCTGACTGTCTCCTGCTCAGCACCAAGGGAGCCAGGCCCTGGGCTCTGGAGGACCATGCCAGCTGGGTGCCTGCAATGTGTTTGGTGGGAGGAGACATGCCCTCTGGTCACAGGCTTGCCAAGCAAGGGTTTGGCAGGCCATCTTTGCTTGCTCTGTTTGAGGGTGACTGTCTTATTCCAACAAGGAGCCACCCTCAGGGTGGCCCACTCCAAGCGCTGGTGAGTCACTTATAGAGTGAGGGGCGGGCAGGAGCTGGGTCTGTGGCTCTTGGCGACCAGCAGAGCCCATGACCCACGAGCCCACAGCCAGGCGGGAACTCATCAACCACTGGCTCCTAGAAATCACAGGGGGGAGAACAAGGTGGGACTGTGGGCAGTCGTGGGAGAGAAAGCACAGCCTGTGTACTCTGGGGAGGTGACCTGGGGGGACCTGGCTGGCTCATGGGGCCTTAATGAGTGCTCCATCTGGTGCCACCCTCAACCGAGAGCTGACACAGCACTTGGGCGGGAGGAATAGGCACACTCCAAGGCTAGCATGGGCTCAATTTTTCCAATCCGGAAAACTCCAAGCAAAGAGGTAAAAATTGAGGTCAGGGAGCCTAGGATAGCCATTGCATATCTCTGTATATTCAGTGTTTAGCTGGGGAGGACCATCTCCTACATCACAAGCTGAGGGGACCCAGGCTCACAGAAGCCAGTCAAGGTGTTGCCAGGATGAATACTTGACCCTCCCTCCCCAGCCTGAGCTCTGGGCATCTCATTGTCCTGCCCTGTTTGTTCTGGGAGTCTCTGACCCTGGTTAGAATTTGACATCTGTCTTTGTCTGAAACCCTCAGACAGATATCCTTACTACCTGGCATCCCAAGCCCTGGGGGATTTGTCATCTTCTTCCAGTGGGGGCTTAGGAGCAAAAGCCTAGGAACAATAATGACTTCTGATTCACTCATCGAGTCTCACAGTTGTCTGTAACGTCGGCCCCATTTTACAGACAAGTCACTGTTGGATTGAGTCACTTCCCTCCAAGCATACAGCTAGAGCTTGGAGCGTGGACTCTCAGACCACAGGCAGCCTGGGTCTTGGAGATCTACCACCAAAGGAGCTATTCATGTAGCAAGTACTAGTGGATCAGGCACATCCTTGGTGTTTGGAACCCAGGATGGAAAGTACACACAGAGTTCTGACCTCAAGAAATTTTCCTTCTCTCACCTATCTATCATCCATCCATTTGTCTATCATCTATCTATCCGTCCATCCATTTATCCATCCACATATATATCCTATCTTTCAGCCATCCACACATTTGCTCATCAAGCCACATACCTGTCAATTTATTCATCCATCTATCCACCAACCTATCCAGCCATCCATTGTCCATCTATCCATCCCATACACCCACCCTCTCCATCCACCCATTTGTCCATCCACACATTCATCCATCCATTAATCCATTCATTGGTTTACCCACCCATCTGTCCATCCATTCATTCATCAAGCCAGTTATCTATTCATCCATCCATCCATCCATCCATCTATCCATCCATCCATCCATCCACCTAGCCATGTAACTACCCACCGCCATTTATCCACCCATTCATACACCCACCCATCCATCCACTGACTCACTTACCCATCTACACATTCACCATCAAAACATCTGTGCCTGGTTTTACTTGTAACCAAATCCATGCACAGCACAGTGCCTGGCACACAGGTCCTCAGCCACTAGTTGCTGAAGGAGTGAAGGCTGATCTGGGCCCTGCCCAAGAGCCCTGGCTTATAGTCCTTTCCCCAGTGTCATTGTAACATGGGCTACTGAATGCTGCTTGCTCCCTCACGGGATTCTCGGGAAGCTCTGATGGTAAGCAGACACACACTTGGCTAACTGTATGGAACTGTAGGACCTAGTGAGTGCCAGGCTCCTGAGCCACTATGCAGACCCAGGGGCCTTAGGCTGCACAGAGCTCTCGGCTCTGGCTGGTGAGACCTGTCAGACACTTCCCCTTAACCTGCCAAGAGGCCCAAAAAGGAAAGGAAATTGACAGTTAATGAGCATCCATAATGTGCCAGAGATCTTCACATTCTTTAACCCTCTCTTTTCTTATACAGACTGAAGAAACAGGACCCAGAGAGGTCCATCATTTGCCCAGGGTTACATAGCTATTGGACGGCAGACATCAGGCTTAACTCCAGGCCTGTGAGCCTGAAAGGCTGTGCTTCTATCCCAACCCTATAGCACCTCTCCTTAAATGGGATGCTGTCACCTTCCTGCTGTGCAAGTCTTAAGTTTTCACGTTCAAGGCTACACAGCAGCTTCCTGCCAGAGCCTTTATAGAGTGTATCAGCTAGATTTTGCATCGATTGTTTTCCTTTTCTTTGATTTGCAAAGAAAATGCAATGTAAATGCTCCTTGCCCACAGTTAACCATTGTCTGGCGGGATGGTTTCTATGCAGTCCTTTTGGGATGGAGAGGCCGCACTACTTGTCATGGCTTCCTGAAGACCCATCTTGTGATCCCTCACCATGGTGAGGCTGTATCAACCAATACCCTCTGTGACAGACCTCATCCCCAAATTTTCCAGCTTTCTGTGAAGGCAGAATAAGCCAGCCTTATAGAATCCAGGTAGAGACCATTCCTGAGGCCCAAGGCCAAGAGAACTGTCTTCCTGGTGTCTCCACCCTCACGGCCCAGGCTGAGCCAGAAAAAAGAAATGGCAAGGCCACAATTCCTGGGCCACCCACCATGAGCTTGGCATAGTGCTGGCCAGTCACTGACATTCTCCTGCCCAGTCTTCCTGACAGGAGCTCTTCTTCTTCATGACCCCATTTTACAAATGAGGAAATTGAGGCTCTGAGGAGCAAAATCACCTACCCAGGCCACAAAGCTGGCCAGGGGCAACCTGAGTGTTACCACAGAGCACCCTGGTTTCTGACTTGTCTTAAATCCGCACTAAAAATAAAACATCATTCTCCTTCTGTGGCAGGCACAGTCTTCAGCCTTGAGGACCGAGATCCAATGAGAAATCGCTAAAAGCAAGTGTCAGCTCTACTACAGGCTTGCTGAGTGACCCTGGGCTGCCCACTGTCCCTAGGGCTGGGGTTTGCCCCCTGTGAAATGAGCAGGTGACATGGTGGTGTCGGTTCTCTCAGGTCTTTCTCACCAAGTTTGGGCACTTAGGGTGCTGTGGGGTGGGAGGAGATGTCTGGCGTGCCTGACTGCACTATAGGCGGCTGAGGGGTAGGTCAGGCTGTCCTCTTACTGCCCACAGACCCCGATCAGTCCCTCTAGGCGAAGTCCTCTGGCTAGGGAGTTCATCCCACTGAGCCTTGTGTCTAAGCAAAGCAACTGCAAACCCTGGGCAGGGCACCTGGGCGGCGGGGAAGGAACAACACAGGCAATCCTTGGGGAGCAGGCTCGCTGCCCCTGAGCTCCGGCTGCTTGTGCTTCACAGCGCAGGCTCCAGCCCCGCTTCCCAGTAGCCCGCAGCCCAGCCCCGCGGGCCCAGCAACCTGGCCAGCCTGGCTCCTCCTGCCCTTGGCTTTGGCTCCAACATGCCGGCCATTTAAGGCTCCACCTCAGCCCTTTAAATTCTATTTTTTCAAACCACATTCTTGAACTTGGCAGATAACGTGGCCGCCCGACAAGAGCCCCATTTACCCGGCGAGCCGTGAATGGGCCCTTTCTAACAGGCTTCATTAATATTTCTACCTATTGGCCGGCTCTCCATCCTCCCCCTATCCAAACAGATTCTCCACACAGAAAGACTTTTCAAACACTTCTGTTGACTTTCCCAAATGGAGCGGGTGTGAGTGCGTGTGAGCGCGTGTGCAGGGGAGGGCGTGCGCCCGCCCGGGAATAGCAGGAAGGAAAGAGGCCGCTATTCATGGGCTGGGTGGCGGCCTCCGAGCCCAGGTATGCAGCCTCACAAAGGCCCAGTGAGCCCAGGCAGCCCCAGTGCCAGCACCCAGGCAGAAGAGGCTGCTCGGCCCTTTTCAGCCCTGCTGCCTATGCTTGGCTGGTTGGTCCTGGGAAAGTCCCTTCTCACTGGGAGCCTACTTTTTTCTTGTCACCTGCAGCCCCTCATAGGCCCTAGCAGCAGCTGCAGCAACTGAAGGCTTAGGAGACCCTGGGCCCAGAACCCCCAGGGGCCTTTGAGTCTGGAGAAGACCCCCAGATGTGCATGGTGGTGCAAGCCTGTGATCCTACATTTAGCACGCCGAGAAAGGAGGATGGCAAGTTCAAGGCTAGCCTGGGCGACTTGTTGAGTTCAAGACCCCTTCTCAAAAACAAAGTTCCAAGACTGGGGAGATGGCTCAGTGGGTAAGAACAATGGCTGCAGAAGCATAAGGACCAGAGTTCAATCCCTAGTACCCACATAAAAAGCCAGGCATGGCAGCAAATGCCTGTAACCCCAGGTTCAGGGAGAGGTGGAGATAGGAAGATCACTGGAGCTCTCTGCTCAGCCAGTCAAATTACAAAAAGTAAAACAGGGGCTGGAGTGATGGCTTAGCTGTTAAGGCACTTACCTGCAAAGCCTAATGACCCAGGTTCAATTCCCTGAAGTCACGTAAGCCAGATGCACAGGTGGCACGCGTCTGGAATTCGTTTACAATGAGGCCCTAATACATCCATTCTTTTTCTTGCTTCTAAATAAATCATAATAGAATATATATTAAACAA
The DNA here is from genome assembly GCF_020740685.1 of Jaculus jaculus. NCBI lineage: Eukaryota > Metazoa > Chordata > Mammalia > Rodentia > Dipodidae > Jaculus > Jaculus jaculus. The sequence goes on from NC_059102.1 coordinate 141,358,401, forward strand.
AAGCAAAACAACTTGGCCTGGTGGCTCATGAATTTAATTCCAGCACTCAGGAGGCAGAGGTAGAGGATCACCGTGAATTCAAGGCCAGCTTGAGACTACACAGTGAATTCCAGGTCAGCCTGAACTAGAGAGAGACCCTACCTCACAAAAGGGGGGATTCTGATGAGATGGCTTAACTGTTAAGATGTTTTCCTTCCTGAAAAGCCTAAGGACCCATGTTCAACTCCCCAGATCTCACATGAGCCAGATGCACAAGCTGACTCATGCTCAAGATCACCCATGTGCACAAGGTGGCACATGCATCTGGAGTTTTGCAGTGGTTGGAGATCCTGGTGTGCGATTCTTTCTCTCTCATAAAAAAAGAAAAGAAAAGAAAAACGGGTTCAGTGAGAGGCTCTGGTCTCAGTAAAATCAGGCTGAACAGAAACTGAGGAGGAGGGACACCCAGTGGCTTCCTCTAGCCTCCACACATATGCATTCAGGGCACATGCATCTCTACACACATGTGCATCTACCACATATACCATACGTACTGCACACATAACCCACACATACTCAGTGCACACATGTGCACACACACACACACACACATCAAATAAATGATACCAGGTGGTCACCTGTACAAAAAGTATTCAGGAGTACTTACTTACATCACATGCCTTGCCTCCTCTTTCTCCCCACCCTGAGGCTGTTCTACTACAGTCCAAAGGCCATAACAGACCTTAAACACCACCCACATGGCAGCCACCAAGGCTCTCTTGCTCTCAACACAATAACCATGGGCATGGCCCACGGCTGCATGGTGTCAGAGGCCTTGTGTTCATGCCAGAACCTCTTCCCCTTTGCTATTGGGGAGAAGTGTGGAGGACAGCCAGTTCTACCATTCTGTAGCCAGTGCCGGGAGGGACCTTCAATGGTGCAGTGGGGGGCGGGTGTTGGGGAGCTCCCTGTCCTTTGAAGACATGCACAGCTGGGAGACCTATCCCAGAAGCTGGAGCAGGAACCTCCCTCACACACCCACGTATGCCCCAAGAAAGGTTGTACCCTGGGGAAGTCAACATCTCACTGAGCAGGCCCCGGGACCCTGCTGGCACTGGAAGTAGAGAGATTACAGCTCCAATGCTGGTGACCCCAGGAGAGTGAGGACTCAGGCTCATACCTTCCCTTCTTTCCAAGTGTTCATTCCAGAAATGTTGGACCTTGAGGGCATGGTGGTCCAGATAATAGATTTTGTCACTGTCCTGGCAGGGGGAGAAACAAACAACAATCAATAAAAATAAATGTGAGCTCTGGGGTAGAAGTCCAGAGAAATGACAGATACAAGGTGTGAGTATATGAAGCGAGGAAGCTTAAAACGTCACTGCAAGGTGAAGTTTTAAAATGGAGAAGCCCTTCTTAATGAACAGAACAGAAGGAAAGGAAGGGAGTCCTCTTGGAGTGGGAATAGAATGTGCAAAGGTCCTGGGGCAGTAAGTGCTCAGTGCTTTGGGAGCAAGGCAGTCAGTGGTAGATGAGCAGAGCAGGATTTGTTTGTGCCTCGGTGGCCCTTGGGCTCCTGTGGGCTGCTGCTTGCTTCCCATCTCCTGGGAAGAACAGGGACAGTGCCTCAGCCTGAAGGCACGTGGGACATCAGACAGGCTCGGCTGAGCTGAGCTGAGAGGGCTGAATGGAATATCCGTGTGCATCTTGCTTTTTCAGTGATGTCTACCACTTCAGCTACTGTAGGTGGCTTGGAAAGAGGCTCTTGACCCGTTTTAGTTTCAGCCACCCAAAGAAACAGCCCCACTTGGAAACACAGAACCCAGCACCCAGCGCACAGCCCACATCCTGGCCAGCCTTTAAGATTTTGGGCTAGAAATAAATAGATGTTGCCACTCCTGGGGGTTGTGGGCTAGCCCATCACAGGAGCCAAGGTGGCTGGACTGGGAGAGGCAGGAAGGCTGTCCCAAAAGAGACCTTTTGGACTTTTCCAGCTGGGAGGCCCTCCTTGTAGCCTGGGAGAGGAGCCACCCCTGACTCCCATGAGCTCTTCAACAGCTGCCTTAACAGCTCAAGCATCCTTCTCCCGGGCTTGATCACTACTGGAGTGCAGCTGGGTGTGAGCATGGAGGAGCAAAACGGACCTGTGGGGTTTGCCACCCAGAGAGGCGCTGACATGAGGACATTCATGACAGTGATCCAGCTTCAGTCCCTGCCTTGCCTCTTTGATGGGATCAAGACTGTTCTGAAGGCCACACCTGAATCTCCATCCCTATCTCCAAGGGCGATTAGCAAAACCCAGTTACGCAAACACGCGTTGAGCAGCCCTAGGCTGTGGGGCCATGCATCACAGGCATCCACGGAGGCAGTTTCCACCCTTCCGGCATCCAAGAACTCCTCCCTCATGATAAGACCAGGGTGCGCTTCTGAACTCAGACAGACTGGAGGAGCGTTCTAGAACGCAGACTCTGCCCAAGTCAGGTTTGGCTGGATGTGATCTTGGCCTAGTCTTCTCCTGTCCATATGACTATGAGCAAGTGACTTTATCTCTTCCCATTTGTCAAGGAGGGAGATCACCGAGGCCACCAAAATCTGTGGCTTTGACTAAATTATATCAACCAAGGTAGAATGCTTGGCTCAGTCCTGGGCCAATACAGGCCTACTGTTCTTGGAATCTCCATGAGAAGGTACAAGTGTGTCTTCATCATTGCCAAAGGAGTGTGCATGGGGGGCGGGGAGGGGGGTCAGATAATGGTCATGTGGGCACAGGTCATGGGAGTTAAGAGTGCTATAATAGAAATAACAGAGGTGCTGGTGGCGGGACAAGCACTGGTGTGGAGGGCGTGTTTCTAGCAGTACTGGACACCCAGGGAGGTGACCAGGGCCCCAGTCATGGTAGAAGCACCAGGACGGTAGCAGAAGCAGCAGCAGTCCAGGGCAGCCAGACGGGGCTGTGTAACAGGAGGAAGTGGGAAGACCGAAAGAATTCTGCGTCCTCTTAGTTCTAGGGAGAGTGAAGATCCCGTTTCTGCAAGTGGGAAAGGAGTCAGTACAGGTGCCAGGGCTGGTGAGAAGAAACGAGGTTCGCTGCACTAGAGACTGGTGCTGACCCGGTCCACTTGAGCTTGCTGAGGGCACGTGTGCCCACCTTGAGGACAGTCTTGCACTGTGCCTCCGGCCTCCCTCCCTGAGGGTTTGCTTCTAGAGATCATCAGGCCCTGGTGGGCAGGACCTCAGAACCTCTGGCCACCTTCTTCCTCCTCACTAAGGCTCCAGGGCTGTGTACTGGGGATTTGCCCCTGAGCAAAAAGGCAGAGGTGGTGGCTCTGGGAACCTGCTCACTGAGCAGTGAAGGAGGGTGGCTGCTTTGTCACGGGGGAGCTGCAGGGAAGTCAGCAGCAAAGCCTGCCACCTACCCAGGCCTTGGGAACTCTGATAAGGGAGTGGGCTCCTGGGAATTACAGAGGGGCTTCTTAGCATCAGCTCGTGGATGAGAGGAGCCAGGCTTTAGCCAGACCTGGGCCCCAGACTGCCCAGGAGGCTGACTAAAGCTTTAGCTCACCAAATGTCTCGGCTCTCCATCATCTGCCCAGCAAGTTTGCTCTTAGCTTCTCACCCCTGGCCCTTGGCACAGGCTATTCCTATCACCCAAAACGCCCTTCTCTCTTCTGCTTGCCTCCATCTTTTCAGGCCTCTCCCAATGCTGCCTCCTCCAGGAAGCCTTCCTAAACTCTCTGCCTCTTGCTTGCCAATCCAGACTCACATTCCCCTCCTGCTCTATGACATTCCTTTCCAGCTGCTTCTATGAGCTTAATGGGCACAGTCTCCCTCCAGTCTCAGACAGTCCCCAGAGAGAATGGAATTCCATGAGGCATGAGGTTCTCAGTTTGGATCCTCGGCACCCACGTAAAATGCCAGGTGTGGTGGCACACCTATAATGCCAGTGCTGGGGATGCCAAGATAGATGGTCCCCGGGGCTTGCTAGCTAGCTGGTATAGCTGAATCTGCGAGCTGTGGGTTCAGTGACTGACCCTGTCTCAAAGAAGAAGGTGGAGAGTGACTGAGTACTACCCGTGACTGCCTTCTGGAGGTGATCGAAAGTCCCTCCATCGGCCTCTGACCTCCACATACCCATGTGCTCACACACATAGGAGCAGGCAAACACATCTACCACACACATGCGAAAGAAATAAGAAAAGTGATCAACTCTGGCTGCTCAGAAATTGCCGCTGACCTGACCCCACCTCCTAAGGCAACCAGCCTCTCTGGGGCAGGGCCTAGAGCTTCCAGGTGGTTCTAATGCCAAGGTAGAGACACACACTTTACAGAGCACCTATACACTTACACAGGAAGAGGGCATGGCTACGCAGGGGGAGAGGAAACCTGTCACCCCAGAGACAGATGCTCACATGGAGTCAAGGCAGGTTAACAAGGTTGGCCTCAGTACCCAGCACACCTCCCTTCCTCTGACACCTAGACATTGAACAAGTTACTAAGCATCTCTGAGCCTCCATTGCCTAGGGTAAAGTGGGGCCCATGGCTGTGCCAGGCCCAGAGGGCACAGGTGATAGCTCATTGTTAAACTGAGATTTACTCACCATGGAAACTCATTTTAGGGCATGTCTGTGAGGGCGTATGTAGAGTAGGTTATGTGAGGGGGAGACCCGAGTAAACTGCAGGCAGCGTCATTCCATGGACTGGGGCGCTGGACTGAAGGAAAGGGGCGGGGAGCTGAGCACCAGCGCCTGTCTCTGCTTCCTCACTGGCCTGGCGGCCCAGCTCCTTCGCGCTCCAGCTAAGATGCCTTCCCCAGCATGGCGGACTGTACCCTTGACTACGAGCCAACATAAACCCTTTCTTCCCTAAATTGCTTATGCCACATATTTTTGTCACAACAACAAGAAAAGTAGTTCATACCGTTGCTGTGACGATTAATTCAAGCCAAGCAGAAATGCTGCTCCTCCTTCAATCACGGTGAACCCCCATCCCTCTACCTCAGAAGGCCGCAGATACTCGAGGCATCATTGAGCAAGGAGGGTTCCCTGCACCCATCCTGCACATCTTTCCAGAGTAGCACAGTCACTCCCGGAGTGAAGTGTCCCCGAGAGGGAAGTTCTTACCTGGGAGCTGTGGGCAGTACTGACGTGGCAGTTGTGTCTTTCCCAAGGAGCAGATCTGAACCCTGGGGATCCAGGCAGTTCCGGCAACTGTGAGCGAGTTGATTCCCTCCCATACAGAAGCTTATCACTGCCCAAGTCCAGAGCCTGGCTTCAATGCACCTCCCATGCCCGGCAAGCAGACATTGTGGGAGGGCACCTCCGTCGGAGGTAGCAGACAGCCTGTTCTGGGCAGAGGGAGTGCCCCATCCTTACACACCTTTAGTCTGGTGGGAGCTTGCTGTGGCTGCCAAGATCCCCTGGGGAGGAGAGGAGCTCTCCACCTCTGCCCGAGGCCACTGCTCTTTCCCACGGGCACAACCACTGTCCCAGTCTCTGCTGCCTCTGCCCTTCAGCTCCTGTCTGTAAAATGCAGCCTGGGGGCCACACGGGAGTTGATCCCACCATCCCCCTAGCTGCCTGCTTCAGGGAGTTTTGTGAAATGAGTCCTGCGGCCTGCACACACATTCTCATGAGAGGGACCTTGCTCAGCAGGCCCTGGATGGTTCTGGCTTTTCCTGCTTGGGGCAGGATTGGGGAGTGAGTGGTGGGGAACACCCAGGTGAGTCCCATGATGGAGAGAAAACTACCACATATTCTTCTCCTCTTCTTAGCTCAGCACAGTACTCAATCCAACACCACAATTGGTGGCAAAGAGAACCCCAGATGCCCCTAGTTTCTTCTCTTGTCCGGGGGGGGGGGGGCTAGCCTGCATGTGTTGCTTGTCATGTGTGTCTTGGGAATAGCACAGTACATTGGCATGTGAGTGTACCTGGATCAAGCAGAGCCTGATCTCCTTCTTTGGGGAATTCTACATTTGCAGTGGATGGCTGAGATTGAGAGTCAGCTGGGCTGTGGAAGGGAGAATGTCTTTGTCTTGGGAAACACTTAGAGCATGCATTAGTCAAATCTGATCATCTCTGTGATAAATGAGTCCTAAAATGAATTCTTTTTTTTTCCTTTTTTTTTTTTTTTTTTGGAGGTAGGGTTGCACTCTAGCTCATGTTGACCTGGAATTCCCTATGTAGTGTCAGGGTGGCCTTGAACCCATGGTGATCCTCTACCTCTGCCTCCTGAGTGCTGGGATTGAAGGCGTGCACACCATGCCCAGCCTAAAATGAATTCTTACATCACGAAGTGGCAGGCCTACGGTTAACAAGGAAGGAAGACAGGGAGGAGAGATGAGATGGGGCCTGGGAGAGACATGGGACCTTCGGACCCTCTGACCAGCCTCCCTGGACCTTTCCTTCCTCCCTTCTGACTCCTTCCCTTCCTCTAACCACCATCACTAATACCAAGCCCAGAGGCCACATCCCTATCCCCCAATAGCCTCATGACATCATACTGTTGTAGAGGGGTTCCCGGAAGGCTGTGGGGTCACGATGTGTCCTTTAAGCTAGCCTGGAAGCTGGGGTGCCAGGAGGCTCTAAGAGAAGACTTGCAGGATATGTCCACTATCCAGTGGTGGAAGAGAGGTACTGGCAAAGACAGCAACAATGGTTCACGTTCAGAGGAATCAAAAGCAGGCTGTGGAGGCCGGGACCCTGTAAAGGGGGTGGGGTTGGAGATGGGACAACCAGCAGGAGACTGTCTTGAGAGGTCTCAGGTCTCAGGTTAGGGAATTTAGCCTTGACTCAATAGCCTGGGGGTATTCCCAGGAGATCAAGGCTGGAGATAGAGGAAGGCCAGGGGTTGAAGGGATAGACCCAAGAGCAACAGAGTGGTCCTAGGATTTCTCAGAGCGACTTGGTCACTCTCTCAAGGAGCACATCTGGAGAGCCTCCTCCTCCTCTCCCCCCACCCCCATGCCCACGAGCCCCACAAATACACAAGCTCGAGAAGGTATGTGTGCCCTGTCCCACCTGACAAAGCTGCCTTTGTGGCCAGCCCTGGGTCTCACAGCATGGCACTCTGCCGCCCTCTAGTGAAGTGCCCTGAGTTCCCATCACATCTTCCCTGGGTCCCTCCCTCCAGGAGGATGCAGCCTGAGAGCAGGTTGGGGAGGGAGGGAAGGGCACACTGTGTCAGCCCCAGCTGTGGGTGGACGCTGCAGCTCCACGTCACTCAACGGGGCACCCGGCCAAGGTGAGCCTTGCATCGTTGATCCCCTAGAATGAGTAAGCATGGGCTACAAAGGGTGGCGCAGATGAGGACAGTGGAGTGAGGGCAGAAATGTGGACGGCTGTGGTGATGGGCACAGTGAGATGACTGTGGGGCTGTTGATGATGGAGGGGTTGTGGCGATGCGTTACTGGTGGTGATGGGCTTCCGTGGCAGTGCTGGTGACGGTAACAAGAATGGATGGCGAATCTGACAATGGAAAAGGTGGCTGATGTGACTCTAAAGCTATGAGAGCATTCTTGGACATCTTTTGGTGGACGCGTGACTAGGTTTCCATAGGCACAGACCAGGTAGAGTGCCTGGATGGTAGGATTAGCTTTAGTCAAGATCATTAAGCAGGAATCAAGTGATAATTATACTGGAACCTGAAATGTGTGGGAGTCCCTCTCGCGCACATCCTCACAAATGGGACTGTGTGTCTGCTTAGTTGGTGTGCTTGCACTGGCCTCTTATTCTGGTTTTCATTTTCTTTCACTGGTGACTAATTACATTGGGCACAATTTCATATGGGAACATTTCATATTATCCGACATTTAAATGTCTCCTTTTGGGAAATACCAGTTTAAATTTTTCTGTCAATTCTATATTGAGTTGTTAGACAATTTCTTATTAGCTTGTTGAAGTGCTATATATATTCTGAGTAAAAGTTTTTGCCATATTTATTACAAGTAACTTCTCCCAGCCTGTGGTGTGCCTTTTACTCTCTTAAATGGAATCTTCAATAACAGAAAATTTTTTTCTTTCTTTTTTTTTTGGGGGGGGGGTTTGTTTTCTGAGGTAGGGTTTCGCTCTATCCAGGCTGACCTGGAATTCACTATGTAGTCTCAGGGTGATCTCAAACTCCCAGTGAACCTCCTACCTCTGCCTCCCAAGTGCTGGGATTAAAGGTGTGTGCCACCATGCCCAGCTAGATTTTTCATTTTAGTATGGCCTGATGAATCAGTACATTTTATAATTAGTGTTTTTCTTTTGGCAAGCTGTTTTGGTAATCTTAGTCTACTTCCAATATCATGAAGTATTACTAAGATTTTTCTTATAAATTTAGGTTTGATGCGCTAAAAAATTAAAAGCATTGATTTATTTTCATCGCTGTGTATGTGCACATGTGTCCTACAGCATGTGTGCAGAGGTCAGAGAATGACCCTCTTAAGGTATCTGTGCTCTTCTTCCACCTTTGAGACAGAGTCTTTTGCCACAGCAAAAGAACACTACTTTAGCCTCGTAAGCGTGGGATTCTCCTGGCCCAAACTTCCATTGTCATAGGTGGCCTGGGATCACAGATACATGCTCTGCTTTGCATCCTGGTTTAAATGGGTGCCAGGGAATCAAACTTGCCCAATTTATTGAAATGAACATTTTCTCCCAAATCACTTGTGGCTGTTCTGTTATAAATAGATGACACATGTGATGGGTCAGTTGCTGGGAGCTCATCTGTCCCATTCATCTGTCCTTGCGCTGACACCACATTGTCAAGATTACTGAAACTAAGATGAGTTTTGTTTTGTTGTGTGGTACTGAGGACTGAACCTCAACCTAACTGCTTCCCACCAGTCTACCTCACAAATGTCACACCACCTCTTACATGACCATATTGAGGACCAAGCTTCCAACATACAAGCCATTAGGGGACAGACTCAAGCCATCACAATACATAATATGTGTATATTAATATCGTACCTGGAGACTTTGTGAAAGTCACAAATTGCAGTAATTAGTTTCCTCTGTTTTCTGCATACACATACATCAGAAAAAAATAAGTTTTCTTAAATTCACTTCTTTTGTCCTGTTGCTCTTTCTCTTCTTTATTTATTTAAGAGAAAGAAAGAAGGGTGGATATATAAAGAGAACGGACATGCCAGGGCTTCTAGCCATTGCAAACTAACTCCAGACATGTGTGCCATCTTGTGTATGTGGCTTTATGTGGGCACTGGGGAATCAAACCTGGGTCCTTTAGCTTTGCTGGCAAGTACCTTATTCACTAAGCCATCTCTCCGGTCCAGTTACTATGTCTCTTTTTGTTATGTTTTCCTGTCCAGTTGGACCCATGCACTTGCAGGTTCAGCATCCACAGACCTAGCAAACAGCTCATCACAAATGTAGATCAGCCCGCAGTGGCTTCCTCTGTGAAGGTCATATACAGCTTCCCTCCTTGTTCCTATTCCTGAAACAATGTACTGTAACAATACCAACATGCGTTTACTTTGTATTGGATAGCGGAAGAAATCTAAAGGTGATTTATACATTACAGGATATTCATAGGCTACCTGCAAATTCTGTGCATTTAGAGTGAGGAATTTGAATATCTTGTGGGTGTGGGAATGTAAACCTGGAACCAATTCTCTAAGAACATCAACAAACAATTGTATCAACTCATATAATGGTGATGAAAGAGGAAGTTATTTTTAATGATTAAACATGATATTAAATGTTGATTTTCTGTAAACAATCTTTGTTAAATTAAGGAATTTCCACTGTCTTTTTCCTAGTTGTTCAGAGCTTTTATTATTATTTAATTTTGCCACTAATAAGTGTTAAATTTTATCATTTATCAGTGTTTATTGGGATAACCATTCATTTTTCACCTTCAAAGTGTTATGTTATCCTGGTCAATTTTATTTTTTCTAATAAAAAATTTGCGGGGGGGTTTGAGGTAGGGTCTCACTGTAGTCCAGGCTGACCTGGAATTCACTATGTAGTCTCAGGGTGGCTTCAAACTCACAGCAATATTCCTACCTCCCCCATGTGCTGGGATTAATCTTAAATGTTAAGCCAACGTTAGAATTACCAAGTCAAAAATCTACATGTATTATGCTTTTTATATATTGCTGTTTGATGGGACATTTGTTTGGAACTTGCACATTTGTGTTCATTAGAGATAATGGCTTGCAGTTTTCATTTCATATGATGTCACTGTTAGGATGGGATATCAGGGCTATGCTGGCCTCATTTAAAAAAAAATGAACTTGGAAGTGCTCCCTCTGGCTCTGTTGCTGAGTTTGTGTAAGGCTGATATTATGACTTCCTTCATGTTTGGAAGACTCCCCAGTGAAGCAGGCCAGGCCAAGAATTTCATTTGTAGGGAGGTTTTTAATTACAAATCCAACTTGTTTCACAGACACAAAACTACTCAGATATTCTACTTGCTTCTCCTATACTTTCTAGTAAGTTCTTTTTTTATGTTTTTTGTTTTTCAAGGCAGAGTCTCATTCTAGCTCCAGCTGGCTGACCTCTCAGGGTGGCTTCGAACTCACAGCCATCCTCCTACCTCTGCCTCTCCAGTGCTGGGATTAAAGGCATGCACCACCACGCCCGGCATAAGTTGCATTTTTAAAACAGATTTTGTTGATGCATTCGTGAGCATAGTCAAGTTCAGAATTATTAACATAGACGTAGACATTTCTTATTCTTTTTAATATCTATCAAATCTCCTGTTTATTTCTATTATTGGCAGTTCCCCTTTTCTTGTTTCATTTTCTTTATTAATTTGCTAAGTATTGACACAAGTTAATGACCTCATCAGAGAGCCAACTTCTTGCCTTGTCACCAAGACAGTGCTGAAAGCAAAGAGAGTGCCGCTGTGTGTATCAACCTCGCTCTCCATTCTGACAGCAGAAAGGCAGCCCATGGGCCACCGGCTCCGAGTTCTGATGCTTTCCAGGCTTCCAACAGGAGTGGGATCATCGACATTGAGTCCAGTTGGCTAATTCTGAATAACTTCTCACCATAAGAAAAGCGGAGATGAGGGAGATGGCTCAGAGAATAAAGCACTTGCTACGCAGCAGTGAGTATCCAAGTTCAGAATCCCAGCCGCCACGTAAGAAACCAAACACCACGGCAGGTGTTTGTGATTGGGAGGGGCGTGGAGAGCAGCCAGCCTGACCACAGCAGTGGTAGACAATGTATGACCCTGCCTCAGAGGGGATGGAAAGGTGAGGACCAACACCCCAAAGTGGTCCTCTGACCTCTACCTGGCACACTGTGGCACATGTGCACCTGCACTCACACATGTGACTACACACACACACCAATCCAACTTTTGGCTTTGTCAGTGTCTGCTATTGTGTGTCAGCTATGTTTTAATTGGTCCATAGATTACCATCTATGGGTGGATTTATCTCTATCTCCTCTGCAGTTCTATCACTGAACAAAAACAAACTCAGGTTATTACATTTTTCTCTTGTTTCACGGGAGAAATCTGTCACAATCTGTATCACATTCTACTAATTGATGTTACCAAATTGCTGACAGTATTTACAATCACCTCCACACATCTTCCCATATACTTTACTTCATCTCCAGGTTACTTATGACATCAAATACCACACAAATGCCATGTAAATAATTGCTGCACTGTACTGCTTGGGGAATAATGACAAGAGAAAAGACTGTGCATGTTCAGTACAGATGCACGTTTTTCTAATGTTTTCCATCTACCCTTCATTGAATCTGCTGATTCAAACTCAAGCCTACTTATATAATTAGACATAATTTTATCTTATTATCCAATTTGTTCACTGTGACCTTATTTCTCCTTTTCTGTCCTCTTTAATCTATCAAGCAAATATAATCTTCTTTTCTCTGCTATTGATGTCTGGATTGTTTCGTGTGTGTGTTCAAGAGCACATACAGAAGCCAAAAGACAACCTTGGGTGTCCAATTCCTCAGGAACGCCACCCATCTCACCATCAGGTGTCATCTTCGAGAACACTGTCTACCTTCTTCTTTTTTTTTTTTTTTTTTAATTTTGAGAGAGAGCCTGGCTCTCCCATAGATCTGGAACTTGCCAATTTGGCTAGACTGGCTATCCAGCAGGCCCCAGAGATCTTCCTGTCTCTACCTCCCCAGCACCGGGATTGCTGGTACATGCCACCAAACCCAGAACTTTTTTTTCAAATTTTTATTTATTTATTTACTTGACAGAAAGAAAGAGGGAGGGAAGGAGAGAGAGAGAGAGAGAGAGAGAGAATGGGCACGACAGGGACTCTAGCCATTGCAGACAAACTCCAGATGCGTGCACCCCCTTGTGCATCTGGCTAATGTGGGTCCTGGGGGAATCAAACCTGTGTCCTTTAGCTTTGCAGGCAAACACCTTAACAGCTAAGCTATCCCTCCAGACCACGCCCATAATTTTTATGTGGACACTGAGAGTCAAAGTCAGGTCCTCATGCTTGCAAGGCAAACATTTTACTGACTGAGCCAATTCCTCAGCCCTCAGCCTTGCACTTTTATCACAACCCATTCAAGTGTGGCTCATCTCTGTAGGCGGAGCAGGGATAGCAACTGATTAAACTGAAACACACTTGGATGTGAGTGACTGATCATGCTGCTAGGCAAGAACTTTCCCACTTATTTACAGTCCCAAACCAACCCTTTGGAAAATTTAGAGATGTGATCTTGTTAAATTTCTCAGGCTGGCCTAGAAATCACAATCCTCCTCACTCAGCCTCCAGAGTAACTAATTGGGTCACAGGCATGAACCACTACATGTGGGCAGTATTACACTTTATTAAAAAAAGTTTTGAGGGGCTGGAGAGATGGCTTAGCTGTTAAGCGCTTGCCTGTGAAGCCTAAGGACCCCGGTTCGAGGCTTGATTCTCCAGGACCCACGTTAGCCTGATGCACAAGGGGGCACACGCGTCTGGAGTTCGTTTGCAGTGGCTAGAAGCCCTGGCGTGCCCACTCTCCTCCCTCCCTCCCCCCTCCGCCTCTTTCTCTGTCACTGTCAAATAAATAAATAAAAATAAAAACAAAAAAAAGTTTTGAGCTAGAGAAATGACCCAGTAGTTAAGACACTTGCCTGCAAAGCCCAAGAACCCAGGTTTGACTCCCCAGTTCCCACATAAAGTCAGATGCACGAGGTCGCATATGCATCTGGAGTTTATTTGCAGTGGCTAGACACCCTGGCGCACCCATTCTTTTCCTCTTTCTCTTGCTCTTTCTCTTCCTCTCTCCTTATTTTTCTCTCTTTCAAATAAATAAGAACTATTTAGGGACAGTAGAGATGGCTCAGCGAGTTAAGGTGCTTGCCTACAGAGCCTAACGACCTGGGTTTGAGTTCCCAATATACCCTCGTAAAGCCAGATGTACAAAGTGGTGCATTCATACGGAGTTTGTTTGCAGTGGTTGAAGGCCCTAGCGTGCCCATCACTCCCCACTTGAGAATTATTAAATAAAAATTATATTTTTATTTCTTTCCAAGTCGGGGAAAGACAGAGAGAATGAGCATGGGCGCACACCAGGGCCATCTGCCACTATAAATGAATTCCACATGCATGTGCCACTTTGTGCATCTACCTTCATGTGAACACTGGGGAACCCAACCCAGATAGCCAGGCTTTACAAGCGAGTGCCTTTAACTGCTGAACACTTTTAACCATCTCTCCAGCACAGTCTTAATGCTTTTGAGGGGATTTAAAGGAACAACCTATTTACTTACTGTTCACTTACTAATGATAAAAAGAAAAAGTTCTGACAGCATCAGAACTTATTGCTCATAGTTTAGGCTTTACCTCAGTTCTGTCATTTACAGTGTTTTGATCCCTTAGTTACTCTCCCCTGCCTTTATTTTCCTAGCTTATTTCCCCCATCTGAAAAGTAGACTCAAGGAATATAATAGGTTAATGAACTTCAGAGTTGAAGGAATCTTGAAGATCATATATAAATTTTTTATTGCTGCCTGTAGTATTTTTATTTTAATTTATTTAGTTTAGATAGAGAGAGAGTGTGGGCATGTCAGGACCTCTAGCCATTGCAAATGAACTCCAGATGCATGTATCACCTTGTGTATTTGGCTTATGTGGGGTCTGGGGGATCAAACCTGGGTCCTTAGGCTTTACTGGCAAGCACCTTAATTGCTAAGCCATCTCTCCAGCCCCTGTAGGTACTGTGTGTGAGGGTGTGGGTGTGGGTGTGTATAATACTGGGGATTGAACCTAGAGCCTCCTGTGTGCTAGGCAAATGTTCTGCCAATGAGTTACAACCCAGCCTTCTTTCTCCTTTGTATTTTGAGATAAAGTCTTGCTAAATTGCCCAGGATAGACTGAAACTGACTCTATAGTCCAAGCAGGCCTTGAACTTGTGATTTTCCTAATTCAGCCTACCGAGTAGCTTCCATTACCAGATCTTGTGAGCAATTATTTACAATGTACAAGTCACTTTCAACTATACAGTCTCACTGACATCCGAGACCATGTACAATGGGCTCCTTCCCTCACCCCATTTCACAGGAGGGAGATGGGCTAAGGCCTGTGACCAACATGCTGAGAACAGTGGCTTATCACTCTTCACATCTCTCTGTTGGTTCATCTAGGAGATCCTGGAACCAAAGGACAATTGCCTCTTGCTTGTGCATCCCCAGTTGTGGGGAGCTCACTGCTACCCAGGATAGTCCACTCTAGTACAGCAGCTTTGATAGCTGGCTGCCACTTGTGGTGGTAGAGTGAGTCACATTGAGGAGGTTTATTGTTAAGGCCTTCACCCTAATGTGTAACTGCTTAGGGACAAAGGAGTTTGCAGTGTTCAAAGAACGTAAAAATAGTGACAAGTAGCTCCCATAGTACTTTCCAGGGCCATGAGGTCAAGCCAGGAGGGAAGTGGCTACCCTCCCACTTCCAGCGTGGTGACTCAATGTCCTGTTGTCATGGACTGTGTTATCATTGGCAACAGGGCCTGACTGTTTTTAGCTGAGGCAAATGACCAAGTGCTTTGGCAATGGCCTGCATTATTTTGGGGACCTCTGACCAACAGTTCACTGTGGGGAATAACCCAATTCTGGGGCCGGAGTTTACTGGTCAGAGCTCCTGGTTTTAGGATTAAGTTTGTTCCATCTTCTATAGGGAGTTTCTGTTCAGACTGTCCCCCTTTACTGTTTACTGGTGATTGTACCTTGTGGAATGCTATCTAAGAGGAAGGTGTCTATGGTTTTGATTCATGTTGTCTTACGTTTTATATAATCCCCCCACCCTCTACTACTCCAAGACCCTCCCATCCTGCGCCTTCTGTCCCTCACCTAGCTTGTCATATATCCTCTCCTCCCCTCACTCCCTTTTCCCTCTTCTTCTGGTCTCATTCAAGTTCTGTGCCCATATTCCTGGTGCAAACTACTATTTAAAAAAAAAAAAAAGTGCTGTCAAAGCTTCCGGGAGACAATGGTCACCACCAGTGTAAATAAGCAGGGAACTCAGCAAGC
The DNA here is from genome assembly GCF_020740685.1 of Jaculus jaculus. Lineage (NCBI taxonomy): Eukaryota > Metazoa > Chordata > Mammalia > Rodentia > Dipodidae > Jaculus > Jaculus jaculus. The sequence goes on from NC_059102.1 coordinate 141,373,844, forward strand.
TATGAACCAGCCAAGCCAGGAATAAAACACCTGCACAATAGTGGCACACAGCCTGCGCGGGTAACCAACTGCCCTATGCTTGGACAAGAGATCGGCTCACGAGGAGAGAACTTATGCCTGGTATTGGTAACCAAGTTGGTATCCCATGGCCAGTAAACTTAAGAGACTCCAGACAAAAAGCTCCCACTGTTCCCTGGATATCAAGAGTGAACATACACACCAAAAAGAATCTGAAATAACTATGCATGTATATCCTCTTTAATCCAAGCTGCTCCCACTCTTGGTTGGAGAATCTGTTTTACTTTACAGATGACAGAGAATACTAAGAAAATCCAAGATAGTTGTCGGGCCACCACAAGACATCCCATGTCTAACATATCACAGGAGACTCTGAAGAGGAAGCAGAAACTCAAATCCAGCTCTCACTGCTAGCTCAAGAATCAGCAGCGGGGAGCTGGAGACAGGCAACATGAACAATCCAATCCATCAATGCAGAAACTCAGAGGCCACAGAAAACTCAACACTGACTCAGACTTCTAACAGGCCCACCATGGCTCAGGAAAAGTGGTAGAAGAGGGGAACACTGTAGATGAGGGGGCAGAAAGAGCCATAGAGTGGATAGGAATATCCTGAGGCACAGTGCCCCACACAGAGTGACGCCTTCATGACCCCACAGTGAATAGCAACAGCCCCATGGAGGAGGGCCCTCAGGGGAAGGGGAACAGGGATGTGGGTTGAGGGGATATAGAGTTTAACCTTTTACAAAATGAAAATAAAGAAAGCTGATGTGTTGGGGACATAACTTCATGGGTTCTTGAAAATATAACTAATGAATTCTACATGTGAACAAGCCTCACATTTTTCAGAGCCATTATTATATTAGATGAGCTAATAACTTCTTCTTAACAAGTTTATAAAACATATAAACAATATATCTGTATTAACTGACTTGGAACTAAACTGACTTGTAATCAAAAGTATCTCTACTACTTATAAAATGGATCTTTTGCAATAAAAATGTAATAAGAATAAAAAGAAATAGTGACAGAGTCACTTCCCTGTTTATCATCATTAGTGGTTTCCTGGGGAATGAGTCCAAACTCCTGGATGAGCTGAGCCTAGCCCCAAAGCCTTCCTGAAGTGTATTCTGCCTCGAAATCTCATTTTCCCCTCACTTCTTAATCTCCCCAGCTCCTAAAGGCCTCTGTGCTCCCCCACAAAAGCTCCAGCACCCTGAGCCTTTCCTACCTATCTCCCCGGCCCGACTGAGACCTGGAAGGGGCAGGTCAGCTGACAGCCCAGCACCTTCAAACATCTCTGCGGCTCCCTCCCTTAAGCCAGAACAGGGAGTTAACACTGTGCTCGCCTTGGCTTGGCCTTGACATTGCACAGGCAGGTACACCAATGTTTAACCCGACGCTGGTAAGCTGCTGTCTGGGGGCCAGGTCTCCCTCAGCCCGCCCCTGGGCTCTGCACTATGAAAAGGCCAAGCTATTTGGAAAGGGAGGGTCTGTGGAGACAGCAAGGAGGGCCTGGTCCTCATGCTGGCTTTGTGGCTTTGACTGAGTTCTTCTTATCCCAGGCTTTGTTTCCCTATGTGTGACAAAAAAGGCTGGTCTGGGTGGGCCCATGGGTCCCTCCTGATAGGACTAGCCAAGAACAAGGGATCCTCAGACTACAAAACCTCCTAGTAGGGGGCCCTAGCTTGGCATTTTCCCCCACCGCGTATGTGGGGGTGGGTAAATCTTTAACTAGCTAGCCCTGGGATGGCTGGAGCTTTTCCGGATGGATGGCTGCGGGGGTGGGGGGGGGTGAGAGTGTGTGAGGTGTGTGCAGCCAGTCCTGCTGTGGCCCAGGCAGGGTAATAATTGGAAGGAAAGGAACTCAGGGCGCAGCCAACGCGGTGTGTAGGGCAGAACATGGAGGAACGTGGGTCTCCCGACGGGTAAGCACATCGCGCATCTTAGGTCCTTGAGCACCGTGCCCAGCAGACTGCGCTGAGCACAGGCATGGTAACTCCTACTGTGGCCACAGGGACCACGCGCGGAGCCTGGAACAGGGGACAGAGGGGCCGGAAACGCCGATCCAAGTGGTGCTCAGGTGCGTACAGGTCGGCTGGTTGGGCACCCTGGGGAAGAAGGGACAGATGGTGATATCAGGACGAACCATCTGGTCTCCTCCAGGGTTCGTCCTATGAGCGCAGCCGAACTACGTCGAGGGGAGCAGAGCGTTCTGCACTGCTCTGGGACTCGGACGCTGCAGGTGAGAAACCCTTCCCCACCACTGCTAAGAAACCCCGTGGAAGGGAACCCCAGGGCCCGACACCAAGTAGCTTTGCCCTAGGGCCCGCCTTCCCCGAGATCGGAGCCACTTTCCCTCAGCAAATGCACCGCCTACCGCAGGGCGTCCCTCTTAACCAGGTTGGCCCTCCTTTCCAGGGCCCCGCTCACTCCATTGTCCCACTCCTCCAGATGCCCCTCCAGGATGCCTCGCTTCCTCCAGGGTGCCCCCACTGAAAGGCGCCCCTCCCCTCTAGGATGCCCCACCTCCTCCCGGGTGCCCCGCACTGAAGGGTGCTGCTCCCTTCCAGGATGCCCAGCCCACTCCAAGATGCACGCCCATCCAGGGTGCCTTGGTCTCACGCTACCTCCTCCCCAGGTGAGTCCACCAGGCGGGGGCCCAGACGTAGCGTTCCGCTTCGGCGCCGTGCTGGACGGGGCGCGCACGCAGGAGGACGTGTTCCGGGCGTGCGGCGTGCGCCGCCTGGGCGAGCTGGCACTGCGCGGGTGAGTGAGGCCTGGGGAGCCCTCGGCGCGCCGGTCCCCGCCCGGCCCCGACCCCCGCCATCCCCCAACCCTCTTGGGTCCAACCACACTCTTGCCACCCGCAGCTTCTCCTGCACGGTCTTCACCTTTGGCCAGACGGGCTCCGGGAAGACCTTCACCCTGACTGGACCTCCTCCCCAGGTAGACTGCGCGCGCGCCTGGGGCTGGACCCCCGGGGAAGGGGCGTGGCCTACGCAGCCCCGCCTCCTTTGCTTGCAGACCAAGCCACTGAGGACTGGAGGACTTGCCCGATTTGGAACCTTGGTGTTCCAATTTCTGCACCTTTGCTTACTTAGCGTTCTAGTGTGTCCATCTTGAGATTAGTCCGGACTGAGAAGTAAATGACATTGTGTGGGAGCTTGGCACAGCCCAGGCAGGGTCCTGCAAAGACAGCGGCCCTTACAGTGCTGCTGCCTCTGCAGCCCCAGTCCCAGGCTCAGCTGCCTTTTCCCCCAGGGAGAGGGAGTGCCTGTGCCCCCCAGTCTGGTTGGCATCATGCAGAGGACCTTTGCCTGGCTGTTAGAGCGCGTGCAGCATCTGGCCACCCCTGTCACCCTCCGCGCCTCCTACCTGGAGATCTACAATGAGCAGGTACCATGCTGCTGGGGGTGGGGAGGTGCCCTGCCGGGAAGCAAGGCCCTGTTTGCAGAGGAGCAAGAACCCAGTCAGGAGGAAGAAGGCAAGGCGGGACTCTTGTCCACGGGGCAAGGAGAAAATGAAATCTTTGCTTTCCTTCCTCCCTCCCCTTCCAGGTTCATGACTTGCTGAGCCTGGGGTCTCCCGGGCCGTTGCCGGTTCGCTGGAACAAAGCTCGTGGCTTCTACGTGGAACGGCTGCGGGTGGTGGAGTTTGGCACCCTGGAGGCCCTGATGGAGCTCCTGCAGAAGGGTGTGCTGCTTGAGGGAAGCTCTGAGCATGGGGGTGTGGTGGAGAGGGACCAGGGCAACCAACAATTCAAAGACAGGGCAGATGGTGCCCGCTGCCTGGCCTTCCATGCCCATGCCTCCCTTCAGCCCTCTAGGTCTCTACTCTCCCAGGTGGTTGAGAGTAATGGTCATACCCCTTAGCCTAGGCTAGGAGACCCTTCCCTCCCACCTTAGTTCCCTGGAGCATTTATTGAGCACCCCTCCTCTGGCAGGCCCTGGGGAGGCTGGGACTTGGTCTGTCTTTATATGGTATGTTGCATATGTGTATGTGTGTTCGTATGCATCTGTGTGCATATGTGTGTACAGGTGTGTGTTTAGAGGCCAGAGACTGAAATCAGGTGTCCTCTTCAGCCACTGTCCTCCACCTTAGTCACTCATTCATTGAGTTTTTGAGACACTGTCTAGCTGAACTGATCGGATTTGGCTAGCTAGTCAGTAGGCCCCAGCGTTGGGATTACAGGCATGTGCCACCACACCCAGCACTGGGTGTGGGTGCTAGGGATGTAAACTCAGTTCCTCATGCTGGCAAACAAGCATTTTGTCCCCATCCCCTCACACCTGTCTGCACCAGAGCCAGTGCCCCTCACTCCCTAAGCCAGCCCCGCACTCCTGCCTACTTGCTTGTCCCTCCGTTGAGATGGCCAGATCTAAGCAGGTACAGCTCCCCATGCCTCCCCACCCCAAACAGGTCTTAGCCGTCGTCGCAGTTCTTCCCACAGCCTGAACCAGGCCTCCAGCCGAAGCCATGCCCTACTCACCCTGTACATCAGCCACCCAACTGTGAGTGCCAATCCCAGGGAAGGGCTGGCCCAGGGCCACCCAGCAAGGCTCTGACTCCGCATATCTAAACCAACTTAGATGCTCCTCACAAAACCCTTGACATTGTGACTTTGATGGGGCCAATCTCTCCCAAATCTACATCAAGCCCTGGTCCCCTAGCCCCAACAGATACCTCCCGCAGACCCTGGGGACCTCCCTGTTGGGGGGAAGCTGTGCTTTGTAGACCTGGCAGGCAGTGAGAAGGTGGCGGCCACAGGATCCCGTGGGCAGCTGATGCTTGAAGCCAACAGTATCAACCGCAGCCTCTTGGCACTGGGTGAGACCCTGGGGACTCATGGGACTGACTTACTGTGCCTCTCCTCCAACCCCACTGCTCCTAGAGGAGCCATAGGAGTGTACAGGTGAGGGCCAGAGTTGGGGAGCAGCAAGGAGAGGTGCTGTTCTGACCTCAGGTCTGTGGCTGACTGCTCCCCTCATAGAGTGCTGTTGATCAGTTCCTACAGTCTGCTGTCTAAAAGGGATATTCTAACCTGGGAGGTAGGAACACCCATGCAGAGTAGAAACCCTCCCATTTGAAGTTGGAGGAGAGGCCCAGCAATGAGAAAGAAATAGAAGTATGTCCCCAACCGAGGTGACTGGCCCTTGAAGTGGAAGGGCCTGGCCTTGCTACTCTTCTGTGATGTGCATAGGAGCTACTGATAAAACTCCTTTTTACTCACTCATTTGTCGAAGATTTCTGAGTCCCTGCCAGGCTCTCTGCTAGGTATCAGGGATCAGGGCAGACAGGGTATTTGTGCCTTTGGGGAACCAGAGTCTGCTGCTTGCTGCTGGAGACGGATTTGAAGAGCAATGAGGTCACATGAAAAGATGGGGCTAGAGTTATACCAGCATGGATGGACCTCGGCACTCTTCAGTAGCTCAACAGGACAGCTTTGGGCATGTGGTTCAACCTCTCTGGGCCTTGCTGTCCATACCAGGTCATTGCATCTCTGTGCTGCTGGACCCACAGCGGAAGCAGAGCCACATACCCTTCCGGGACAGCAAACTCACCAAGTTGCTGGCAGACTCACTAGGGGGACATGGGATCACCCTCATGGTATCATACATGGGGGAAGGGTCTGGCAGGGAGGGCTGGGTGCTGACAAAGGGAATCCTCAAAGCACTCAGGGAGATCCTTTCCAGGTGGCCTGCGTGTCCCCCTCAGCCCAGTGCCTTCCCGAGACTCTCAGCACCCTGCGATATGCAAGCCGAGCTCAGCGGGTCACCACCCGGCCACAGGGTGCCAAGGTGAATTGCGGGACACATGGGCAGAGGCATAGGCAACAGCTGGAGCCGGAGTTGGCTTTTTGGTTGGAGCCTGGGACTGGGCCATAGTTGAGATCAGGGACAAATATCCTGGAAATGGTGTCATGAGGTAGAGTCCTAGCTAAAATTCCAGCTGGTCTGGGCCAGAGTAGGGTTGGAGGGTGAGTTGGACTAACATTCCAGGTCTATTCAGGATCTCAGCGGGTTTAGTGATTAAGTCTGAGTTGAGCTGAGGTTTAATCTGCTGTCCATTTTGGGTTCAGAATCTGGGCCAAGGTTGGGGAAGATCTGAGTTTGGACTCGGACCCATTTTGGGACCCTTCAGGATGACACAGAACAAGTGCCCACTCCAGACAGGTACAGCCTGCGCTAGCACTCAGGGCAGGTGAATGAAACATGAGCTGCAGCATAGGCCCCACGCATGCCAGCACGCGGAAGCCCTTAGGCAGTACGCAACTTGCCCACACACTAAGGGCGGCCCTGGACAGTCCCCCCGGCAGTCCCCTGGGGCAAAGCAGCACCTGCAAGTGGAGGCTGAGCTGCTGCAGCTACGGGAGGAGAATCGTCGCCTGCAGTTCCAGCTGGACCAAATGGACACCAAAGGTATGACCTTCCTGGGGTTTGAGGGTGCATGTGTGTGTATATATACACGGATAAGGTCTGGGATTGCTACTGATCTAGCCACTCCCTACTTTCCTCAGCTCCGAGCCTCCGTGGGGCCCGTGGGGCCTGGGCCCAGCGAAACCTCTATGGGATGTTGCAGGAGTTCATGCTGGAGAACGAGGGGCTCAGGTAGCGTCCGCTCAGCGCAAGAACTCTGTCTCTTCTCTCTCCCTGCTGGCCTGATGCCACACCCTCTCCAACTCCCTGCTTCCCTCCATCCCCACCTGACTCTTGGCATTGTCCTTGCTTCCTGTCACCCGGAGCCTGCTGTCTCCAGGAAGGAAATGAAGCAGCTGCAGATCAGCAGGGACCTTGCCCGGGCTGAGCAGCGTGTCCTAGCCCAACAAGTCCAAGAGCTGGAGAGGTGAGTGCAGCCACCTGGAGGGTTGCCCTGATCTCCACGGCAGCTGGCAGTGAGGACTTCACGACCTTGGTGAATTCTGGCCTCTGTGGGTGGACCCCCAGCTATGACACACCTCCTTCATGTCACCTTAGACTAGTTGTTTGACCCCCTCACTGCTTGGGCCCTTCTGGGAGATGGAGTCCTGGTTTGCCTGCCTTGTGAATTCTGGGGAACGGGCTCCTAGTGAGGCTTGGAGAGCAGGTTCTTCAGGCCCCGTGATGGTGGCTGGTCTGGGCAGGGTTGGGGACCACAGGCTCAGACCCCAGTCCTCTTCGTAGACGCCTCCTGTCTGCACGCTCCTTTCTCCAGTCCAGCTCTGGCCCAGGATGCCCCTGCTCAGTGGTGCCAGCTCTCCCCTGCTGGGTGAGTCTCTCTGCCCACTCTGAGTTCAGAAGGACAAGCTGGGATGTCTCAGTCAGTGATGTGCCCTCTTTTTAGGCACTGCCACCCCTCTGCTCCTGTTTCCAGTTCTGTCCTCTGTGTCGAGTGCCTCTGTCCCACTGGGCCTGCCCACGGCGGGAGTGCCACCTACCACAGGTAGGAAAGGCCAGGAGAACCCACCTTAATCTGAGGCTTAGCAATCCAGGGATCCAGAACCCCAGTGATCCCAGGACTAGGAGACGGGAGAAAGGGCTCATGCAGGGATCCCTATGCCCAGGGAGTGGAGTGTCTGCTTGGCTTGCCTGCCATTTTCCCTTCTCTCTCTCCCTCTGTCTCTCTGTACTAGTATACCTGTGGATGTTCGTGTCTGTGTGTGCAAGTGCCTGTGGAGGCCTAAGATTGATATTGGGTGTATTCCTCAATCACTCTCTACTTTGTTTCTTGAGACAGGGTCTCTCATTGAACCTACACGTTACTGATTCAGCTAGGTTAACTATCCAGTGACCCCATAGGTTCCCCGTTTCCTCTTCCTCAAGGTTGGGATTAAATCTGAACTTGAGGCTCCTGCTTGAGGAGCAAGCACTTCAGACACTGAGCCATTTCCCCAGCCCCCATCCTGCTTTCTTTTAGGCACGTACCACCTCCTTCACTTATTCTTTCCTTCACATGCCTTTGCCAGTTTGGCGCTGACTTCTTCATCCATTCATCTCCTCCTTCCTAAGCCCCTGGCTTTAAGTCCTGTGCCCGAGCTCTAGGGATTCTAAAGCTGAGCAAACACAGGTCCTGCCCGCAGGGGCCACCTAGGCCCAGGAAAGAATGTTATAAGGATCACCAGGAGCCCTCAGACGAAGCTAGCGAGACCCAACCCCCCTTTATTTATTTATGTAGTTATTGCTGAACTGGTCTTGACAGCTGGGCCAGGGTCAGCACTGGGGAAGTGGGACTCACACAGACAGCTGTGGGGTCAGCCAGTGTGTGGGCTCTGGTCTTTCCGCAGGTGCCAGAGTCCGAGGTTCCAGGTGGCTCATGCCTGTCTATGCGGCCCCCACCCTGGGCCCCTCCATGCAGCCCTGGCTCTGCCAAGTGCCAACAAGAGAGGTGGGTGACAGGCCCAAAAAGCAAAGCGCACATGTTCTCTCTCATATGTGGATCCTAGCTACAGATGATTGGGCTTCTGCATGAGAAGGAAAATACTTGGTAGCAGAGGCCAGTAAGTTACAAAGGAGACATAAAGGGAAGAGAAAGGAAGGGAGGAGGGTACTTAATAGGTTGATATTGTATATATCTAAGTACAATGATTGAGATGGGGAGGTAATATGATGGAGAATGGAATGTCAAAGGGGAAAGTGTGGGGGAGGGAGGGTATTACCATGGGAATTTTTTTTTATAATCATGGAAAACATTAATAAAAATTAAATTTAAAAAAAAAAAAAGAGAGGTGGGTGAGGCCCGGGGCATTGGAAGTGGGAAGGAGGTAGCCTGGGACCAGAAGGCTCACTCCACATTCTTACTCCTTCCCAGGAGCCACAGCAACTGGGCCCAGACTCGAGTCCTGGCCGAGATGCTGACAGGGGAGGAGGTGGTACCCTCTGCACCGCCCCTGCCCACAGCATTCCCCAACACACCACCGATGCCAAGAGGTGAATTGGGGCCCTGTGTCCTGTGAACTTCAGGCTTCACATCTTGTCGCAGGGCGGGGACAAGGGTGATTTCTCCAGGGCTCTCCAGTTCCCCGCCTCAGGAGTCTTCTGGTAGACTCACTGGCAGCCCACACTTTGTTGCAGCCCAGCGGAAGGGGAAAGGGACAGCTGGGGCTCTTTCAGAGGATGCTGGGCCTGGGAGGTGGTCTAGGCAGGTCTTGAGTCTTGCTAATCCTTAGGAGAAACCAAGCTCCCAAGCCTGGCTCAGAGGCTGGAGGCTCTCACACACCAGATTGGCAGTTCTCTGCGCCGCCACCAGAGTCAGCCGCCTCCCAGTGAGGGCATACGAAGCCCTGGCCAAGGCCTCCCTCCATGCTGAAGGCAGAGTGGAACCTGGAGACAGTGTGTGCCCCAAGCTGGTGCTGCTCCTGGACCTGGGTCTCCCCACCTGTGAATGGGGACAGCAGCACTGCGGGCAGAGGGTTGGAAGCCCATGCGAGGGAACAGAGCGAGGGCGCTTCCCCAGACCTCTAACGTGAGGCCAGGTTCAGGAGACATGGACGACAGGCAACGAAACCTGTGAATAAAGAGGTGGCAGCTCCAAGTCTGGTTGGTCCTCTGCTCTGGGGTGGCCATAATGTCCATATGGGGCAGTCCATGCACAGTGAGGCTCTTGAGGGAGTCTGAGAAGCAAGGATTCTTGGTATAGGTGTGGATTCCCTTCTGGGAAGGAATTTCCTGGGCTCTCATCTCCTTTCTTGTATTCGACAGGTTTGATGTTATTTGTGTGCATGTGTATGGGTTTACATCTGTGTGCAGTTGCACATGCACATGTGTATGTGTGCATGTGGAGCTCAGAAGACAACCACCTGTCTTTTTTGTTTTTTTTTTTTTTTTGGTTTTTTGAGGTAGGGTCTCACTCTGGCTTAGGCTGACCTGGAATTCACTATGCAGTCTCAGGGTGGCCTCGAACTCACGGCGATCCTCCTACCTCTGCCTCACGAGTGCTGGGATTAAAGGCGTGCGCCACCACGCCCGGCTGTCCACCTATTTTTGAGACAAGGTCTCTCATTGGCCTGGAGCTCACCAATCATACTAGATGGGCTGGCCAGTGAGCCCTGGGGCTTCTCCTGTCTCTGCCTCCCCACTGCTAGGGTCACAGGTGTGCATTGCTATGTCTAGCATTTTCACATGGGTTCTGGGGATTGAGCTTAGGTCCTGATGCCCGCAAGCACTTTGCCTATTGGGTCGTCCCTGGTCTAGGCAAGTTTTCATTGAGCAACTGCCATGTGCTGCTGGCATGCACAATTCCAACACACTCTGGGAAAGTGATGTTGGCACCTTGAAAGGAGGCAGAATGGAATTGATGTGGCAAGAGAACCTGTTTGCCCTGTCTGGGCTGCGTGTCCTGGTGCTGGGGGCTCAGGAGGCCTCATATGCCACAGGGCTGTTCTGGGACTCCGGTCCAGCTCTGTCCCCTCCTGGAAGTTTTCAGTCACCTCAGGAAGAGACACAGCTCCCTGTCCTACTGCATTCCAGTGAGGATCAAGGACGGGCGAACCCTGGTATAAGTCCTCAGTCGGAGACAGTGAACCTGTCACTTAATGAGAAGTCAACACATGGGGTAGGGAGGTGGCTTAGTTGGTAAATTGCCTGCCTCTCAAGCATGAGGACCTGAGTTGGATCCCCAGTAAAAAATGTTGGGCATGGTGGCACATTCCTGTAACCCTAGCACTTGGGAAGTGGAGACAGGAAGATCCCCGGGGCTCCCTGGCCTAAATGGTGTAGCCTGATTGGTGAGTTCTCTGTCTCAAAAAGAAAAGAAAATGGTTGACAGGGTGACAGTGTGCCTGAGGATGATTCCTGAGGTTGTCCTCCAGTCTTCACACACATGCCCTCGTACACACAAACACACAGACATGACATGTGCACCCACACACAAAATAAAAGTGCAGGCATGACCCAGAGCGGGGAGAGCTGTGCCAAGCAGCCACAGAACCAGCCCAGTGCTCCATGCATGGCTTCAGAAACAAACCTGTGTGGTTAATTTTTGTATATTCATTCACCCATTCCACACATATCGCCGACATCAATTTCAGATCTACTGTAAGGTGCAAATAACTCCACTAAGGAACAAGGCAGATTTTCCAGGTCACTCAGGGACTGGAAAGAGGTTGGGGGGGGGCGTGGACACAGGGTGCTCTGCGTGGAGTAAGGCAGAGGACATACGGAAGTACAAAGGAGGTCACCAATTCAGAAGTAGTTGAAGGTGTCAGGGAAGTTTGTTAATGGAGAGGATGGCAGCAGTGGGTGGGAAAGGTGGTAAGGCTGGCAGGCAAAGGCTCAGAGACCTCAGGTGCCAAATTCCTCTGCGGGGCATCATGACCACATCCAGAGTTGCTGTGTGGAAGGCACCAGGGGGCATGGAAGGCTCTTGAGGAGTCACCAGCTTAGATTTACATCTGGGGTATGCTGACCCTGTGGGAAGTAGGGGCAGGGTACTGGTAAAGACACTTAGAGAAAGAGACCAAGACCCTTGATCTATGGGCTGGGATCCACCCACAGCCCTTGAGCTCTCCTGGGGAGGAACAAGCTGAAGCAGCCAGGAAACTGTTGGGGAGCATCCAGGAGCCTGGGTCCTCTGGAAATTTCTCATCTCTGAATAGGGGACCTGGCCGGGGACACTAGATGCATTTTCTTCACTATGCTCCCTGGGGCAAGACAAAGCAAGGAAGACACAGGGCTGTCCTGCCTAAAATGCTGGAAAGTAGCTCTGGGTAATATCTCCCCAAATCATGTTCCCATACCCCAGGTGAGTCAGTATCTGTTAGACAGCTCCATGTTGCTGGGATGAACATCCAAACCAAACACAGTGGGTGGGAGGAAGGGGTTAATTTCAGCTTACAAATCCAGGGAGAGTTCCATCAGTGGTGGAAGACGCTGCTTCCGTACATCCAAGCAGAGAGAATCGACCAGACAGCCAGCAACCACCACGGGCAGCAACAGGCAGGGACCTGGCCAGAGCCTAGACCTCTCTGCATACCTTTGGGCTGGAAATTGGATCTGCCTCCAGTATATCTTAGGGCTGGACCCCAGGATCTGTGCCCAGTGACCCTTCCTCCAGCCAGGTGCTAGAGACACAAGTTACAAGCTTGAATAAAACACTTGAGTCTATGGGGTACCCACATTTAAACTAACACAGTACCCAAACATAAAACCAGAGTGTCTCAAGACTCCTTTGACCATGCTGTGTATTTGCGGCAGGCTACTAGGTCTTTCTGGGCCTCTCCCATGGCAGGCCCCCTGATCACAAGTCTATGCAGGGAAGATCACTAAAGCTAAGCCTACTGAGTCAGCCCAAGATGGAGCCTGTAGGCACCAGATAATGAGAGGCACAACTTGTGACTGGGCTTTGGGGGTGTTCAACACAGGCCATATGGAACCCAGGGACATAGGGTAATGTTCAGATATGGGCAAAATAGGCTAACACAGTGTTCCAATTCCTTGTCATCATTTATCCATGGCAAGTGGTCCTAGGCAAGTCTCTGAGTCCAGAATGGGCACAATGATATTGCTTTTTTTTTTTGCTTGTTTGTTTGTTTTTCAAGATAGGGTCTCAGCCTGGCCCAGGCTGACCTGGAATTCACCATGTAGTCTCAGGGTGGCCTCAAACTCATGACAATCCTCCTACCTCTACTACCTCTGAGTATTGGGATTAAAGGTGGGAACCACTACACCCACCTCACTAATAGTGTTCTTTTATAGGACCATCAAGGGGATGAAATTCTTTGATATTTAGAAGCAATGTTGCAGAAGGCTTAACTTTTACAAAGAATTTAACCAGAAGAAGCTTGGAGTCAACATGATAACCTAGTGGAATTAATTAATAGTCCAGGTTTAAAACTTACTCACCACACAGGTATCTGCGGGGAACTTGCTTAGGATGTGAGCTACCTTCACAGCTTATAGGCTGTGCCACAGAACAAGAGAGCAGAGTGAGCTCCGCCTGGAACAATGGGCACTATCCTCCCTACAGGATACCAGAAAGTTCTCCCGGAGAGGATGTTTGTGCAGAGACTTGAAGGTGAAAGGGAACCCAGTTAAAGACATAAAGTCCTCTCTGCTGGGATTTTCATGCCACTATGTCAGCTGAAGTGGTTCTGAAGTTCCTGCCCAGGCCCCTATCTGGCTCCCAGAACCCTTACTGCCTCCTGGCCGGCCCGGGTCCACACCTCGGTTCAGGAGGCCCTGGCACAGAGTGCAGGCCTTCCCCGTTCACCTTGGGAGTGGGAGGACAGATGGGGACCATCCAGGGGACCCTAGCCAAAAGGGCAGAGCCTGCCACAGCCAGCCAAGATCCTCCAGGTTCCTGGTTCTACCTCCTGCAGCCGCTCACCCTCAGCTCAGGACAGTACTCTTTCCCCATGACGTGGTGTGCTCAGGATTGGACCCCACAGACCCTGCTTCCTGAGCCGTCCTTCTCTGCACCTCCCCTCTCAGAAATCACTTTTCCAGGATTCCCAAACCCCAGGGAATTCCACAGGCTCCCAGTCTTGGGTGAGACTTTAAATCCATTACACCCCAAGTGAAAACTGCAGACAAGAAGGATGCTTCCAGAACGCTGAAAGCCACCACAGTCTTGAAGATTGCTGGAACTGGGGCACGGGGTTCCAGCCCCAAGTTTTTAAAAGGCTGTCAAAAGAAAGTGGCCAGTACCTCAGAACATTGGAATTGAGGGAGACTCTTAGAAACCTGAGACACTAGGAATTTCTCAGAATTCTAAATCCTTAGATCTCTTGGAATTTTAAAGAATATTGAACTTGGAAGTGATGTGGTGGGGAAGGGAGGGGAGAGGAGGGAGGAGACAGGATATCTGCCAATGCTCTGAAGCCCTTCCATGTTTTTTAAAACACTAATGAATCTTGACAGACCTGGATCTGTGGTTGAATTCCTCAGATCCTTAGGGACCCCAACTTTAGCCAGTATGGAGTGGAGGAGGCATGGCACTAGAATGGTATAGCTCTAGGAAGACACTCCTATGGACGCTGCTTAAGAATCCACCAAAGGGGTCAGGGAGACCTCAGTGGGGAAATTGCTCACCATGCAAGCATGAAGACCCGAGTTCTAACCCTCAGAACCCATGTAGAAGCTGGACATGGTGGTTCATGCCTGTAATCTCAGTGCTTGGGTAGCAGAGACCAGAGGATTCATGGGGCTTCCTACTTAGCTAGTCTAGTTGAATCAGTGAGTGCCAGGTTCAGAGAAGAGACCCTGTCTCAAAAAATAAATAAGGCAGAGAGTCATTTAGGAAGACACCCAATGTATCAGTTACTTTCTTTTGCTGGGACAAAAGATCCAACCAGAAGAAGATAAGGAAGGAAAAGAGTTCATTTTAGCTGTACAGTTTTGAGGGGAAGTACATCATATCAGGGCAAACCTAACGGGCACAAGGTAGAGTCATGCTCACATTCACATGGAAGAAGTGGGGAAAGAGCACCCCAATGCTGTCCGCCAGCCGCATATTTTCTCCAGCGAGGCTCCTTTCCCTAAAGGTTCCACAGCCTTCCCAAACAGCACCACCAATTGTGGATTAAGTATGGTTTATATTGATTATCAACAAGACCTAGAATCACCGGTGAGGGATGATTCTATGTAGGTTAGGTTAGCCTCTGTGCATGTCTGTGAGGTATTATCTTAACTAGGTTAGTAAAGGTGGGAGGAGCCTCCTTAACTGTGGGCGGCACCATTCCATGGGCTGGGCTCCCGGACTGTGTGCAAAGGAGAGCGCTGGCTGAGCAGAGCACTTAGCACCCTGCTGCCTCACTGTGAGCTGAATGTGACCAGCTCCCGCCTCTATGCCTTCTGGAGCTGAAGGCGGAATCAAACCCTTACTCCCTTAAATTGTTATATGTCAGGGGTGAAGAGATGGCTTAGTGGTTAAGGCACTTGCCTGTGAAGCCAAAGAACCCAGGTTCAATTCCCCAGTACCCATGTAAGCCAGATGAACAAGGTGGTGCGTGCATCAGGAATTCGTTTGCAGTGGCTGATGGCCTTGGTGCACCCATTCTTTCTCTCTCACTCTCTCTGCCTCTTCCTCAATCTCTAAATAAATAAATAATAAAATATTTTTAAAATTTGTTATGTGTCAGGTATTTTGTCCCAGCAATAAGAAGTCTAATGCAATAGAGGATATCATAATCATCTTATTTTAACATTACCTGTCTTTATTTTCTAGATCTCTCAGCATCATTTAAACTGTTTTACATTTTGGACAATTGAGGGTATTTAGGTTCAAACCCAGAGTCTTGTGCATGTGAGAGAATTGCTGTATCAATGAGCAACATTCCCAGGACTCAGCACCATTTAATATGCTTAAATTCTTTCTTCTCATTACCATTTTCTTCAATAGTATGTACATAATATCACATTATCAAGATTTCATGTTCCCATTTACATTAACATAAAAAAGTTTGATTAATAATTTATTTCATATTTGATATTTGCAACAATTAAAGATTCATAATTTAATATACTTAAATTTTATACATTTTGATTAAAATAGGAAGTCATCAGTCAGGACTATGGACTTCATTAGTAATTACAGAAAAGATAGATACTATGGATTAGTAAATGGTCCTTTAAAATTGTTCTATTGGTAACTTTAATATATAAGCATACTGTGATTTGGTCATAGTCCCATCATGCTATCCTTTTTGGTCCCCTAGACCCACCCTCACTCCACTGAGGACCCTCCTCTTTCAGGGTAGTCCTTCCTCTGTTTTGCTATCTCATTCCTTTTGTCCTCCTCCACCCTCCATCTTGAAATGTTTATGGGCTGAGAACAGTGCAGGTCTCGAGAAGTTGTCAGTAACTGCTGTGGGGTTCATGAACACACAGTCGGTTCATGTTGAGAGGACAGTTCTCCCCCCCCCCCCCGCCACAACTCTTACGTTGTTTCTGCACACTTTTCTGCAATGTTCCCTGAGCCTTGGAGGAAATGATGGAGATGTCTCCTTTAGTGTTGAGCTCTCTACAGCTTCTTTTTGAGTTTCCTCAGTGACTCTTGTCATCACCATAAAGAAGGTTCTATGATCTTCTTTATGAGAGCAGCTCTCATACTGAACCTGCCACGTCCTCTACTTGGGAACCTCATAGAGTTAGAGATGACTTGTCCAGTGCTAGGCACTGGGCTTTCTCTTCTTGTCATTTCAATGAGTGGTGGGTCTTTTTGGTATTCGGCACCATCTACAAAAAGCAGGCTATCTAACCAAAAATGAGAGTAGCGTTAATCAAAGGGGATAGGCATGTACATTTAGAAGATTTGAAGAAATGCAGACACAGTGCCTTCATTTAGATAAAGAACAGTGGGAGCCTGTCTCTAGGGTCTGTGGCCTTCCAAGTCAGTTCTCAGTAGCAACCCTCAAATCCAATCAGAGAGCAATTGATTACCCCCATAGCCTATGTGCCACTATTACATCCATGGATACAACTTGTCTGACTGCTTGACTTTTTAGCTTGCAGGATCCTCTGTTTGTTCACACTGTAGATGATTTTTATCCCCCAGCAGGTCACATACTATCACAGCTAACCTGCAGTGAGCTGATTTCCATCTCAGTTCCAGCTTAATCTCTCAATGACCTGCTAATGCAGCCTATGGTGTCTTCAGCAGAATGGTCTTACTATTGGGTTCTTGTGGGTAACCAAGTGCTTTGGCCATGGCTTGCATTATTTTGGAGGCCTCATGGGTCTCCCTGACCAACAGCTCACTGTGGGAAGAAGGGTGACCTATTTTGGGCACTGGGATTTACCTGCAACATTGTATGGCTTTAGGGTAAACTTATTTCACCCCACCAGGGAAATTCTGCCCCAGCTCTCTCTCTCTCTCTCTGTCACAAACACACACTCTCTCTCTCAGTTTAATCTTTTAATTATCTAACAAAAAGTAAGTTTCCATGGTACTTAGTCATATCATCTTCAGTTTTTACGTATCCCTCCTTTGCCCCTGTTCCTCCTTAGACTCTTCTACCTTTGTATTCTATCTCTCCACTTACCTATCTACTATCCTTCCCCTAATCCCTCTCTGCTTCTCCTCTCTCCAAAACCCCTTCTAGCTTTCTGACCTGTATCACTGATGCTTACTATAATTTACAAACAGATCTTACTATTATTCCATGTTAGAATCAGCATGTGAGAGAAAAGATGTGGCATATGTCTTTCTGAGCCTGGGTGACCATAGTATAGTTAGTCCAGATCCATCCATTTTCCCATAAGTTTCATTTTTATTTATAACAGAATAGAACTTTATTGTTTATATATGTCACATCATCATTATTAATTCATCAGTTAATGGGCATCTGGGCTGATTCCACTTCCTAGCTATTGCAAATAGTGCTGCAACAAACATGGCTGAGCAACTATCTCTACAGTAAAGAGTAGAGTATTTATGACATATGCCCATGAGTGGTATAGTTAGCTCATATGATAGATCTATTTTTAGGCTTTTGGGAAACCTCCATCCTGATTTCCACAGTGGCTGTACAAGTCTGTACTCCCACCAACAGAGAACAAGACTTCCTGTTTCCCCATGTCATCACCAGCATTTGTTGTCATTTGATTTTTTTTTTATGATAACCACTCTCACCAGAGTAAGATGGAATCTTAAAGTAGTTTTAATTTGCATTTCCTAATGGCTAATGATGTTGAACATCTTTTAGATATTTATTGGCTGTTTATATTTCTTCCTCTGTTCAGTTCCATGCCCCATTTCCTGACTAAGTTGATTGATTTTTTTATTATTTTTTGAGCTATTTGTATATTCCAGATATTAAACCTCTGTCAGATGTATAGCTGGTAAAGATTTCCTCCCATTCTGTAGGTTGTCTATTGACTCTGTTGATGGTTTGCTTAGATATACAAGAACATCTTAGTTTCTTTTTTTTAATTTAATTTAATGTTTTTAAATTTTTATTAGCATTTCCATGATTATTAAAAAAATCCCATGGTAATTCCCTCCCTCCCCCCCACACTTTCCCCTTTGAAATTCCATTCTCCATCATATTACCTCCCCATCTCAATCATTGTACTTACATATATACAATACCAACCTATTAAGTACCCTCCTCCCTTCCTTTCTCTTCCCTTTATGTCTCCTTGTTAACTTACTGGCCTCTGCTACTAAGTATTTTCATTCTCACGCAGAAGCCCAATCATCTGTAGCTAGGATCCACAGATGAGAGAGAACATGTGGTGCTTGGCTTTCTGGGCCTGGGTTACCTCACTTAGTATAATCCTTTCCAGGTCCATCCATTTTTCTGCAAATTTCATAACTTCATTTTTCTTTATCGCTGAGTAGAACTCCATTGTATAAATGTACCACATCTTCATTATCCACTCATCTGTTGAGGGACATCTAGGCTGGTTCCATTTCCCAGCTATTATAAATTGAGCAGCAATAAATATGGTTGAGCACGTACTTCTAAGGAAATGAGATGAGTCCTTTGGATATATGCCTAGGAGTGCTGTAGCTGGGTCATATGGTAGATCAATCTTTAGCTGTTTTAGGAACCTCCACATTGATTTCCACAATGGCTGGACCAGATTACATTCCCACCAGAAGTGTAGAAGGGTTCCTCTTTTTCCACATCCCCGCCAACATTTATGATCATTTGTTCTCATGATGGTGGCCAATCTGACCGGAGATGGAATCTCAATGTAGTTTATTTATTTATTTTTTTATTTTTTGAGGTAGGGTCTCACTTTAGCCCAGGCTGACCTGGAACTCACTATGTAGTCTCAGGGTGGCCTTGAACTCACGGCAATCCTCCTACCTCTGCCTCCCAAGTGCTGGGATTAAAGGCGTGCGCCACCATGCCCGGCTCAATGTAGTTTTAATCTGCATTTCCCTGATGACTAGTGACGTAGACCATTTTTTTAGATGCTTATATGCCATTCGTATTTCTTCCTTTGAGAATGCTCTATTTAGCTCCATAGCCCATTTTTTGATTGGCTTATTTGATTCCTTATTATTTAACTTTTTGAGTTCTTTGTATATCCTAGATATTAATCCTCTATCAGATATATAGCTGGTGAAGACTTTTTCCCATTCTGTAGGTTGCCTCTTTGCTTTTTTCACTGTGTCCTTTGCAGTGCAAAATCTTTGTAATTTCATGAGGTCCCAGTGATTAATCTGTGGTTTTATTGCCTCAGCAATTGGAGTTGTATTCAGAAAGTCTTTGCCAAGACTAATATGTTGAAGGGTTTCCCCTACTTTTTCCTCTAGCAGTTTCAGAGTTTCAGGTCTGATGTTAAGGTCTTTAATCCATTTGGACTTAATTCTTGTGCATGGAGAGACAGAAGACTCTATTTTCATCCTTCTGAAGATATATATCTAGTTTTCCCAACACCATTTGCTGAAGAGGCTTTCTTTTCTCCAATGAGTATTTTGGGCATTTTTATCGAATATCAGGTGGCTATAGCTACTTGGGCTTACATCTGGGTCCTCTGTTCTGTTCCACTGATCTACAAGAGCATCTTAGTTTCATGAGCTCCCATTGGTAGAGTGCTTGTCTTACCCCCTGGGCTACGGGAGTACTGTTTAGAAGACTTTCCCCACAGTTGTGTTCTCCCTACTTTATCCTCTCGTTGTTTCACAGTTTCACGACTTATAATGAGGTCTTTGTGCCTATTTTGAGTTGATTTTTGTACAGGATAAGAGAAGAAGGTCTAGAATCATTCTTCTACATGTAGTTATCCAATTTCTTCAGCACCGTTTGTCAAAAATACTGTATTTTTTTCCAGTGTGTGTGGGTATGGGTTTTTTGGTTTTTTTTTTTTGCCTCTTCAACAAAAATCAGGTGGCTGTAGTTATGAGAACTTACGCCTGAATCTTTTATTCTGTTCCGTTGATCTATGTACTTGTTTCTCTGCTAGTACCATGCTGTATTAATTATTATGGCTTTGTAGTATATCTTGAAATCAGCTATGGTAATATTTTTAACCACTTGAGACCTTTTGTGTCCCATATGAATTTTGAGATTATTTTTGCTATTTCTGTAAAGAATGGTGCTGCATTTTTTATTGAATTTACATTGAATCTGTAAATTGCTTTTGTTAGTATGGCCATTCCCACAATATTAATTCTTCTAATCCATGAGCATGGGAGATCTTTCTATCTTTTTGTGTGTTCATTAATTTCTTTCTTCAGTGTTGTTTTTATTGTAGAGGTCTTCAATTTCCTTGGTTAGGGATATTTCAAGTATTTGATTTTTTTGTGTCTATTGTAAATGGGCCTATTTTTCTGATTTCTTTCTCACTACATTTGTCATCGGTATATAAGAAGGCTATAATTTTTGTGCATTATTTTTTATATGCTGCCATTTTGCTGAAAATTTATTAGTTCTAGTTAAATAGCACTTGGGAGAATGGACACCCCTGTCTTGTTCCAAATCTTACTGGGAATGCTCCAAGTTTTCCCCATCTAGTATGATAATGGGCTTTAGGTAGGTTGTGGATAGCCCTTATTATGTTGAGATATGATCCATCTCTAGTCTGTCCAGTGTTTTCATCATGAAGGGATGCTGTATTTTGTATAAGGCCTTTTCTACATCTATTGTGATGAACATGTGTTTCTGTCCTTGAGTCTACTTATATGATGCCTAACATCTATTGATTTCTGCATGTCAAACCTTTCCTGAATCTCTGGAATTAATCCTTCTTGATTGAAGTGGATGATCTTTTTGATGTGTTCTTTAATTCAATTTGCAAGAATTTTATTGAGAATTTATTTTTATTTTTATTTATTTATTTATTTGAGAGAGACAGACAGATAGAGGGAGAGAGAGAGAGAATGGGCGCGCCAGGGCTTCCAGCCTCTGCAAACGAACTCCAGACGCGTGCGCCCCCTTGTGCATCTGGCTAACGTGGGACCTGGGGAACCGAGCCTTGAACCGGGGTCCTTAGGCTTCACAGGCAAGCGCTTAACCGCTAAGCCATCTCTCCAGCCCTTATTGAGAATTTTTGCATCTATGTTCATCAGGGAGATTGATCTATATTTTGTGTGTGTGTGTGTTTCTGTATGGCTTGGTATTAGTGTAATGCTGGCTTAATGGGAGTTTAGGAGCATTCATTCTTTTTTAACTTTGTGAAATAACTTTGTTTCAGTTCAACAAAGGTCTTGTAGAATTTAGTAGTGAATCTGTTTGGACCATTTTTGTTTGGGGGATTTTAAATTACTGCTTCAATCTCATCACTTATTTAAATGATTTACTTCTTCTGGTCATACCTTTGGTAGATCATGTGTGTCAAGACATCCATCCATTTCTTCAAGATTTTTCAGTTTTGTGGAACAATGGTTCTTAAAATCTTTTTTTTTTTTTTGTAGATTTCTAAATTTCTGGACTGCAAACTCACCATGCCTGGGCCTGGACTACTCAAGATGGTCTGCTTGGGCTGGGGGAAAGGGCCTGTACCAAGCAATCAGGTCCTTCAAATGATCACACTCAACTAGGACCTCTGGTCACAACATAGGTGCATGCACCTGTACATGTTCACATGTACCACACAATCCAAACACATGTGGAGGTAAGAAAACACAAAAGAGCCAGGCGTGGTGGCACACACCTTTAATCCCAGCACTCGGGAGGCAGAGGTGGGAGGATTGCCATGACTTCGAGGCCACCCTGAGACTCCATAGTGAATTCCAGGTCAGCCTGGGCTACAGTGAGACCCTACCTCGAAAAACCAAAAAAAAAAAAAAAAAAAAAAAAAAAGAAAAGAAAGAAAGAAAACACAAAAGAGACTGGTACACAGCTGAGGGTAGAATGCTCGTCTAACTCTCAAGGTCTGAGTCCTAATCCAGCACCCTACCACCAAAAGGTCATGAAATCTCATCAAGGCTAAACCCTCAAATAGATCCCCCAAGAACTGGAGTCAGTGGGAGAGCTGACCCTGCTCCCAAGACCATCTCGCAGCTTCGGTCACACTGATGCCTTCCTCTGTCCCACAGGCTTTGTCTCCTCACTGGGTCTTTCCTCCCTTGACAGAATGACGCGTTTGCTGAATTTCTTATTCAATGTAAACCCCTTCAGCGCCTTCTTGGTTATTTTTTATTCTTTTACTATTCTCATGTCCAATTTCTTCAGCTTGCTAAAGTTCCTTGGCCTCTGTTTTTGGGCAAACAAGTGTTGTGGGCTGGGCTGGGCAAGTAGGCTGGCCTTGTGATGAGTCAGGAGCAAAAGCCAGTGGAACTTGTAGATGAATGGCTGCTGTGGTTGGAACCAGGATTGCAATTAAGGGACCTGGGTCCTCAGCCTGCTCCACCACAGAACTACTGTGTGAGCGAGACAAGGCTCTGCCATTGTGATGTCTGCCCTGACCAGCCAGCAAGGCCAACTTTGACAATTCAGTTCAGCTGTGGACCTGGGCACTCATGCATTGCAATTGCGAACCATTACTTAAAGACCAGGCCTCTGTGTATTGGGTTCCCATGACACTGACCTGATGCTGAGCCACTGCCCTGATCTCAAGGAGCCCCAGCCAAGGCAGGGAGCTAGGGAATGGGGAAACCAAATAACAATAACCATGCAGTGGCGATTAAGAAGGGCAGCACATTTGTCTGTGGCAAACTCGCAGCACGTGCTGTGCTAGCTAACTCCATTTCTCACAGCAGCTAGGAGTTACTATGTTAATTCTCTCCTGTTGCAGCCAGAAAAACATGGTAGGTAGAGTGGAACTTGACTAAAGTCCCACAGTCAGTAGGTGGCAGAAGTGGGATTTTGTGTGTGGTTTTTGTCCCTCTTAAAAGCTCTCAAAAGCCACACTAAGGGCCACCAGTGGGTCCTAGGAGAGCAGGGAGAGGAGCTGCTTCCCTCCAGCGCAGGAACCCCTGAGCAGAGTTGGCAGGTACCCTTCAGCACAGGGCCCAGCTTGTCAGTTCTAAATCAGTGCTCATTGTTATTATTAAGTCATTGCCAACAGACGCTCCTAGCTGACCTTCTGTCAGACCTAGCCTCTTGCTAACACAGATCCAGAAACTTGGTGGCAATCAGCTCTTCTGCCTTGATGCTTCAGGGTGACTCTTCTGTCATAGATTCTCTGGGGAGAGCAGGGGACAGTGGGGAGGAAAGTTCCAAGGCAGAATTCTTTTGTTTTTCTACAGGAAAAGACCAATGAGACTATTCTTGGGGTTTTGGAAAGGTGCAACTTGAGTCCTTTAAGTATGTTGAGATGTGTCCATGTAGTCAGATAAGATTGGGGTGGGCTTTGGTATCCAGCTTCAATGGACACATCAGCCCAGCCTGCAAAACACAATAACAGTGGCTCCCTCTGGGGCTCAGACAAAGCCCTCACAAGTTCCCTCTGGGCTCCAGGTGTCAGACAGAACATGGCCAAGAGGTCCTCAGGGCAGGTCATTAGAGCCTAGGTGTCAGGGAGACAGATCTGGATTTGCATTAATATTTCCTCATGAGCTGATCTCTCAGCCTCAGTTTCCCTATCTGCAAAACAGGGCTACTGGAATAGTAAGGGCCTTGGCAGAGATTTTATTGAGCCATCCAGGGTTCTCAGCAAGATGTGGCAAATTGTAGGTATGGAATGAAATGATCACCCACATACCCCTAAACTTTGTGGTGGATAACCTGTGTATACTCCCAGGGACTTTAGTGCTATTTTGTGTGTGTATATGTATATACATACATACATACATACATACATACATACATACATACATACATACATGTGTGTGTGTGTGTGTGTGTGTGTGAGAGAGAGAGAGAGAGAGAGAGAGGGAGAGAGAGAGAGAGGGAGAGGGAGAGAAAAGGCACCCCAGGGCATCTAGCCATTGCAAACAAACTTCAGACATGTGTGCCTCACCTTGTGCATCTGACTTACATAGGTACTGGGGAATTGAGCCTATGTCCTTAGGCTTTTCAGGCAAGCACTTTAACCACTAAGCCATCTCTCCACCCCCATTACTATTTTTTAGGACGTCTTTCCAGCTTTCAGCTCTGGGACAAGTGTGAGGATTGGCAGGGCAGGATGGAGACTCCCAAGGGACTTACAGTAGGGTCAAGGAATGAGGTTGGGATCTAGCCCTGCTTCTTCAAGGGTTCTTTGCTCCAGACCTCAGCCCCTCCTGTCAGTACAAAACTAGCTCAGTGCAAACCCTGGCTCTTTCTGAAGTTTTCTGCTGCCCCCTGGTGGGCACATTTATGCCTTCTTAGCTTAATTCCAGCTACAGGGAGCCAGAAGCCCAGGGTGCCAAGTGCCCGAGACAATGCAGATCCCTGAAGGATGTCCACTTTAGGGAACATTTTTAAAGAAATATTTTATTTATTTAAGAGAGAAAGAGACAGAGTGAGAATGGGTGTGTGCCAGGGCCTGTAGCCACTGCAAACTCCAGATGCATGTGCCACCTTGTGCATTTGGCTTACATGGGTCCTGGGGAATTGAATGTGGGTCATTTGGTTTTGCAGGCAAGTGCCTTAACTGCTAAGCCCTCTCTGCAGCCCTTAAGGAACATTTTTCCATGAGTATTTATCATCTAACCCTTACATCAGCAGTGTCACATGAGTGAGTATTGTCCTGTTTGGAGGTCCAGATGAAGATGATGCAAGAGAGGGCAGAATTGCCCCATGGTCACCACCAAGTCATGAGGACTGAAACTCAAGTTCAAGGTGGCCGTGATTTTTGAGATAAGATGAGAGAACAAGAAGCAGAGCCTGGAGAACTGCCCATGTCAGTTGCCTTGCTGGTGATGGCGTCAACTTCCCTTTCACCCTAGTGGCCCTGAGGTGACAAGTACAGCACGAGAGTGAGCAGAACCGGGTCAGGTAGGACATATCCCTTCCATGTCCTTATATCCTGTGCTTATCCACTGCCCCTGGTCAGAGTGGGCCAGGGGCAGTGGATAAGCACTCCCCCCTAAAACTCACCAGAACCCTATGTCCTCAGGATGGAGACAAAGCCCTTTGGCCTGGCAACTGCACCATCTGTCCACCGGCCTGGCTTCTCCCCTCGTTACTAGGAGTATTATTATTATTATTATTATTATTATTATTATTATTACATCCCAAATGCAGTTCTTTCTGCGTCTTCCCTCTCTGGGACTTTTGCAGATTTGTTTCCTAGGCTGGAATAACCTCTCCTCTCCCACATCCACACGCGGTGCACTTAGTCTGGCAACACCCACTCTTTGGATGTGAGCCCTTCCCCTGCGTCCTCGCCCTGCCTTACCATGGTCTCCTCACTCGCCCGCCCTCCCTCAGGCCCTGCCACTGTCGTCATAGCGTGCCCAGTGCCAAAAATGAAGGAAACATGTGAGCAAGCGTATTGATGACGAGAAGAGAGCCTGGGTGCGGGAAGAGACGTGCCTGGCCTTTACCCAGGCCATAGGCTGGGTGACCTTAAACAAGTCCCCTTCCCCCACTGACACCAGTGTGTTCATCTGCAACCGGAGGCCTCTATTCTGCAGTTTTTGTGGGCACTCTGGGGTTCCTGCACAGGCTGCACTGCCCTCCTTTTGAAATGGTTCTGAAAACTGGCTGATTCCTGTGGACTCTGGTGCCCTTGGACCCCAATGAGGATAGAGGCCCAGCCAGAGCGTGTGAGGGGGCGAGAGGCTGGGGCCCCACATGCCACTGGCCTTACATCTCTGCAGGCCTTGTTAATTTTTAAAAAGCTGCTCAAAGTCCAGGCGGCCTTGACCATGATTCCCGTTTGCTCTGGTTAATAATACTAGGAGCACAAATATCCGGAGGAGAAGAGACCAGCACCCTGGTCATCCTCACTTCCTCCCTCCCTCCGTAGCTTGTGCACTGAGCCTACAGACCTATGCCATAGAGGGAAGGACCAGAGCTGGGGACCCCACGTGTCCTGGGCTTCCTGTCTGAGCAGTGGCACGGATGACTGTCAGCCAGCAAACCTGCCGTGAAGGCTGGGCAGGCCATGTTGGTGCACAGCACGTCACCCAGGGAGTGGGAGAGACACTCTGGTCACCCAAGTGAGGCATGGACAGATCGAGGGGTGCTTGTACCAGCAGCATTCTTCTGACTTCTCGCTGTGCTAGTTACCTTCCTTAGCTCACAGATTAGCGGGGAGGGAAAGCTGTCCCCAGGCTCACAGGGAACAAGAAGTCAGGGCGCCTGGCTTCCTCTGCTAAATGCTGCCCTTCCCAGTGGGGGATCCTAGGGTGCCCAATCATGTCACTTCTAAGAGACTCAAAGCCTCTGTCTATGGAAGGGGGAACTGTGCGTCCTTCCCGAGGTGGGTGTGGGGGGTAAGTTTGATTCTGGGGTACTCGCACACTGTTGGATGGGAAGCCAGTCTGCAGCAGGGGCGCAGTGAACCGATACTGTTTCTGTCCTCGTTTTTATTTCTGGGAGCAGTGAAAAGGCAGGAGACAGAGTGTCTGAATTCTCGCCCTGCCATAGACTTCCCTGAGGTGTGGTTGGTCACTTCTCTCAGGGCCTCAGTTTGCGAGAAACAGGACCAAGTGGGGTGTGCCTGCTGGCTCACCTGGGTCAGGCCCAGGGGAAAGACCGGAGGGAAAAGCCCGCCACTGCCTATCTCCCCATCCTCCCTTGACCCTTGGGATAAGTTGGGGTGGCTGGAGGCTGAGCCTTCTTGTACTTGGCCCATGTCCCCTGAGAGTCAACCACTGTGACCGTCTGGCCACAAGGCTGACCCTATCAGAGCTTTCAGGGGTTGATGGGTGCTGACCCCAGGCCCTGATTGGCCGCGACTGAGCAAAGCAAACATCAAGGTTACCATCCTCCTCTGATCCCTTCCCTAGCCTCACTTTATAGCTTCTCCTGGAAGCCTGTCCCCCACACCAAGCTGAGAGACACCCAAGGCAGAAAAGCTCAGAGTCATGCAGCGTCTCAGGGTACTGCTCCCACTGCTGGCTGCCTGCCTCACAACCAGGGCTGGTCCTGTGCCAATACCACCAGATGACATCCAGGCTCAGGAGAATTTCATTGAGGCCCAGGTAAGGCTGATCTCTCCGATGAAGGTGGTCACAGGTGTGGAGCTTCCAAGCCATTGCTGAACAAAGCCTGTCTCAGAATCTCAATCTTTCCATCTTCAATACTGGAGCTCTGCCGGTGGGGCCCACTTGCCCAAACTGTGAGGGATAGTGGGGGTTGTTTGAAGTGCTAACTCTCCCTAGCCCTACACTTCTCTCTTGGGATGCTCTCATTTAAGAGGCTGTATGAGTTTGTGCATATGTATATGTTGTGTGTGCGTGCATGTGTGTGGTATGTGTGACAACCTCAGTTCTGCTCTGAGTCATAAAGTGGTCTTGGGGACACCTTGCCTCCATGTCTGTGTGGGGGGGCATCCAGGTGTGTTTTTCTTCCTTGGGTATAAGAAAGAAATGTGGAGGGACTTCAGGTATTCTGAGATGTGAAAGGGTCAGAGGTTTTATGGCCCTTGCTCTGGGAATGTGAGGCGCCTCCAGCTCTCTGACATGTAGCGAATAGGAGGAGGTAGTTGGCCTTCAGGTCCACTGCGACACTTCTTATCATGGAGCCACCAGCTACTTGCAAGGTGGCAAGCACCCTGCTAGGGGACGAGTAAACCCTAGGACTTCTGCTGTTGGCAAGCTATGGCTGATAACCTGCCTGTCCGTGGAGCCACCTAGATGCCTCACCTGTGTGAATCAGGCCCTGTGCGGGGCAGGGGGCTCTGCACACCGAGATACTAACTAAGTTTGAGAGTGCTGGCAGCTCCACTGTCAGCTTGCCAGGGACCGGCCACTGGCAGGAGGGAAGGGAAGAGTCAACAAGTCCTCTCTGAGAAATCCAC
Organism: Jaculus jaculus; assembly: GCF_020740685.1. Lineage (NCBI taxonomy): Eukaryota > Metazoa > Chordata > Mammalia > Rodentia > Dipodidae > Jaculus > Jaculus jaculus. The sequence goes on from NC_059102.1 coordinate 141,401,568, forward strand.
ATCTCCAGTGTGACCTCCTCCTAGATCTATGGGAAATGGTTCAACCTGGCGGTGGGGTCTACCTGCCCATGGCTGAAGAGGGTCAAGGACAAGATGAGCGTGAGCGCGCTGGTGTTGCGACAGGGAGCCACGGAGAAAGAGATTGGCATGACCAGCACCCACTGGCGGTGAGTTGAGGATTACAAGGGACTAGGGTCCCCAACAGCCCCACCTTGTACTTAAAAGCACAGCTCTCTGCATCCAGCCCAGCCCTTGCCTCTGAGCCTCTGTTTCCTCTGCTGTCTTCCTCCTCCCAGGTATCCTGTACCCATCCCAGGGCTGCCCCCAACACTGCACCTCTTATGCAACCTGCCCTTCTTCCTGGGGTGTTCCTCAGCTCAGAAAGCCCACACCCTAAGGCTAGGGATGAGGCTCCCAGACTCTGCTCTTTCCCACTGCCCACCCTAACGTCCATCACGAAGCTCTGCCCCTCTCCGCAATGCCGCCTGTGTGCTCTCTAGTCCCTGCCGCCACCACCCTGGTCCGAGCCTTGTCCCTCCTGGCTGTCTACTATGACTGGGCTATTCTTTTCTCATGTTGCCATCTATCTTCCGATCCATGTTTCACCCAGAAAGCCCTTTCAAAAAGTCAAGCTTGGGCTGGGGAAATGGCTTAGTGGGAAAGTGTTTGCCATGCAGGCACAGATTTGGATCCTTGGCTCCATGCAAAATGCCAGGTGTGGCGGCCCATTTCTGTAATCCCATGCTGAGGAGCATGTCAGGAGGACTCTGGTGGCTTCTGAGGTAGCTAGTCTAGTCGAAGTGGTTCAGTGAGCGAACCTGTCTCGAAGAACAAGGTGGACAGCGACTGAGGACGGCCTCTGACCTTAACTTCTGGCTCCCACACACACCTGCACACACCCGTGCACATCTGCATGCACACCACACATTGTAAGTGTATCACACACACAAGTGACACCTATGTGAGAGCCTTCCATAGCTGCCACTGCCCTCATCAGTGAGACTGGAATCTTAGTGGGGCATCAAGTCCCCTCTCCGCCTTTGCTTCTCCCTGCTCCCTGCTCTCCCCTAGACCTTGTGACCTGCCACAGTCGATATTTTAGTTCGTTGAACCCTTTATGCTCTTGAACTTCTGGGTCCTTGCACCTCTCCCTCCCTCTGAGCTAATTCTGGGTGTCCAGTAGGACTCTAGATGCATGTCACGGCCTATGGAAAGTACTCCCAGATACTCAGGTCACATGACTTACGCGGATGCAGTGCTTCACACAGCTTTGGCCACATCATGTCATCTGGCCCTGGTCTGGCTCACACCATTTCCAGTGCCATGAGAGCACAGGCCCATCTGTGTGACACATGTGACACAGTCCTTGCTGCGTGTATTTGTTGTCCAAGAGACAGTCACTAGCTGAGGCAGCATCATGAAGCAGGAACAACTGGCTCGCCGCAGCACTTTCCTGAACTCCCTTCATTCTGTCCTTCCCAGCTGCCAGCAGGGCAGAGGTGTACCATCCCACGCATGTCCTAGATGGGCCATCAGGGGCTGTCAGGAATGATGGGGAGTTCTTATCACTGCCACTCCCTGCCATCAGAGTAATGTGCAGAATTGATGAAGAAGGTAACCTTAGCACTTACATTGAACCAATGAAGGCATGGACTTGCTTTTCTCCCTGTCACTGTCCCTCATGTGTAAAAAAAAAAAGGGGCTCCCAGGGTTAGGCTGAGCATTGAGCAAGATGTTTGGAAATGTTAAAGACAGAAAAGGACTAAAAGAAAATTTTGAAAGAGACCTGGAGGCCCGATCCCAGTAGGGCGTCAGAGTCATGCTCCCTGCTTGAGGTTCCTTTCTTTATGGTTTGCTCATGGTCAGGAGGGGCATCTGCGAGGAGACCTCGGGGGTTTATGAGAAGACAGACACTGCTGGGAAGTTCCTCTACCACTACCCAAGTAAGTGAGGGGGCCCTCCTGCACTCCTTTCTCACTCAAAGCCCCTTCTACCTCTAACCCCTCTCCCTCTAAAACCTTCCCTCCCATTTAGCTGAGATGCCATCCAGCCTGCCCCAAATACCCCCATCCCTTCCCTTTCCATGGCCCAGTAGCCTCATGCATCTGTCTGGGAAAAGTGAGGTGCTGAGTGCCAACATTTCACCTGTCTGGAGGATTTGCGCTATGTGCTAAGTAACAGGGGATCTGGACATGAATTTACTCTTTGGTTCAGTAAATGTCCATTGAATATGTTTTCTACGTGAGAAGAACATATGAATGTTTGATGGACAGATAATAAACATATGAGCAAATGGTTGATAAGTAAAGGAAGGTATGGATCTAAAAAAATGGTTGATGAGGTGAAAGAAGGGAAAGAAGGAATGAGAGTGGGAAGGAATGAAGAAAGAAGTAGGAAAAAGGAAGGAAGGAAAGAAAAGAGAAAGATGGGCGAGGGAAACAATAAGAGGGAGGAAGTAAGGAAAGGAATGAGGAAGAGTGATAAGAAGTAAGGGAAAGGGGAGGAAGGTTGGATGGGAAGGAGGAAGGAAGCAAGGGACCTGGGAAGATGGCTCAGCAGTTAAATGCTTTTGCTTACAAAGCCTGCTGGCCAGTGTTCAATTGCCAAGCCACCTGTGTAAGCCAGATGCAAAATATGGCACAAGGGTCTGGTGTTCATCTGTAGCAGCAAGAGATCCTGGTGTGTGTGTGTGCGTCACACACACATGTGCATGCAACTAAATAAGCCATTTTTAAAAAGGAAGATGGAAGGGAAGGAGATGATGAGGGAGGAAACAAAGAGAATGAATAATAAAGGAAGGCAAGGAGGAAGAGAGGGAGGGAGGGAAGAAGGAAGGAAGGAAGGGAAGAAACACAGGAAGGGAGGGAGGGCTTAGGGAGGGTCATTGGATGGCATGAAGGTAGCTTAGTTAATAACACACATGTGAGGAGACAAATGGGAGGATGGAGAGCGAATGAAGACGGGCGAGCTAACAGGTGAGCTCACAGAAGGGCTGGGCAGCACGTGGATGGACAGAGCGTCTGCTGTGCGCGGGGCGGTGACGGAGCTCCAGGCAGCAAGGCTCTCACCACTGACTCCCCGGTCTGCTGCTCCTACACAGAATGGAATACAACCTTGGAGTCCTATGTGGTTCACACCAACTACGATGAATATGCCATTTTTCTCACCAAAAAATTCAGCCACCACCATGGACACACCATCACTGCCAAGCTTTATGGTAACGACCAAGAGTGCAAGTCTGCTGATGCGGAAGTGGGCGGAGACCATTGATTTGTGGCCGATGGAGTAGGGGAGGCTTGCCCTTTCCATGGGCCCGAATTCTAGTCCTTAGCACGTTAGGGCTCAGCGTCTCTGGTGAGGAAGAATCCTCTTTATACCCTCTCTAAAGCCAATTCCAGAGTCTCCAGGGCCTGGAAAGAGTCAGTAGAAAGAAAGAGACTTGTGTGAGGGCTGTGGAGCCCTGGGGTCTCTCCTTTTGAGAGCTATCTTCTCATAGCATGTGAAGAGATTCAAGGGGACCATTGTTTTTACACTTTCCCTCAAATAAAAACCATTGGGTAAAGTCACCTTAGCTGGTCAGCCCAGGTACCTGGAGGCTCTAGGTATCTCCCCAGCTTCCCACTTTCAGGGCGGGAGCCACAACTGAGGGACAGCCTTCTGCAAGAGTTCAGGGAGGTGGCGCTGGCGGTCGGCATCCCTGAGGATTCCATCTTCCAGCTGGCTGACAGAGGTACGTGGCACTCCTGCCCCTCCTCAGATTTTTGTCGTTATCCTTCGTGGCCCACAGAGACCATCCCTAGGCCCCGGATCATTACCCATAAAGACACGTGGGGACCACAGACCCCTCGCTCTTTACAGCGACTTGGAGAGCTGCTGGTCGGCTTCACGTCTCCCAGAATGCACTGGCAGAGGTGGCACTTGAGCCTTTCCCACTCTCACCCCAGGGCCACAGTCCACAGAGCAGGAGCGCCTGCACTCACGAGTACAGGAGGTGTGACTTCTGGCCAGTCACCCCTCTGAAGTCTCACTTTCCTCACCTGTCCAATAGGGTCCAGAACTTCTCTTGTAGGCTGCTGAGATAAAGGCACTCGAGACCACAGCGCTGTGCCTTGTAGGTGTGCCATAAATGTGAACTATGGATGCTCTTGTGAGCATGCTGATGAAATGATGCTGGTGGATGCAGGGGGGTGAACAAGCAGTAATGACGGTGCAGCCACCACCTATCTGTTGATTTTCCAACCAAGGAGTTTGAGTAAGTGAAATGGGTGAGGCCATACATGAAGTACTGCCTTGAATAGGGCAGTTCCTAGAAAAATGCCCACCCCAAACACTAACCGAGATCTGGGTCTAGGATCCCCACCCACCTTCCTAAGCCTGGGCCTCTTATTTACTCTCCTGTCTTGTGCCTAGGGGAGTGTGTGCCCGGGGAGCGGGAGCCAGAGCCCACAGCACTCCCGGTGAGTACCTCGTGGGACCCAGGCCCTCTGCAGCCGGGGCCCCTGGCCTTGCTCAGGCTCTGCTGTGGTGGAGGCAGGTTGTTTAGAGGGATGGAGGGGTCATAGAGGGTAAGCTTTGAGGGCAGAACCTCACACTCAGTCTACTAGGTGCTATCCATCTGGATCTCACTTTTCTCATCAGTGAGATGTACTAGTTATGGTGACCTTCTGGGGCTGTGCAAGAATTCAGTGATGTGGTGGAAATGCTCCAAAAACATATCAAGACTTATACCAGACTTACACCTTCCCCAAAAGAAGTAAAACTCTCATTAATGAAATGGCTATACTTGAAATGAATATTAAATGTAATGTGTTTAAATAAAATCTGCTAATTTCTTTAAAACACAGCACACCCAAGAACAAGCGGCTTTTAGCCTCCCTCACCTCCCCACCCTAAGACTTCCTCATTCTCCATTGCTCTCCCACCTTTTGCCATATTGAAGCCTTCTTCCTTCTTGTTTTTTTTTTTTTGTGACTACTGCAAGTTATCTATCCTAATTTATTCTTCAGGTATGTGTATCATGTGCACATATGTTCTTAAATGTATATAATGCTCACTTAGAAACTTTTTTTTTTTTTTTTTTTTTTTTTTTTTTTGGTTTTTTGAGGTAGGGTCTCACTCTGGTCCAGGCTGACCTGGAATTAACTCTGTCATCTCAGGGTGGCCTTGAACTCATGGCGATCCTCCTACCTCTGCCTCCCGAGTGCTGGGATTAAAGGCGTGCGCCACCACGCCCGGCTCTCACTTAGAAACTTTTATTCTTGCTTTGGCAGTAGTGCGGATCAAATCCAGGGACTGTGTATACTAGGCAAGCTCTTTATCACTAAGTTACATCCCCAGTCCCTAGGAACATATTCTCAAAACTTGACTAAATAGAAGTAGAAATAGAAATTTACTGTAGTAACATATTGCATATTTTCCAAGAAAAAATGCCTATGATCCCATAAATCTCATATATAACATTAAAATGGCACTGAACATATAGCTCAGTTGGGAGAGGGTTAATCTAGCACACAGGAAGCCCTGGGTTCAATCCAAGGCACTGTATAAACCAGGCATGGTGGTGCACACCTGTAATCCTGCACTTAGGAGGTGGAGGCAGAAGGATCAGAAGAAGTTCAAGGTCTTTGCTACACAGTAAGCTCAAGACCAGCCTTGAAGATATGAGACTGTTTAAAAAACACAAAAAAGAACTAAACCTATGCAGAAAACATATCAAGGTAAATAAGTAAACTATCATAGTGTTCATATACTTTAGGAATTTTTGTCTGCTTTTCAAAAACTTTTTTTTATAGTAAAAAGACTTTATTAAGAAGGTTTTGAAGTCAAAAAATAAAACTCTTAATACAATTTTTTAAACCCTTAAATCAGTTCAGCAAACATATAACAGTTATTTAGCTGTGAAAGATTAAAGGTCCATTACTTTATTTAAAATAAAATATATTTTACTTCTTAAAATTCACTTCATAAAGTACGTGTGTCTCCTATAAATTCCCTACATACACACACAGGAGGTATAAACTAAAAATAATAATAAAAAAAAACTTTTACAAAACTTTAAAAAAAAATGATAACAAAAACCACAGCAGGGAAGGGGAGTCAGAAAAAAAATAAAAATTAGGAATTTAATGTTGGGATGCCCTAGCACCCCCGCCCCCACCCCCTCAGGCCACCCCGTGGCTCACATACAAAATGATATATATTTGAAAACTTTTTTATTTTTATTATTTATTAGAGACAGGGAGAGAGAGGGCAGGAGGGAGGGAGAGAGAGCGAGAATGAATGGGTGGGCTAGAGCCTCCAGCTACTGCAAACGAACTCCAGACACATACGCCACGTTGTGCATCTGGCTAACGTGGGACCTGGAGAATCAAACCTGGGTCCTTGGGCTTTGTAGGCAAATGTCTTAACTGCCAAGCCGTCTCTCCACCCATTGTTTTTTTTTTTTTTTTTTGAGACACAGTCTCACTCAATAGCCCAGGATGTCCTAGAGATCACCATGTAGCCCAGGCTGGCCTTAAACTTACAACAATCCTCCTGCCTCAGTCTACCAAGTGCTGAGATTACCGGTGTGCTCCTCCACATGTGGCTGCATTTCAGGAACCTTAACCAGAGCACAGAGGAATGAAGGCCAGATTGACAGGCACTCTTAGTAGACTGCTGTCAGCAGGCTTACATTACAGGTTCTGTTTTTAATTTTTAAAAGCACTTATCATAGCTTCACTAGAATGTAAAATAAGAAACTGAAGTGAACTTTATCAATTTCAAATAAGTATTTCCTCTCAACAAGAAACACACCTCCTGGGACTGGAGAGATGGCTCAGCAGTTAAGGCACTTGCCTGCAAAGCCTAATGATGGGGTTTGATTATCCAATACCACTTAAAGCCAGATGTACTAGGTGGTGCATGCATCTGGAGTTCCTTTGCAGTGGCAGGAGGCCCTGGTGCACTCATTCCCTTTCTCTTTTCTCTTTCTTGGTCTCTGCTTGCAAATAAACAAATTGAGGAAAGACTAAAAAGAACACATGCATACTAAAGGAAAGGTCATGCACGGACAGTTAAGGCTGTCATTGCTGATGTAACTTGAGGCAATATTTCCCATCTCTGATTTGCAGAATAGAGTTTGGTACTTAGCCTTTGTCCCGGGTTCATGGCAGTTCTATCTCATTCGGCTGCGGTGATAGCACAGTCATTGGGATGGAAGAATGACTGGCTTGCCATTCTGTGGTTCTGTGGAACTCCTTCTTCTAGTTCTGTCTCTCAGTGGCTCCACAGTGCCCCAACAACGAAGACAGCTGCAGATCTCCGTTCCTGAGCTGCTCATTTCCACAAGTCTTTCAATTTATGCTATTTCTTTGCCAAGTGTGTTTTTTGCATGTATACGTGTATGTAGTATGCATCAGTGTATTTATGTGTAAGCACACCTGTGTGTGTGCATGCATGTGTGCGTGAGTGAGCACGTGCATGGATGCCAGAAGTCACGGTTAGGGGTCTTCCTTGATGGCTTTCCACCTTACTCATCGAGGGTGGATCTGTTACCTTATCCCAAAACATGCTGATTTGGCTAGTCTAGCTAGCTAGCCTGTCCCAGCGATTGTCTGTGCCCACCTCCTGAGCACTGGGATTATAGCAGGCTGCTGCATCCGCCTGGCATTTGGCATTTGATGTGAGTGCTAGTATCTGAATTCAGGTCCTCATGCTATGTGCTTTACTGACAGCCCTTGGCCCCTGCCCAGTAGTTTTTGAGGCAGGCTCGTGGGCGCTTCAAGCCAGGAAGCTGGCCTGCTCGGGAATGGTGCTAGCTCCCTCCACGTGTGCGGATGTGGTGTCCCTGGGTCATGGGCTTGCTGTCCTCAGAGCATTGTCAGTGCTGTCCCTCTAACCCCAGGCACTGAGTGTTTCTGAGAGAGCACTGAGGGCAGCTGGGGTAGTTTGGTGGACAATTAGTTTCTCTTGTCCCGTGTCTGGGGAAACTTTATCATTATCTTAACAAGGGCTTGGCTTGGTGCTGAAAATCATAAGGATTTCCTGGAATACAGCATGACTTTTCTATCAAAAGATGCCAATTCATCTCTATTTCAGGGAGAATTCATTTTCCACCCCCTCTGTTGGGTTTTGCCACCTCAGGAACACCCCTTCTTTCAACCTGAAGTATTTGTGTCTTCACCTCTACTGCTTTCTCCCCCTTCGCCGTCATGCACAGGCACTGGCATCACCGTTAGCCCTTCTTCCATGACTGGCCTTCCAGGTTTACACATTTTAAGACATTCCATTGTGTTCCTTACTGTTTCGATTATTTCTAATTTACTGGCTAACTCCTGATGCATGTTGTTTAAGTTCTCAGCTTACCTAGCCTGGATTCTCTCTTCATCTTGGTCTTTTGTTTAAGCATTTTATCTTTGTGTCCTGTTTGAATAGATACATGGTCCAATGAAGTCAACCTAAGGCATGGAGCCACTGGAGAATTGTGTTCTGTTCCATAGTTTTTTTTCTTTAGCTCGCGCAGGCTGGACTTCCTGGGATCCCCACCTGTGGAGGGGAGAGGGAGTGAAGGCAGGATTGGGCAGAGGGACAAGCAAAGCTACCATAGTCATGTTTCAGCCAACCACAAGGGACCTCTTCAGTTAGGACCACCTTCCAGAGATGTCCTCAAATGGTGCAAGGGCCAGAGCCTTAATTCCCCTGTGGACCAGTCCAAAGAAACTGGGAGAAAGAGAGAAGAGAATTCCTCAGATGCACCATCTTGGTTCAAATACAGTGTTAGGGCTGGAGAGATGGCTTAGCAGTTAAGGTACATGCCTACGAAGCCTAAGGACCCAGGTTCAATTCTCCATGTCCCATGTAAGCCAGATGCATATGGTGGCACATGTGTCTGGAGTTCATTTGCAGTGTCTAGAGGCCCTGGTGTGCCCATTCTCACTCACTCTCTGTCTCTCTCTCTCCCTTTCTCTCTGTCTCTAATAAATAAATAAATATAAATCTAAAAAATATTAAATACACAGTGTTAGTTTCTAGGCCACTCAAATTGGGTGCCACTAATTAGAGCTTTATTTATTTTTGTTTCACTGGGTTTTGTTTGTTTTGAGAGGAGGTCTTACCATGCAACCCAGGCTGCCCTGGAATGTGCAGTCCTCCAGCTCCTGCCTCCCTCATGCTGGGCTTACAGGTGTGCTGGTTACACGTGGCCAAACTAAAGGTTTAAACAACATGACATTATTACCTCACAGTGTGAGAGGTCAGAAATCCAAAATGATGGTGCTTCAAGGTTGTTTACTTCTGATGCTGCCCCTTCACCTAGCCTGGGGCACTGTGGCTTTGTAGCTATTTCACCCTAGACCCCACCTTTATCTTCACATCCTGTGCTACATGTGTATGGGCCTCCATGTCCAAGTCCCCCTTTTAAAAAAACACTTTTTTGGGGTACATTTTTATTTATTTATTTGAGAGCGACAGACAGAGAAAGAGGCAGAGAGAGAGAGAGAGGGAGAGAGAGCGCGCACGCCAGGGCCTCCAGCCACTGCAAATGAACTCCGGACGCATGCACCCCCTTGTGCATCTGGCTAACGTGGGTCTTGGAGAATTGAGCCTCGAACTGGGATCCTTAGGTTTCACAGGCAAGCGCTTAACCGCTAAGCCATCTCTTCAGCCCAAGTCCCCCCTTTTATGAAGACATCGCTCACATTGGATGAGGTTCTACTCTAATGACCTCACCTCCATTAATTGCACTGGCAGCAACCCTATTTCCAAACAAGGTCATGTTCTGAAGTGCCGGATTTGACTACAAGGCATGGGCTTTGGGAGGGACAGAATACATCCTGCAATCTTCATTCTTGTGTATGTTGAAGGGCACTTCTAGGCAGAGCTCACTGCATCCAGCTGGGACGTGTGAGGCACAACTGTTTTACATAGTGCGCCCTGGATCATAGAATTGGAAAGAGACAGAATCTTCACTTCTATCAAAATGGGACGTCCTGTCCTCAGAGGCCAGTTTCACTATCCCTTCATTAGTAAAACAAAAAGGTTTCCTATCCCTGTCCTTTTAGGTTGCCCACATTTTGGTTTTTATGGATATGTTCTGAGATTGAGTTTTACATTTTCTACCTTTTTAAAAGATATTCAAGAAAATAATTACATGGAGTTGTACAACCACTTTAGCAATTTTTAAAATGCATATTCCATGGGCTGATAGCGTTACTCTTAAATTTTTGTCTCCCTGTATTTGGAAATTTTAGGCAGAATTCTAAATTCGATGAGCTGGAGGTAGGAGGGCACAAAAGAGCTGCTCTTTGCAGAACTGTGCTGCTCATATTGCAGATGTTTCATTTCTTTCCTTGATTGCCAGTTTCAAGGTTTCTACTTTTTAGTCATGTCCCCTTCATTGATGGATGTGGATGGGAATTTAGGGCTTTTAACCGTCTTTCATTGACTTTCTAGCTTACCATGATTTATTTGTTATTATGTCTTTTTCTTTCTGGTGTTTTGGAGACAGAGTCTTATGTGTATCTCAGGCTGGCTTCAGACTCACAGTGATCCTTGGCCTCAGCTTCCAAATGCTGGGATTAAAGGTATGTGCCACTATGGTGACCAATTTGGGGCATTTAAATTCTTTTCTTTGGTAAGAAGATTTCTATAAGCAGTTTTTCAGGAAAAAAAAAAAAGAAAAAAACTTCAGTGGCAAATTTCTGGATTCTTGCCCAGCTGAGACCATCTTCCTATGGTTCACTCATGTGATCAGCAGTCTGGGTGAAGAATCCCTGGGTCACAATTTCCTCTCATAATCCTCTGGGACTGCTCTTGGGCTTGTCATTAAATCCTGTCATTTATTCCAAGGACCACTAAGCTCCTTGTCCTTTGTCTCTGAAATGCCTAAAAACAAAAGCTCCTCATTAAGTTTGCCTATTTTTTTCCCCCTTATTCTTGGGTAACTCATGTCGTTCAACTCAGGAATGTTTTCTTCTATTAGTTCTGAACTGCTTGTCTCTCCTGCTCTGCAACTCTTGCTGTACGGATTAACTCCCGGTAGCATCTAAACTGCAGCTTATTATCTATACTGTGTAGTCAAATCCAACATCTCCCCATCTCTTCTAATTTTTAACTTTGACATATTCATTTACATTGTTGGCTCCTGTAATACTGATGTATATCATTTTGAATTTCATTGATGGCTTATGTTTTTCCCTGTTTCTTGCTGTCATCCTGTATTAACAAGACATTTCTTCAGTTCAACCCAATTCTTCTGAGCAACTGTGAATTTTAACTTGTCCTCCTTTCCTCCATCCCTCCATCCCTCACTAAGGGAGGCCTAAATGCCACCAGCTTTGTTCTGGAAGAGATGAGGCCTCTGACAGTTTTCAGTTGTAGTTTAAAAGGAGCAGGGGAAGTTAAAGGTCACTACAGTTCTGCCTTTTCAAGTTGAAGGTCTCATCTGTGATCATAAAGGCAGCCTGGTGGCCAGCAGTCTCTAGGCTCATCCCTTTATAAAAGCAGGGATCCTGCTACAGGGGACTCGACAGCCAGTCATCCTTTGACCATTCAACCCTGTGATGTTGGGTCTGGAATTCAGGTCAATATATTCAATGGTTATTAACCAATCCAATAGTCATGCTTATGTCTCTACTGATTCCCAAGGCAAATGGCTGTTTACATGTTCCAGGGGCTCAAGTGAGCAATGGTGACAAGGTGTCTGCCAAACCTTCTCTTTCTTTCCCCAGAGAGCCCGGCGGGCTGTGATCCCCCAAGAAAATGAAGGATCAGGGGCTGGCCTACTGGTAACTGACCTCAACAAGAAAGAAGGTAATGACACCACTTCCACATGTGGCAGAGAAGACGGCCGTGGCTGGCTCACTCTGGGGGCCTTGGCACTGAGAGCCCGTCTCTTGGCTGGGGGCTGAGGACTGAGCACAGACAAGACAAATGAAATTCAACACTATGCAGGCTGGGGAGAGAGGGTCAGCCCAAGTCCTGAGCCGAGCTCTCAGGTCCATCATGAGGAGTGAGAGTGAGATTTTTTTTTTTTTTTTTTTGTCTTAGAAGTTAGGGTCTTACTTTAGCCCAGACTGACCTGAAATTCACTATGTAGTCTCAGGGTGGTCTTGAACTCTCAGCGATCCTCCTACCTCTGCCTCCCAAGTGTTGGGAATAAAGGCATGCACTGTGAGAAGTGAGTTCTTATCCTGCCTGTGTCAGTGTGTGGCCTTCAAGCCACAATTCCCTCATCTATGCAATGGGCTAATCACCTACTGGGCTGGCCTTTGGGGCTCTTGGAAATAAGTAAAGACATGAGGATGAGTGTTCATGAAAGAATTACTCAACTTCTTCAGAAAACACCTAAACCTGCTCTGCCCAAGGCCTTGGGCTGGCCATTTTAGTCTTCAGGCTTAGAGGAGTGTCTTCCAACAAAGAAAATGACGAGTTCAAAGGAGATGGCTGGCAAAGGGCTGGAGAGCCTAGAGAATGGGGTCAGAGGATCAAGGACACTTGCTGGGCCCAGGGGACTTAGATCCGCGCACTCAGGGAGGGCTCATGGAGAGCATTCCCAGGGCCAAGGATCACGGAAGCCAAGGCACGGGGTGCCCAGTCAGTGACAGCTGTCCAGCATGGGGCTGGGGAACCTGTCAGCTGTGATAACGAGAGTCTCTGGGTGGCTAGGAACATCTGTGGGCCACTGTAACGCCCCAGGTTACGGAGTGGAACAAGCGTTGGTTTGGGAGAAGGTAATGGCACCTGCTTGTCATCAAAGCTGAAGTGCTACCCTTCGCGTGTGCGGAGGTGGAGGTGGTAAGGGATGGCGCATGCTCTGTGGCACACAGCAAGCAGCGTAAATGCTGCCTCCCTCCTCTTCCCTCCTAGATTCCTGCCAGCTGGGTTACTCAGCAGGTCCCTGCCTTGGGCTGATTGAAAGGTATTTTTACAATGGCTCCTCCATGGCCTGTGAGACTTTCCAATATGGAGGCTGCCTGGGCAACGGCAACAACTTTGTCTCTGAGAAGGAGTGCCTGCAGACATGTCGGACTGTGGGTGAGTGCTGTCCTGCCTCTGTGTCCTCCACACGCCCCTGCCTGACCACCTCACAGACCACCTGCCTATGAGCTGGAGCTGAGAGGTTTCCCAAAGGTGGCATTCTAGGGCAAAATTACTGAACTTACTGGAATTCCACAGCTGGTTATAGTCAGTCCTAGGCCAGTCATTTCTTTTCTATGAACCCTAGTTTCCTAGTCTATAAAAAATGGCCCATGTGCTGTTTAAGCAGGTTTCCTTGGCTCAGGAGTCTCATGTATGTCCCACCAGCAGTGACAAGGGTGACTTAATGCTTGTCCCTCTCCACTCCACAGCGGCCTGCAATCTCCCCATCGTCCAAGGTCCCTGCAAAGCCGCCATAAAGCTCTGGGCATTTGATGCCGTGAAGGGGAAGTGCGTCCTCTTCACTTATGGGGGTTGCCAAGGCAATGGCAACAAGTTTTACTCTGAGAAGGAGTGCAAGGAATACTGCGGAGTCCCTGGAGAAGGTAGGAGGCCCTGGAATTGGCAGAGGTCCAGAGAGAGTTCTAGAAGGATTGGGGTCTGCACACCTGACATCTAGACTGGCTGATGAGGCCTGTCCAATCTCCAGGCCTCAGATTCCCATGTGAGATTGAGGCAAGCCCCAGTGGAGCAGGCAGGTCAGTGCTGGCCTCCAGCTGTCACTTCGGGCTGGCCACATAGGCCAAGGGGCTTCACATACCCCCACCCCCAAAACACACATAAGTTCATGGTTTTGGGGATTGGCCCAGGGCCTCCCACATGCTAGGCAAATGCTCGACCACTGGGCTACTTTCCCAGCGTGTCTTTTATGTATTTGTCTTAGGCAAGGTCTCGCTAAGTTGCCTAGGCTTCTTTGAAGTCACTCTGCAACCCAGTCAGGCCTTGAACTTGCCATCCTCCTGCCTCATCCTCCCAACTATGTGGAATTAGAGCCCTAGGTCACTTGGCCTGGTCCAAAGGGCATTTAGAAACCTGCTTTTCTGTCTTATAAAATGGACAGCATTCTCACCTCTTGGATATCACAGTACCTGGTAGGAGGTTGGTGTTCAGATGACAGTAGCTGCTGCCTACACAGATGATTAGGGAGATGTAGCCTCTTACCACTTCTAGGCCTTGACACTCCCTCTGGAGCAGGCATAAAGTCGGGCTACTATATGGAATGGCCTTGGGAGAGAGATCACTTAGCAAACAGATGTTTTGTCACCAACCCAAACTCTTCTGTTTCTGCAGGGGATGAGGAACTGCTGCGCTTGTCCAGCTGAAGGTGCCACTCTACAAACGAGAGAGGGGCCACTATACCCCAGTTCAGGCTGGCCCGTTACCAGTCACAAATAAAACACATATCTAATCTAAACTGGCTTTCCACATCCTGAGGGTTCATCGTCATCACATGTGTAACAATGTGGCAGGAGGGGAAGATGAAACTGGGGGGAGCTTTCCCCGTAGGAAACGATGTATGGCTGGAAATGTGACCAAACTGCCTGCAGTACAAGACCCTGGCTGTGCAAAGCATAAAACGCCCATCACATGATGATCCTACAATAGTGCAGGATGGGATTGCTTCATTTTAATATTTTTCTTTTGTTTTAAAAAAAAGATTTTATTTTTTATTTATTTAAGACAGAGAGGCAGGAAAGGAGGGGAGAGAGAGGGAGAGGGGACGAATGGGCACACCAGGGCCTCTAGCCACTGCAAACAAACTCTAGATGCACGCACCACCATGTGCATCTGGCTTACATGGGACCTGGAGAATTGAACCAGGATCCTTTGGTTTTGCAGGCAAACACCCTAACTGCTAAGCCATTTCCCCAGCCCCTCATATGAAAGATTTAAACTTTGTTTATTGTGTGGTTGGCACAGTTACCATGGTGTGCATGTGGAGGCCAAAAGACAAGCGTGTGGTGGCTGTGTTCCACCTTCTTTGAGTGGGTCTCCTGCCATTGAAAGTGAACTGCCAGGCTGCAAATGGGCATCAGACTAGCTGGCCCTCCAGCTCTGCCTCCCATTGTGGTGGTGCACTGGGACTCATAAATGCCTATGCCACTTTGCATCCAGTGTTACACAGGTGCTGAGGAATTGAACTCAGGTTAGCAAGGTTTGCAAACAAGCACCATTAACCATGGAGCCATCTCCCCAGCCTCAATTTTAATAGCAAGGGGCAAAAAAAAAAAAAAAAAAAAAAAAAAAAAGGCATCAGTACTGGGCAACATCTTGGACAGGCTGGGGGAAGAGGAACTGTCACAGTGACCCGAGGTCAAAGTAGTAGTACCCAGGGCACAATCTACAGGTGCCAGAAGTCATTCTGCATCTGTGCACACAGCTCCTTTCCAGTGCTTTCCTCCAGCTGTCACTTTGTCTCTGTCCCCACCCCTTCCCTATCTTTTAAAAAAATATATTTTATTTATTTATTTATATAAGAGAGAGAGAAAGGGAGTGCCAGGGCCTCTAGCCACTGCAAACGAACTCCAGATGCATGTACCTCCTCGTGCATCTGGCTTATGTGGGTCCTGGAGAGTCAAACTGTGATCCTTTGGCTTTGTAGGCAAATGCCTTAACAGCTAAGCCATGTCTCCAGCCCTCCATCCCCATCTTGACCTGCCTGGAGTTACAGCACCTGGCTCTTCCTCCAACCTGGAGTGTCATCTCCTGGGGCCCTCACCCAATCTTTTGCCCCAGGACACTTTCCACTGTGTCCAGGTCAACCAGCTGAACCATGAACCAGAGTTCATGGGCTGGCCTGGCTTCTTTTCACAGGGAAAGAAAAGAGGTGAGCTGGCCAGGGTGGCTCAAAGACCATCATGACCAGAAGCATGACCTTAGAAGTCTCCTGTAAGTGCCTCATGATAACTGCATCCATCCACCCAGAGCCCTGATGGTTGGTGGGTACTGGGGCAAAAGACAAAGACCCTTGCTCACAGGATTCTGAAGGGCAAAGTTGACTGGACAGCAGAAGCAAGGCAGGTTTGGTCTCTGGGCAGTGACCACTGTCCTAATGGCCAGTAACCAATTTGGCTGTCACCTTGGCTCATTTGTTGAAGAGACCTGTGAGGCAGGAAAAAGGGAAGGAATTGCTGAGATGAACCCAGAGGCCAGGACAGGCGTATAGATATCTTTGTATTCCCCTCCCACCCAGACATGAAAAAACACCCCTTGGTCTCTAATGTCCAGAGCTTGGTAGTCTAACAGAGAAGGCTGTTGCAAGGGACAGACTATTTGGAGTCATGGCCCTGGGCAGAAGTAAATGGATTAGAAGACTCTAGAAATAGGCAACTCTTCAGAAAGAAGCGACAGGGAGGTTCCTCAGTCCCCTGCCCCCACCAGCTGGGACTAGCAAACATCATAATTTATGTCCATCTGGGTCACCTGCATACATATCACATACCATAGCCAGATGCTGGTAAAGTGTGAAGGTGCTTCTCTGGGGAGTATTTTGAAGTGACCTGAAGGACAAAACCTCAACCAGGAGGCCTAAGTTCCACATACTGACTAGATCTCCCCAGTGGGCAGAAAGTCAGGCTCACAGTACTTTTGTATAGTCTGTATTTAATTCCTTATTTAAATAAAAATCTGTACAGCTTTGTTCTTCATGGTTTTGTTTTGTTTTTGAACAACGTCTCTATGCAGCTCAGGCTGTCCTCAAACTGGTGACCCTCCTGCCTTCACCTGTTGGCATATCACTATGTCCGGCCTGGCCCGGGCTTCTCAGATCTTGCAAAGATGACTCCTGAGGATGCTACACCTGGTGAGCGCCTAACCTTGCCTCTGCCCGTCTGTCTTGGGACAGTTCCATGCTACTCTAGCACTCAGGACAGTCCTTCATATCAGTGTATCCTGACCATACCAGTATAGCTGAGCGGCATAGTGAGTGCCAAGAGGGGTTGGTCTTCTGGCTGGGATGTGGGTGAGTCCTGTCCGTGACTGTCACAGGCATCCACAGTGCTCATCTCAGTTACCAGGAATCTTTATTGAAGGCTCATCTCAGATGATTTTCCTCAGTGATATTACATTTGTTATATAATAGATAAGGCCACTTAATAAGAAGACACTTTTTTTCCCCCCTCTTAACGATTGTAAAACCCAGAAGCAGGCCCTTTAGTGGTAAGGGCTTGTTGGGGCCATGCCCCTCCTCTATGATCTGGTCTTTTTTGATCCCTATGGTCAGGAACAGGCTGAGGAGTCCTTTGGCCCCACAGGCCTTTTTGTTTTAGATGGCAAGAAACTCCTGCATCTTCACTGGTCTTCACAGTGGCTGGCGTGGGGATGCCCACAGTTCCCTTGCAGAAGCTCCCCTCCCCAGGAGAAGGCCCAGAGCCAAACAGAGTTGTCACATGTATCATCTGGTGAACTGGTTTTCGTGAGGTCCAACTGGCATAGCCTCTTAGGAGTGAAACTAACCACTGTGGAAGGGGGACACAGCTGGTGAGGGCTCTGTCTCACTTACCTGGAGAACAGCAAGGTGCCGCTCTAAGATGAGCTCTGGCCTAGGGATGCCTTAGCTTCTCCCTGCTGTCCACACAGCCTACAGTACATCTTCTGGTGCACTCTTTGCTCCACTGGCTTTGGTTGGAGTCTCTGAAAGAAATGTGTGGATATCCTGTGTCTTTCTGGCTGGTCTCCCCCAGCTCATGAAGGAAGGCAGTGATTCTCCACACGTGTAAGAGTCTTGATGTCACCAGGAACTGGGCCGAAGTCATGGATCCTCTTCCCCAGGAAAGAGATGACACCCAAGTTTTAACAGCACACACGTCACGGGTGGGAGGGTAGAAGACCACCGCCAGGCCAGGCACGCTCGTGTGTGCTTTGGAACTGCACAGTTCAGATTAACTCCATCTCAGCCCACCTCCCTGCCATGTCCCGCCCTCATCTGTCAAACACTGGCTAAGCCAGGTCTGTGCTGGAGGAGACCAATGACCCATGAAGGAGTAGGCAAACCCAATAGCAGGATGGGATAGACCCAGGCTGCTACCGCCACATGCCACCATCTCCTCACCAGCCCCAGAAGGGGCTCTGCAAAGAGGATGTTGTAGCCTAACTCCAACCCCAAGAAAAAAAACATACACAGGAACTTCCTAAAGGTTGTTTTATTGTAAAACCATAAATACAACACTGACATGAACTCGCTTAGGCGACCGATCCCCTCTATCATTACAAGGATGTCTTTGCCTTGGCATGAACCAACTGGGAAGTGGGGGGGCAGGTACTGAGCTCAGGGCTGGGGCTTTTGGTGATTTAAGGAACCCGGTGGAACCTTCCTCTTCTCCCAGGGAATATTCCACTTTTGGACAAGAATAGACAGGTAAAAACAGCAACATTTAAACAGTTCAGTTTTAAAATTTTTATTACTTTGTAAAAATCTCTCTTTTTTTTTCCTATTCCTTTCCTCCATTTGACATCAGTAAAAGTTTTCAACATCATGAAACTGATTTGGCTGCAAATGGAGAAATGGTACCAAAATAAAGTGAAACAAACAAACAAAAAAACCCAAAAGACACAGAGAAAATTCTAAATAAACCCTCCAGTTTGGTCTCGGAGGTTTACGTATCACGAGAACCATCAACTCAACTCCCATGCAACGGGACTCCTTGGAGAACTGTTGGGTCCATACCAACCATACAGGAGACCGCCAACAACTCTTTCTTAACACAGCAAGTGTGACACTAGGAAACTTTAGGTAACTTTTTTTTTTTAAATACAGTACATGGTCCACAGGG
Organism: Jaculus jaculus; assembly: GCF_020740685.1. NCBI lineage: Eukaryota > Metazoa > Chordata > Mammalia > Rodentia > Dipodidae > Jaculus > Jaculus jaculus. The sequence continues at coordinate 141,420,296 of NC_059102.1, forward strand.
TCCCTAAGATGGCCCTGCATAAACCCCCGTGAAGACTTGAGCCAAGCACTGGCTATTTATAAAAATATTGTGTTGCTACAAAAGTATAAATTAATGCTACCGGTATTAAGAAATATTAAACACATAAAACTTATAAGGATTAAGAAAAATATTCATTAATACCTGTAGAAAACTCTGGCCTAAAAAAGATATTTTTTTGTTTTTTTTTGTATTTTTTTTTTTAAAGATGACTTGAGTTTCTTGCACTTGAAGCGAGACACTGATGTGTCCATGGTATTGCCTAGAATGTCTTTACTACTGAGAAAGAATGGGGTGCACACACATGGTCACTGAGTGGGGGGTAGGAGGGACAGGGCACCAAGGCGTTCTCAAGGTTTACCTGATGTGAACGAATCACTAACATGAGGTTGTGGGGGAAAGAAGGGAGGATCTGAAAACTGAAATTGATGCTTCTTATGAAGCATGTCCGTTTTGGGTGGTTGTACAATGACTTCCTGATGCTTAGGGTCTGGAGGGCCTGGCCTCGTGGCTCCTCCTCTGCCTTGGCTGATGAGGTTAGCTCAGGCCAGGCCACTTAGCTCACTCCCTTCCTGGGGAACCACCCACCCTGGCTGTGTCCTAGGAAAGCCGGTTGGCTCCTGAGCTGTGGGAGGAGCGTTCCTTCTGGCAGGCTTTGGACCAACTGGCATTTTAGGAAATCCAGGCTCCTGAGACAGTGGGCAAGTTGGTTTATGCCTCTTTAAGGAACTTTGGTTCTAAAAGTCAAAGTGTCCTGTGGAGTGCTTGGGCGGGTGGGACCCTGGTGGGTCATGATGCTCTCGTGCCACTGCAAGCCTAGCAAATTCTCTATGCAGGAGTGCAGCTCTGAAAGGGACGCCTTCTGCCACGCTGCTGCCTCACACCTGCAGGGGCTCTGGTGAGCGCAGATACCTCTTTGCCCAGAAACCACAGGTTCCCTGGTTCAAAGCCAGAGCTTCTGACTACTGTCCTCAGACCCGAATGAGAGGAAAGAAAACTACAGCAAGAAAATCCCCCTAAAAGTCCTGCAAAGGGGAGACTGGGAAGGAAACATAAAAGGGAAACACTGTATCATTGGTTCGCCATAACTGGCCTAGCAAACATTAGCCACAGTGAAGGCGAGGAGTGGCTTCCTTGCCAGCCCTCCCACTACCCTGGGGACAGGAGTCCCCACCTATAGTCCACAGGGCGTAGCCTGAGCCTCACTTAGTCTTGGTTCTGCCTCCCTGGGACCGTCCTCCAGATACATCCCAGACACAGCGATGTCACATTATTCCCAAGGCCAGGGAAAGCTAGGTATCTGGGGAGGAGGCGGCCTGCTGTGCCCGCTTCAAGCACCACCAAAGGTGACAAGGTCTGGGTATCTCAAAGGGCCTCCCTTCTGTACCCACATCCTGGCCTCTCTGTGAACCTTTCTGGTGTCTCTGCGTCCCCAGAGCATAGCTGTATCCGGGTTCTCCCCACGTGCCTGTTGTTAAAATAGCCTGGCCCAAGTACAGGGTGCCTTGTTCAAGAAAAGGGGGTTTCCTGAGGCAGAAGTTTGGCTTCACAGTGGAAAACATGCCTTGCAAAATTCTTCTCTGGTGCTTCTTAAAGTGCAGGAGATACAAGTTGTGAAACTGAGAGGACTGTGGGCAGCCTACACAGAAGTGTTCAAATGAGTTCCCAGATAGATGCTGGAGATCCACAACTTGCCATCTACAGAAGCCCCTCCCCCACCCCTGCATGCCATGTGTGGAGAGGCTCCGTGGTGGATGGTGGTGACGCATCTTTGTGAAGCAGCAGGAACCACTTCCCAGAAGGGAAGTACGTACAGTTCTGCTCAGGTAGTGCCCTTTCTGCTTCCTGGTTTCTAAATGCCACCTGGCCCATGGACAGAGGTGTTGGGAACTGGAGAACTGTGCTGGGATACACAACTGCTTCCACACACAACCTGGGAGGTCCCACTGCGCCTCACAAACATGGGACCTCTGAGGCGATTACAAAGCCAAGACCGTGCCTGATGCTGCAGGACTTGGCTTAGGCTTTGTGGGCCAAACAAAGTGATGTCATATGAGGGTCTTAGAACAGCCTGCTAAATGGAGGTGGACTTTCTCCATCTTTCTTCTTGGGTCCGTGGATGTCAATACAAAGATCATTTCTGTCAGGCAACCACACAGCTCCAGGCAAGCTGTATTCAAGTCAGCAGTGAGCACATGAGAGAAATGGTCTGACTCCCTGGCCCCCAAAGGCCTGTAGTAGAAACAGCTACAGTGTTCACAGCACTGGGATGACAAAATCCTTCCAATGGTCAGGGGAAGGCTGGGCCCCAGGAGGTGAACTGGAAAAGCCCTAGCGCTTTGGCAGAACTAGAACTTGGTAAGGTGGGTATTGCTGTTAAGGGGCTGTGGCTGGACCTGGGAGATCTTTGGGTTTTATTAAGCTGTTTGTTGCAGGATTTTCACTGTGGGGATGGTCTTCATGAGGGAGCAGGCAGGGAGGACACCTGGGTATAGCCTTCCTTGGTTTTGAACCCAGTTTCTGGAGAGCCAGAGGATGCAAGAGAGACATGACTGCTTGCCATCTTGCCATCTATGAGGAGGAGGCAGCCCAGGAGACAGGCTTCTGAGGAGCTAGTGAGAGACAACACACCCACAGAGGAAGGCTAAGCTTTAAGTGTTAAACTGAGGTGCAAAAAAGCTGGACGTGGGTTGACAACCTGTGACCAGATGCCTGAAGTTCAACATGACTTTCTCTGATTTTTTTTCTGGAGGGAAATATTCTATGCTCTGAAGAGGAGAATGCTCAGGGCTCTAAATGAACATCTGGGCTTGGCTGGCAGCTTGTGGGACAATATGCCTGGTTTCTATGGTTTCGCATTCACAGGCCCAATGGCAGCAGCCCCGCCCAACTGCTCTCACTGACCCTATGAAGTGCCCAGCTCCTGTGCTTCCAATGTGGCTATGAGTGCCAGGTCAGGGCCCATCTTGGACAGTCAAGCAAGGCTGGAGATATCCATCATCAGCAGTGCAGAGTCCACTTTCTGGAACACCCTGAGACATCCATGTTCCCATATGATCCAGGGAGCAACATTCGATTCTTGTCTGAATAATTCCATTGTGGATGAGTCTTTTTTGATGGTGTAACCCAAAATGAAGACATTGTGGTAGAAACACCTAGAGCTTCTCCAAAACCAGAACTGGATGGTGGTTCCTGAGACCATGGCTTGCCAAAGCAAATGTGGAAATGACCCCTGTGATCCATCCATCTGTGTGTTTAAGAATATGTAGGGATTCTGGGTTAGCTCTTGTGAGGCGAAGAGTGCAGGCTTGGTCCTTGAGGACAGCATCCTAGGCCAATGACCGTGATCCTAAACCTTCTTGAATCTTTAAGCCAACGTCACTCCCCTCCTGCTGGTGACGCGGGGAGAGGACTGTAGTACAGTGCTTTCGTAATCGAGGTATCTCATAGTTGAGTAATGCTCTGTGACCAGGAAGGGGCAGTGCAAGCCCCAGGATAGCAGAGGTGCCTTTGCAAATAGCCCCCAAAGGGTGGCCATTCTCAGCCTGAAGCCCCATCACACAGCCCTGGTCACCTGGAGGGACCAGGGACCCCAAGATTTTTATTCCCAGAGAGGTGTGGGGAGGGATTTGAGGGTTGACCTTTCTCTGGTAAAGAGAATGCTATTCCCTCTTCTTGGCATCTGAACTGTGTATAGAAGCATGTGCTCCTGGCTGGGGATCAGAAGAGCGGCCTTCTGACCCCTTTCACAGCATCGAGTCGAAGGTGTCCACGGCGGGACACCAGCTATTTGGTCCACAAGGCATTATGCACCCACCGCTGTCTTGGGTGGAGCTCTGAGGTGCCTGTGGGGAACCCCTGAGGGCTGTGGACCCCTGAATCCCTGGGGCCCTGGGGAGGGGAAAGGAGACTGTGGGCCTGGGGTGTGGCAGATGTAAATATGGACAAACACAGGAGTTCCTGCCGAGCTGAGAGTGGGAATGTGGTGAGGAGTGCAAAGCAGTCTGTGTACAGAGGCAGACCTTAGCAGAACCCCATGTGAACCAGGAAGCCACTTCTGCTTCCATTCAGGACCCCTAAGCCACTGCTGCCTCTATGGCTTCCACCAAGCCTCACAGCCAAGTGACCCACAACTCCTTCCCACCCACCCTCACTCCAGACAGCATAGCCACAACCTTGGCCTTGTGAATATGTGAAAACTGGACTGTGCAGGTGGGAAGGATCCTGAACGTGCCACTGAGATGAGCTAGTTTACAGTGTGACTTGCGGAACAAAAAGGGCAAGTAAGACAAAACAAAACAAAGGAACATACATACATAAGTTATAGACATTCAGTGCCTCCTAGCAGAGTCTAAATCAAATCTGGAAAAAACTGAAACCCCCCAAAAGATAAAGATTGCTAAAATGTTGGAAAAAATATTGAGTGGAGACAGTTTTCTAGACTTCTCTGAAAAATGTCTTTTTCTCTATGTTAAAGAACAAAACGTCCACTTTATATTCTTAAAGCCTCCTCTCCTGATGTGGGGAGACAGATGGGTGTGTTCTAAGGCGGCTGCTCGTGACACCCAAAGGCCGTCACGGACGCAGCGGCTCAATGCCCTGAAGGTGAACGAGAAACAAAGTCCAGTGCAGAAACTGCCCATCAGATGCAGCCTGGAGAAGCTGTGCAGAGCAGCTGGGGGCAGTGGGTGGGCACCATGGGGTGGGGAGGGAAGTGATGAGAAGGAGTCTGAGGGTGGAAGAAAGGGAGGGTCAAGTCACTTCAGATGTCAGCTGCCTGAACATTTCACATCAGCTTCTCCCAATCCGCACACCTGAAAACAGAGTCCTTAGAGCCCCTGCCCGAGAAAGGTGAGACTTCTCCCGCTTTCCCCATCGCTCGGTTTTCCTGACACACCCAGCTCACTGCACACACGCCTGCAAGCAGGGGCGTGTACATGCACCAGGGTTGTGTGTGTGTGTGTGTGCACGTGTGTGTAGAGCTTCTCTGGCTGTGCAGATGAGCATGGAGTTCCCCTGCACCCCACACCATGGCATGCATGTTCACGCCACACATGGAGGTATGGACTCGTGCACACACACACACTGAAAAAAAAAAAAAAGCACTTAAGTTTCCAGGGGGCGTTTACAATGAGGTCCACAGTGTTTAGAACTTAATTTTTTTTCTTTGTGACAGTGTTGTGTGTTTTTCTAAGGTTTTCCTTTCTTTTTGTTTTGTTTCTCTTTTTTGTTTTTTTCTTTTTTCTAAAGTCAAGTCTTAAAGCATGTTAGACTTCAGAAACATGAGCTTGTTCATGTCTTCTGGACTGAGCAGTCGTCTCCTTTTGATCAGAAGTGCTTGTTCACACATATTCACACACCCGCTTCGCGCTCCCACAGCAGGAACTGCCAGGAGCCAGAAGGCGAGCTTGGCGAGTTTCGTGTGCTTTTGGGTCACACATGACCAGTACTGGAAGAGATCTGGGGTGGCCTGGAAGAGGGGCTCCTGCAGGTAATCGTACACTTCATTCTTCCCCAGCCGGTCGTCCTCCTGGGCCACGGGGTGCTCGCCGGCAGTGGAGCGAGCCTTCTTGGTGGCGGGCTCAAAGTCAGCCTCCTCGGCCCAGGACTCCTTCACTTCATTGATGAGCTCACAGACTTTGCCGATGATCTCCTCGTGCTGGTAGGGTGGCACTGGCCGCAGCTTCTGTTGCGGGTCCAGGATCATGGCCACTTTGTGGGCTGGGTGCACCTTGAAGTTCTCCTTGAGCGCTTCCAGGAAAAGGTGGCACAGTTTGCTGACGGTGCCCGCGTCATTGGCCTTGGCCGTGAACAGCTTCTCCAGCCGGACATAGGTGGGCAGCACCAGCTGCAGGGTCGGCTGGCTCTCATTGCTCAGCTCGATGACTGCCTGCTTCACGGGTGTCAGGATGGCGGCCAGGTTGCTCAGCAGGTGCTTGTTGAGGCTCTGGATGAGGTTCATCTTCTTGGCCCGGCTGTAGAACTCACAGATCTGCTCGTAGCGCTCATGCACCAGCAGCAGCGAGTCTGTCACCGAGTTCCAGCAGGGAGGCGGGGATGTCTCCTCCAGTGAGCCGAAGGTCTCCTTGGCGAGGCCCGTGGAGCCAGCCAGGTCCTCGCACACATTGAGCAGCTCGATGACCTCGTGCATGCTGCGGGCCTGCAGTGTCCGCTTGCTCAGCACACTCTGCACTACGGAGTTCAAGGCACAGGCTGAGCAGCGAAGGCACATGCCGGCCTTGGAGAAGGCAGACGCACTCACACGGCAGTCGGTCACGTACACCGTCCGGATCTCTGACATCACGAACTCCGACAGCACGTTCTGGACCCAGTGGTGCACCAGGTCACCGCTGTCGCGGATGTCTGCGCCCTTCACACCCAGCACGTAGCTCTTGATGTGGTTGCCCTCGGCCTGGTAGGCCGTGAGGATGTAGCAGGAGTCCGGGCCAACACTCTGAGAGTGACAAGTGACACCGATACCCAAGCAGGCGTTGCTGCCCAGGGCACATGTCACCTTCACCTTCACCTGGTTGTACATACGTGGCAGGTGTTTTAGTGCTAGTGTGTTAAAATTACCCAGGATTTCAGTGACTGAAAAGGCCCCGTAGCGAGCGCCACTGTCTACCAAGGTCTGGGCCAACTTGAGGAACTCCTTGCCACTGACCACACTCAGTGCGCCCAGGTCGGCACACATGACCCGGAGCAGACGCTCTGCGATGTTCTGCCGCTCCTTCTCAGGGATCACACTGTTGGGTGTCAAACCACTGGTGGTGGCTGGTAGGGGGACACAGAGAGAGACATGATTACTTGTGGCACTCAAGGCTGCTTGGTCTAGCAGCAGTACAATCCTCTAAACACCTAGTATCAGGAATAACAAAACAGGAAAAACAAACTGGAATGGGCTAGTTTTAACATGTGACAGCATCATATGAATAACATTCTAAGATTGATTAGTAAGGCACATGTGTCATTCTCCTAGACCTTTTAAGACAACCGGTTTCACCTCTTCCTCACACAGGAACTGCCATTACAATAGGGATTCTATTTTAGTGCACAGTGTGTGCAGTGTGTGCCCTGTGCACGTCGGTGTGGTAGTCTGTCTCCTCTGAGTGTGAAGCTGTAGTTTTCCTAAGCCCTGGTGATTCTCCACTCTGTGATCCCCACAGGACTGGGGTTATAGGAATAAGTGGCCATGTCCAGCTGTTTTATGTGAGTGCTGGGGAAAATCAAACTTGGTGTCAGATCCTCAGGCTTGCATGGCAAGCACTGTAACTGCGGAGCATCTTCCCAGCCCCAAACAGAAATCTTCAGTGAGTAAACTCTAAGGGTCTGTTGTCAGCAAAGCCAGCAGAGATTGTATACGTGTGGGCTCCAGTTGTGACTCTGGTTCTAAGTGATGTTCTCTGACCTCAAATCATCTCTTCTCCATGGCCTCCTCCTGCCTATGAGGTAGGCATTCCCACCATGAAGCCCTACATTTCAGTGTGCTTGACTGCCATGCGCACCATCTGCAGCCCCGCAGGTGGGAATGGGAAGAGGACAGACACAATAAGGCTGCGGGACCTCCGGGGCCCTGTGCTCCAGCAGCCAAGGACACCTACTGTTGTTGGCACTGTTCCTCTGGGCCTGAGGTTTCCACTTCTCTTCCACTGCAGCAGGTGGTGATCGGGACTGGTTGGAGGTGATGTTGTTTTCATTGTCAGCTGTGAGCACAATGGGGACAGTGTGTTACCTTAAAGGGTAAGAGGCCACTGATGAGCAAGATGATAACAGTGTGGGAGGTAAAAGTGACATACAGTGTGAGGGACTTGGGCCTGGGTTAAATCCCATCTCCTCCTTGGGCAACTGTCTATGTTTACAAAGTCTTATTTTCATGGTCTCAGAAAATGAGGACAAATGCATGGCTGCCACACCTGCAGGAAGGTATTGGAGACCAGAGCATGGTTGATGGTCCTAAGACAGAGGAGACACTCAGCTGGTGGGAGCCCAAGCCTGGCCAGACACCCTGTACTCACAACTGCAGTATGCACCAGTTACACCCCAACCCAACTGCTCCAATGCCTCATAATCTCTCATTTCTTTATGTAACTTATTTTTGTGTGTGTATGTGGTATGTGTTTGCATGCTTGTATGTTTGTGGAGGCCAGAGAATGATATCAAATATTTTCTGCTATCTGCTTTTTGTTTTTTTATTTTATTTTTTTGAGGCAGTGTCTTTCACTGAATCCAGATCTCAGTGGATTGAGCCAGAGAAGCTAGCCAGTCAGCTCAGAGGATTCATCTGTGTCTGGCTCTGCAGCGCTGGGTTACAGGGACATGCCACAATTCCTGGCAATTTACGTGGGCACTGCAGACCTGGACTCAAGTCCTCATGTTTGAACAGCAAGCACTTTACCAACTGAGTCATCTCTCCAGCTCCAATCTCACTCCTTTAAAGTATAGTTCTTTCTGTATCTATGATTGTATTATAGTAAGGAAAACCCAGTCCCTACCTACATGGTATGAAGCACTAACTTCCCCAACCCCTCATTGGAAGATGTGGACACCGAGGTCCAGATTCATAGCAGGTTTGGCCAAGACCACAGAGAGAGAGAGAGAGAGTGGCGGCAGGGCTGCGCACAGACCTGGGCAGAGTGCAATTCAGACCTATGAAACCCAATCTGCCCGAGCCTAAAGGCTGATCCACACTTGTCCTAACACCTTCAAAGGGAGACTAAGTAACTCCACAGCAGACAGGGGCTAGCATTTTCTAGAGAAAAGGTATAACCCAGCTCTCAAGGATGTACAAATGCACAGTACCAAGTACTCACTGATAGCAACGTATGGCCTCTGACCAGGAGAAGAAAAAGCAATCACCAGAACCAGACCCACACTAAAACTTGCTGTTATAAATATCACACATGTGTCAAAAACATGAAGGAAAACATGCTCATGAGGAGAGAAATGGCAAATGTAAAAAATAATCTCATCAGAACTAATCAATAAACATCAAAATTAATCCATTGAAGTGCAGCTAATATGTTAAATGTATCTCATTTTTACAGCCACTCAGATAAAAATAGGCTGTGTGTCATGGCAGAGAAGACCACTGAACTTAGAGACAGGACCACCTATCTATCATCAACCACAGGGGTTTATAAAGGGTAGGGAAATGAACAGAGCATGGACAGTATCAAGCAGTTCAATACACACATACAAGCATAAAATGGGAATCTGAGAAAAAGACAATGGAACAAAAGAATATTTGAAGAACTAGCAAAAAAAAAAAAAAAAAAATCCCAAACTGAGTTGAGAAGCTAGTTTAGTCGTCAGAGTACCTGCCTCTTAAGCATGAGGAGCTGAGTTCTATTCCCAGAATTCACTTAACAGTTAGGTGTGGTGGCACATACTTGTAATGGCCGTGCTGAGGAAGCAGCTTTTCTAAGACTCGCTGCCCAGCCCGCCTAGCTTACTTGGTGAGTTATAGACTAGTGAGAAACCCTGTCTCAAAAAAGGTGGACAATTCTGCAGGCACAACACCTGAGGTTGTCCTCCATCCTTCTCTCTCTCTCTCTTTCGTACATGTGTACAAGTAGCCACACACACATGAATGCCAATGTAAACACACACAATTTTCAAACTGGATAAAATGTAAAAGCCCAGATTCAAAAATCTCACAGTTCCAAGCAGGATAAACATAAAAAAAACACTATAAGCACATAATATCACTTCATAATTACTTCTTGAAAGCCAGTGAAAAGAAAAAAAAGGCTGTAAAAACATCTACAAGGAGGAAGATTATGTATAAATGAGCAAAACCAAGAATGACAATAGTCGTCTTATCAGAAATTATGTAACTCCAAAAGGCAAGAGAGTAAATGTTAACATAGCATTCTACATCTAGCAATAAAATCTCTCACAGATACAAAGATGAAATGGACTCTTAGGACTAAAAATTGAACTTGTATTATAAGAAACATTAAGGTATGTTCTTCAGGTGTGAGAAAAAAGGAATCAAACAAGAATGTGGGTATGGAGAAAGGAAGAGTGCCAGAAACCACACACTTATGGATGAATGCAGAAACACCCCCCCCACTTCCAGTCTCTCCAAGTTAACTGACGGCTCATTGAAGTAGAAACAGTGAGCTGCAGCAACCTGAAGTAAAAGCAAACTGCACAGCAAGGGAAGTATGAAGACCAGGGTGGAGAACCAAAATGTATTGCTGAAAGGTTCACAGGTAATATGGACAGGAAAATAATATTACTTGAAGGCACACTGTGATCAGTTCAAACTATAGAGCGTAAGAGCCAGATAAACCATAAAGAGTGACATAAAAATACAGCTAGTTATTCAACTGTGGAGATAAAAATAATCAACCTAAAATAAGTATGGAAATTGGAGGGGAACAAAGACAAAGAGCAAAGGATGGGTAGCAAAAAAGCACCAGTGGGGTCAATTTATTCCCAATGCACAGGGAAATAAGAGTGGACACCACTGATTCAAAACTCCTAAGAGGTAGAGACCCATATTTTAAAAAAGGCCTGACAATATATGATGTGTAAGAAAGCCACACGGGGCTGGAGAGATTGCTTGGGGGTTAAGGTACTTGCCTGAAATGCCTAACAACCTGGGTTCGATTCTCCAGTATCCACATAAAGCTACTGCATAATGTGGTGCATGCATCTGGAGTTCATTTGTAGTGGCTGGAGGCCTCAGTGTACCCATTCTCTCTCTCTATCCCTCTGTCTCCCCCTTCTTCTTTCTCTGTTTGCAAATAAATAAAATATGTTTTAAAATGGAAGCTACTTAAAAAGAAAAATTAAATGTACAAGGCTGAATAAAGATGTACCGTTGTAGGGGTTTGAATGAAATGTCCCCCAGAGACTCATGTGTTCTGAATACTTGGTCCCCAGATGGTGGCAATTTGGGAAGGGGAAGAGCTTTTGGGAGGTGGAGCCTTGCTGGAAGAGGTTGAGGGCCCTGGAATTATGTAGCCAACCCCCTGGCCAGTGCTGCTCAGTCTTGCTGTTTGCTCCCAGTTGAAATGACAAGACAAGATGCCCAACCTCTGCTCCTCCTCTGCTTTTCCCACCACGATGAAGCTTTCCCTGGAAACCGTAAGCCAAAATGAAACTTTTCCTTCTATCAGCTACTTCACATTGGGTGTTTTTCTTCTATCAATGCAATGTGAAGATACGTATTACAACCATGCTAACAGAGATGAAATAAAAGCTGAATATGGGTGTTGTATCATTTCAGAAAATCAGACCTAGAACAAGAAACATAACCAGGGGTAATAACAGACCCTGCAAAATGGCAAAGAAGGCTATTTACCAGAGTGTAGAATGATCCTAAATGAATATATAGCTTCAGATATATGAAGCAAAAACTAAACAAATTCAAAGAAAAATGGACAAAAATCACAACTATAGTTAGAGATTCAATTCGCTTTGCCCAGCAACTGGTACTGGGAGAGGAGAGTGGGTACAAAAGACCAAGTATGTGCAAATTGAACAGACAGCATCAAGAAGTCATATATATGGTCCCAAACCATACACACACACACACACCCCCCACATACATACATACACATATATAAACATAAAACACCATGTTCCCACAAAAAGAAGGTGGACAGCAAACACAAGAATCATATAAAGTACTTTAAAAATATTTTATGTATTTATTTGAGAGAGAGGAAGAGGCATAAATATATATATATATATAAAACGTAGGTGCACCAGGGCCTCTAGTGACTGTAATAGAACTCCAGAGGCATGCACCACCTTGTGCACCTGGCTTTGCATGAGTACTGGGGAACCAAACTTAGGTCCTAATGTAGGTAAGTGCCTTAACCACTAAGCAATCTCTCCAGCCCTCATAAAATACTTTTTTGACTAGCCACAAACAAAAGAATACTTAGTGGTTCACTTGCAGTTAAGCCCTGGTGTACCCATTCTCTCTTTCTGTCTGTCTGCCTCTTTCTTTCAAATAAATAAATGAAACTATTTTAAAAAAGAAAAAAAACACTGAGAAAAGCTACAATTACTTGAGTACTAAGTATTGTACTTAATTTTGAGCTTGTGGTTTACATAAAAAGGTCAAGTGAAATTGGAAGAATATTTTTAAATATTTTACTTATTTGAGAAATAGTGATAAAGAGGCAGATAGAAAGAGAGAGAATGGGTGTGCCAGGGCCTTTAGCCACAGCAAATAGAATCCAGATGCATGTGCCCCCTGTACATCTGGTGGCTACTGGGGAATTGAACTTGGGTCCTCAGGCTTTGTAGACAAATGCCTTAACAGCCAAGCTATTTCTCCAGCCTGGAAGAATGTTTTGAACTTAATGAAAATAAAAATGTAACACCTCAAAATCTGTGAGTCAACACATGTAAGAGTGAAGCTACTGCCTTACCACAGACCACATGCAAAAATTAACTCACAACGAACACAGACCAGAATGTAAGAGCTAACACTGTGAAATTCTTATATAAAAACAAAAGAGTTAATTACACACTTGTGACTGGCACTAAATGGTGGGTTTTTAGATGGTACCCAAATCACAAATGACGGGAAAAAAAAATCCAGCCAAATGGGCTTCATCAAAACTAAAAGTTTTAGACGTCAAAGAACCAGTGCGCGTGGTGCTCCAGCTGCAGTCCCGGCAGCTTGGGAGGCTGAGGCAAGAGGGCAGCAAGTCCAGGGCCAGCGTGGGCTGCAGAAGAGACAAAAGAAGGGAAGGATGGAGGGAGGAAGGGCAGACTAACACAACGGGAAACAACTGCAAAATATACCTGAAGTGGTTTTATATCTAGAATATATAAAAAAAACTCTTTCAACTCCATAAAAAGATGAGAAAAAAATTGCCTCATAGGTAGAGGATGTGAATACCCATTTCTCTACAGATAAACAAGCAGTCACTAGCTGTCAGAGAAATGAGATATTGTTTTATAAACATCAGGATGGCTACTATCAAAAAGTACCAATGTTGGCAAGAACGTGACGAGGTCACACACGGCTGGTGGGGGCATGGAAACAGGCAGGGCCACCACACCTGTCTCAGCACCTCCCTTCTCCACTCAGCTTCACAAAGGAGTGAAAACACATGTCCACAAGGACGGGGTGTGAAGCCCTTAGCCCCAAGTCAGGCACCGTCTCAATGTCCTCAAGTTGGTGAATGGGTAAATAATTATATCTTTAAACAATGGAGTATTTAACAATACTAAGGAACTTCTGGTAGCAGGGAACACAGGTGAATTTTAAACATTTTCAAAGTGACAGATGTTAGATACAAAAGGAGTAGACACTCTATGAAGTCCACAAACCCAGTGAAAGCAAAATGACAGTGACAGTGAAAGCAAGCTCAAGGTGGTGTCGCTTACAGCAAGGCTGGGACTGGGACAAGGGGTGTGAAGGAAAGTTTGGGGTTGATGTTACCATGGTTTTGAGTATGATGGAGAGTAAACCACTAGATACATTTTTCAAATCCACAACACTGTACTCCTTCAAACTGATAAATTATATATATACATAATTTTGTTGTGTGTGTTCAGTTTTTCAAAGTAGGGTCTCACTCTAGCCTAAGCTGACCTGGAACTCACTATGTAGTCTCAGGGTGGCCTCGAACTCATGGCGATCCTCCTACCTCTGCCTCCTGAGTGCTGGGATTAAAGGCATGTGCCACCACGCCCGGCTTGCATTTCACTTTTTTTTTTTTTTTAAAGGGATCCCTTCTATTTCAAGAGGAAACAAATTTTCCTATGAGAATAAGCAGATTTTCTGACTTTCTCTACTGTAGTACAGAGACTTTTCTAATTGTACCATGGCCATGGGGTGTGACATTTAGTCATTCCAACTTTCTGGGCCTTAGTTTCCTCTCCTCTTGGGCTAGGAATGATTTTCTTGTTCTCTACTTCTCGATAGGGCTTCAAGGTGAGATGATTCACCTGAATACTAGATAACGGTGTCTGGTGCCCATTGGCTGAAACCATCCTTCTCTCCCACAGAAGCAGCTTCCCACACAACACAAACAAAGTTCTTGGTCAAAGCTCTGTGAAGAGGCTTGATCAGTGCCCAGGCTGGGTAAGCCTTGGCACATCTGTACCGCCCTGGCGCACAGCTGGGATGAGAGCTATTGTTGGGGGACCATTGTGAGAAGGAGAAGGCACAGGCTGAACATCTGAATATTGACCTTCCAAGTTCCAAAATAGTTTGAGCGCCAACATGACGACACACAAGGAAATGCCACACGTGACCTCATGCAGTGGGTCTCAGTCCAGATGTAGATGCACAAGAGCCAGGTGTGGTGTTGCATGCCTGCAATCACAGCACTTAAAACGGATGCAGGTGGATTGTCAATTAAAGACCAACCTGGGCTACATAGCAAGAAGCAAGACTGTTGACCAAAGAAAGCAGGTCCACTAAGAATACAGTATGAAGCAGTTACCTTCAGGCTAGCTATGTATGAAGTGTGACTGAATGCCACACTCAGATTTGAGTCGTCTCCCATATGACAATATCCAGAAGTCAAATTACCTGAAATCTGAAACCATTCTGGCACCACACTTTCAGATGAAGGATGCTCAACCCAGACAGGAACAAGTAGCAGGCGCCTGCTGTGGTAGGTCTTGAAATATACCACAGCCCTTTGTGTCCATCACCCTCACCATCCCTCACAGGAGATGTGATCAACTCTCTTATAGGTAGGGAAACAGAAGCCAGAAGTAGTCAGATCAGAAACCAGGTGTGGCCACTTCCTCACCTAAGTCAGAGAGCCACAAACTCCATTTGCTGCCTGCCAAGTCTCTGGGGGCCACTCAGCAGTGCCTTGTCACCCCCCCCCACTGGACTTCAGTAAGGACTGGGAAGCTCATTTCTGGGGGAGATTATGTCCACTCTCCCCCCAGGGAGATCCCCACCAGGGCTGCCCACAGCTGCAGAACATGGGCATTAAACCTGGGGGTTCCAGATGGAGCTCACCTCCAGGGATAGAATCCTGGTCTAAGGATCACTGATTTCATAACCTTGGGCAAGTTACATTATCACTTTGTGCTTCAGTTTCCTTTTCTGTGGAGTTAATGATACTTGGGGCACCGTGCTGAGATTACTTAGTGAATTAGGTATAAAACTCAAGACCTGGCACCAAGTAAAAGCTCAAGTGATGCTGGTGAGTGTGCATGAGCTGTACAAGTTTGGGCCAGTGGTTATGTTCTCTGGGCCTCGGTTCTTCATTTGTATAAAGGGGATGAAAATGTCTATAGCTAGTAAGTTTGTCTGGGACAAGCTTATGAAACAGCTCACATAGAGCTCTCAGGTCTGTGCCCTGCACAAGGAAAGCACTCACTACCATTGGCACGACTGCCAACCCTGCTCCTGAACTGTCGCCAAGGCAGACAGGAACCCTACAGCAGAGAGGAAGTTGATTAGTGCGAATTAGCCTGTGCCATTCAACAGCCTTTTAATGAGATTGGTGTTACTCGAGGCTGATCCCCCTTATCGGCGGCACTGTGAACTGTGCAGCTCATGACGCTTAATTTCCCTCCACAGGGCCAATCCTTTAATCCCGATTCAGTCTGGCTGGGATTCCGCCTGGCTTTGCACGGGGTTGCCGTGGAGGCATTCTCTGGTAGCGCTGGACCAGAACAAAGCAGCCTGCAGCTCCTTGGGAACAAGTCAAGATGCTGGAAGAGGTGGGGCCACCTCCTGGCTCAGCCTCAATTTGCATTTTAATGGCCTCTGTCTTTTAACTGTCAGAGGGATGGGAAGCACCTACCAGATGCTCCCCTAATTACAGCTTCCCCCAGCTGGCAGGGCCTGGGGCACACAGGGTTCCAGAGGGAGGGCAGCGAGACGCTGGAGACCACCGCCTGCTAGTCCCCATGGGGCATATCTAAATGGTTGGAGTCTTCCCTGGAGCGGGTTGGCTGCCAGTAGAGGGGACTGGGAGACACCAGGAAAACGATGGGGAGAGCAGTGGAGTACCTACGGTCCATGTGCCCTTGTTTTAGAGATGAAGACAGTTTCCCATGGGAGGTCACATAGCACCAAGGCACACCAATGGAGCACAACCCACACCCACTGTCCTGTCACTCAGAGCTCAGCTGTGACTGTGAAGAGTGCGTTTGGGGAAAAAAAGCCATCTCAAAGGTCAATGAATTAGTGCCTTATACAGCTGACACCCTGTAAATGCACGTCGAACGAGTGAATGAACCAGGCTGTGCTTACAGCACCTAGTGTAACAGAGCCTTGGGGCACTTGGTGCTAGTCAGGCCAGGTCTAGAGGTGATCTGAAGGGCTTGTGAGCCTTAGGAGGACACTAATGATGACACCAGTAACTGGAAAAAAAAAAAGCAGCCACCGCTGCTATAGGCACATTTCACATTACTCCCTCCCCAGTGCATGCACGCAAGGCTTGGATTGGTGATCCTCCTGCCTCAGGTTCCAGAGGGTAGGGATTATATGCATGTACCACCACACCTCATCAAGTTATTTTTAATGCTTCTAGATTACTCCAGGGATGAGTGGAGGGGCAGTAGCTGTCTTCTACCCCGACACATATTTCCCTTTTGTAGAATGCTGGTTCTCTTGGGCAGAACACTAGGCACTAACTAATCTACCATGGATAGATTCGGGCTGTCATGTGCCTACTTCCTATCACTGAGATTTGTCACTTGTGGCCTGAAGTGGCGGATGCTTACAGGCGCAGGCTACAATGCTGGAGACCAGTGCCATGAAGTGGCAAGGGAGAGGACAAGGCTCAGAGTGGCTGACAGCGGCTGGCTGAGCTTGAACACTGGGACGGTGGCTCAGTGTGTCATGGGCTCAGCAGCACCAACACAACCTGCAGTGGTGTCCCCCTAAAACAGCCCTCCCGATGCTGCCTCCTCACATTAGGCTGAGCACGCATTCGGGGAGGGCAGGGCGTTCAGTACGCAACACTGCTCAACATGACCTGGGAGAGGTCTGGCACAGCTGCCGGCTTCTCTTCCTCCAACTCTACCCCTAGTCTCTGCTCCCCGTGACCTCAAACCACCTTTCAGTTCCATCTCCAGGTCTCTTTACTTGGCCTTCTGCTCAGCCTGGGCACTCCTACCTTTGGGAAGCCATTTTCTGCTCCTCTCGAGAGTGAGCAGAAAGCCCAGCCCTCAGACCACCCTGTGTGGCAATGGACTGGGGGGTTGAGGCTTGACCGGTAGCTTCTGTGTCCTTTCCCCAGATTCCAAGAAGGTGCAGTGTTGGGCAGGGCCCTCAGGATGGGCTTCGCTCGCCTCTTCCGTGTGTGGGGAGGAGGCCGGGCCGAGCGAGGAGCTTACCTGCGTGGGACTGCATGTGTTCTAGCAGGTTGTTGTAGAACTGGAACTGGATCCCACAGGCGCCGCAGGTATAGGGCTCTGGGGGAGACGGGCAGCATGTGAGGAGTGGCCCAAATTCAGACGCCCTGCCACAGGGCTGCAGGCAGCTTTGGAGGTGGGGAGTCAAACAGACTCAGGCTCTGGGTCTAGCCTGTCCACTGCCCTGTCACTAGCCTGTGACTAGAGGTAGGAGCATGGAGAGAGGAGGACACGCAGCTAGAGACCACTGCCTCAATGGAGTGGCTGCTTATTGAGTGCTTACTGCGTGCCAGGCACTGTTCTGGGCACATGGGAAGGTGGGAAGGACAACATCCAGGGACCAAGAACTCTCAGGGCATAGACCATGTCCCTCGGGGTTCACAGCCTAACCCTCTGCCAGAGAGGACAAATGAATAAATGCACAAATCAACACAAAACAAGGTAACATACAATGCAAGGGTGGTGTGGGAAGGGAAAAAAGAATGAAGAGAAAGGAGAGGTGGAGAGAGCCACGCGAAGTGGGGAAATGGGATCTGGTGGAAGAGGGAGGGGTGCGGCCAGAGAGCAGGCTGTGGGCAGCAGTACCACCTACATGGCCAAATTTGCCCAGTCCTCACACTAGTGCCTGGCAGACAAGAAGGAGGAGAGGAAGAAGGAAGAGGAGGGAAAGACAGGGAGCAGGGTGGCTAAGCTAGGCTTGGAAGAGAAGTCCTGAGGCTGCTTGGGATGGCCAGGAGAGGGGAGGCCTGTGCTGCCACCAGGCTGGGCTGACAGCAGCAGCTGTGACCTCAAGCTCTTCCCACTCGTCCACCCTCCTGGACCTGCCCTTGGGCTTTTCCCATCTCACCAGACCCAAGTCCGTGCCCTGGGGAGGCCAGGGGAGTTATTCCCTGCCTTGCCCTGCCCTCTCCAGCCCCCCGACAGGACCAGCACTTACTCTGCAGGAGAGGGAAAGGATTGGAAATCAGGGGACTTGCAGTTTCTGCAAAAGAGAAACAGTTTAGCTAAGTCTCTTCCAGTCCTACTGCTGTGAGGCTGTCATACCTAGAGAGCCAGGGGTACCCTTGGCAGAGGGGGAGCACCTGCCAGCACGTATACAAAGCAGGGGGGGGGGCTGGGGGCTGGCAGGGAGGCCACACCCTTCATAGAAGGCAGATTTTGTGTGGGCACTGGGACCACCAGATATGGCAAGATCGAGCACAGCCATTCCTCTATGATACACTCAGCTCCTGAATGAGGCCACAGGGCTCTGAATAAGGGTATCTATATGTGGCTACCCACTTTGAACAGGGCACCGGAACTGCTTCCAGGTTCTGACATGGACGGGAGTATCTGGTACCAAGCATACAAAACAGCTTAGAATGGGGCTACTTCTGAGGGCTGTTTGCTGGCATTTGGTATTGCTGGGGGTTCAAGCTGGCAATCACCCAATGCAGCAGGGAGCCAAGTGGGGTGAAGACAGTGTAGGCAGGAATCCTGGCTCTACCATTTGCAGTTTAGGGGGACATAGGGCTACAAACAGTCTTTCCTGAGCCTCAGTTTCCTCATCCAGAACATGAGGGTCACAGTCACACTGCCCCTGCGGGGCTGTGGTGAGGGGAAGAACACGAACAACACACAGAGCTCTGAACACATGCTCGGCACACTGTAAGCGCTCAATAATGCAACGGGAGCAGCCCGTGATGGCGTCGTTAACTGACTGATTATGTTGTCCCGGTGGCAGTGGCAGTGGCAGTGGCAGGAGAGGCACAAGGGATGCAACACAGCTTTTCTGGAAGCCCAGGGCATGACAGAAGACCCAGGTTCAAGTTCCTCACTGCTGCTTAACTCTATGTGGCACCAGGAAAGTCATTCCATCCCTTGAGGCTCACCCCTTGGCCAGGCTGGATATATTAAACCAACATTTCTGCTCCACCCATGGGCATGTGGGCCCCATTTCTTGGTTTACTACAAAGCAAAGCAAAACCACCCAACAACTACCTACATACTCTCTGGGCAGGGTGCTGGCTAAGCGCTCACAGGCTTCAGGCTGTTCATGGTCCTCGAGCCACTTACAACTGAGGAGGAATTTGGGGCTAGCCTAAGCCACCCACTGGTAGGCAGTGGAGCTGCATTCAAACCTGGGATCTAAGGAGACTGGGGCTCCTAGTGGGCAGAAGCCTCCAACTTGTGTCAGCTCTCCTGGGCATTTCTTTGAGTCCATGATAGTCAAGACGTGCCCACCATCTGTTTATACCAGGCAGTGCCCAGCATAGCGTTGGCAAATACTGAGGTAAATTCAACTTCAGCTATGGAGTGAGCATCTCTCATACAACCACAGTGGCAGAGTGCCTGTCCCCTCCTGTCCTAGCTGTCACTGTGCATATCATCTTGCTGTCCCTTTCTTTGACAGAGGCTGCTCCCAAAGCTGTCTGGCTGTAGGCTCCAGGGCTCTGCAGGGTCCTGTACGAGGCAGCCACCAGAGGGTGCCAAACACCACTGGGAGACTTCAAGTGAAGCCAAGGGCTGCCCAGGCTAGAAGGTAATCTAATACAGGGTCCCAGGTCCAAGTGGGGCCAGAACTTGGGCCCTCTGGCTCTCCTGAGAGCCCTTTCTACTATATCCCCTTTGACTCTCGTGGACAGAAACAAGCTAGGATATTACCCTTAACTCAGCAATGGCTCTCTTAGGCCATGCATCTGGGCTGGCTGGGTTGCCAAAGGGCTGGCTGAGAAAGGGGAAGTTCCTCTCTCCATGAGTAAGGGACAAAAAGGAGCCACAGAAGGGAACCCATGAAAGTAAAGGCCCCTTTTGCTGCTGCCTGGCCCTGTCGTCTTTATTTCTAGGCTCGGCCTCTTCCCCACAAGCATGCACCCGAAGACCTTCAGCACGGGCACTACCGGGTGGGAGGTGCGTGCGGCTGCATCACGGGCACACTCACCGCTGGAGTTCTGCGAGCTGCTATTGGTCTCTTCAAAGTGGTTTTGTGCTTTGCCTTCTACTCTCCGACTGAAGGCGCTTTCTGCTGGGAGGGGGCAGGAGAGAAAACAGAATGCCATGGGGAGTGGTCAGCACAGGCTCTCCCTGGGGGGCCTGGGCACAGCGAATGCAGGGGACTCTACTTGGGAAAGCAGCAACTGGGAGCTTCCAGAACTGTGGGCCACACTGCCCTGAGTTGGCTGGTGCTGTTCCAAGGCCCTAAGAGATGCTCTGAACCAGGGTCTGGGAGGTACAGAAAATGGGGACGGTGACCTACCCAAGAACATAGTTATTTTGCCAATGAGCAGATGGCAAACAGGCTGGGTGGAAGTCCATCTTTGACTTTGGGGCCATATGTGTGACTCCATGTCATTCGAGCCTGCCCTCCACTGCTCCCACTCAGAGATTCTGCTGCCACAATACCCACAGGAGGATGGCCGCCTGTCCTCTGGGGGTGGCTCTGTCCCAGCAGGAGACTCAGGAAGCAGGGGTCTGTCCTTTCTGGGCTGCAGGGAGGGGATCCTGGGGCAGAAGGCATGACAAGGGGAGGGAGGCCCCACATGGCTTCAGGAAAAGGTCAAAGACCACGTGAGGAGGGTCAGAGTGACTGGCTTCCCCTGAGCTATGTCTGGCACTTTCCCAAGTGGCTTACCCAGGTTCTCTGTGGACTTCTCATAATGGAGAATTAGGATCCACCCATGTGGAACTCGCACATGCATCCCCAATCCTACGTGCAGAAGAGAGCCCTGCTCTTCTGTGCTCCTGACCCCACAGCCCTGGCTAATCCAGAGGAAGAAAACAAGTCGTTTTGGGATGTTGAGCTGATCCTTCACCTTTAATAAGGAGAAGAAGCTTGCATGAAGATATAAAAGGCTCAGAGAGATTCAACCAGAAGGGGACCCATTGGGCTTGATTTAACTGATCCTGCCCTCCCCCCCAGATATCAAGGGTTCTGGCAGAACACCATTTCAAATATTAGATTCTGTAATATCCTCACTTGGAGAAATGCCCTTCCTCACCCAGTGACCTTACCCCACAGTGGTGCTGGGCGTGGGAGGTCATGGGGTGACAGATGGGAGAAGAAACCAGAGGTGGCTCTACAGGCCTGCACAGTGCTCTCCCAGAGCAGCTCACAGCCTCCTTCCTATGGAAGATGCTGCCTTCTCAAGGACCACACTCCTTTCTGCCTGAACTGAGCACTTCCAGACAGCATCAGTTGGCTGAAAGCCTTTTGGCCCTATCTACAGGAAGGCACAGGCTCCCACTCCTGCACACCTACTGAGTGCATGGCCGGCACGGGTTCAGAGCCTTGCCAACGAGCCTGTGTGGACACGCCAATTGACGGGCAGAGCAGCAGGGCCTGGATGTGCTTCTAATACTAATAGCAAGCAAGGCTTCCCCTGGGCCGATGCTCCCTCTGCAAGGTGCTCTGAGGTAGAACTGATTCTTTCCAACTCGACCTTGTATGCAGGGAGGCAGATATGCAGGATTTGTGTTCTGAACGGCACCTGGGTAGGAGCTGGCACAATCCACGTCACCTATTCCTACAGTAAGCTTCCTAAATTCTGAACTTTCCCTGCCCAAAGCACCTCTGGCTCGAAACTGACGTGTGGTGTTCCAGGTGAAGCGTGTGTGCATCCCCGTGCATATGCACACATGGAGCCCCATCCTCCGGCTCCTGCTAGCTTCCGCTCCCAACCTGGTGACACCAGCAGATGGTGACCCCGTGTGATCCAGCACAAGTCTTCCGAGCCCCATGGAGGCGGACCCAAGCATGTCCATGGCTTGTTGGACACTTGTTTGGAGACAGGATATTCAGCTGCACTATGCCACTGCAGTCACAGTAACCACCCCCCCCCCCCCGACCCCTGCCCCAGTCACAAAGCTCAAGAGCAAAGTCACTCCTCCGCTTGTGCTGAGTCTGTGGCTGAGGAGACCGCCACAACCGGGCTGTTTTCCACTTTTTGTTTTTGTGGCACTTGAAGTCAAACCCAATTTCTCCCCCACTGAGCCATATTCCAGCCCTCTTCTTTTACTAGGAGACAGGGTCTTAACTATGTTGCCCTTGCTGGCTTTGAACCTACTCTGTAGCTTAGGCAGACCTTGAACTTTTGTTCTTCCTGCCTCAGAGCCTTCTGACTGCTGTGGAAATACAACTGTCGTATCCCCTTACCTGAAAAACCTGACTTCAAGGTTGACTGACTCTCCTACTTCAGGAGATCCAAGTACAGTACACAGAAGAAGCACAGTTTGGCCCAGATTGGCCTCTTGAAGCAGAGGAAGGGCAAGCATGGCTAATTACTCAGCTAGGTCACCAAGACCCCAGTAGCTCTGTCACCTGAGGTCGGTGAGCTCACCCTGCAGGCTTTGGCCTCCTGAGGGCACCTAAAAAATATACAGCCCCAGCACTGTCACTTCTGGCCAGTAACCTAAGGCTTGCCCATGCAAGTCTGAATCCAAGGATTCCTGGAAGCTGGTACTCGGCACACAGTAGGTCTTGTGTTCTGGAGAAAAATGATCATTGGGGTCTTGATTGCCTGTTCATCCTTCCAGAGCCAGAGTGCATTCCTGCATGGACCTATAAACTGCTGGAGCAAACATCACATCCTTTGGTTTCCTGCCAGGCATCTACCTTCTGTAGGACTTTGTAGGGAGCGCTTGGGAGGGGGAGGCCAGGGGAACAGAGCTCCAATCAGACACCCTGCTTCATGGAGAGCAGCTCTGAGCTGATGTGAGCTCTGGACTGAGCATCCTGAAAGGTAGAGAGGTACAATCTCACCACAGGGTCTAGGCACATGACACAACTGGGCTGGGATGATGTAGAGACAACAGTGTGGTCACAGTGGGAAATGACGCCTGTCACGGGTCACTATGGCATGGGCGCAAGCAGTGGTGGGGACTGGAAAGACACAGTGCACAGGCCCTTTGAAAGAGGCATCAACTGTTGGCCTGTAATAATGTTGGCCCAGGAGCTCAACCTGATGTTTCCACACCATCCAAAGTTTTACATGAAATCTCCTCAAATGCTGCCAATTTTTTTTTTTTTTTAGTTTTATAAAAGCCAAACAAAACAGACCCAAAAGTTTTTGACAAAAATATAATATTACTTAAAAATTTATTGCAAATCCTGTTGTATAGCTTCTGACTAGGGGGGCCAGAACTTGGCCCAGAGAAGACAGGTATTTTCCTGGGCCCCAG
This sequence comes from Jaculus jaculus, assembly GCF_020740685.1. Classification (NCBI taxonomy): domain Eukaryota; kingdom Metazoa; phylum Chordata; class Mammalia; order Rodentia; family Dipodidae; genus Jaculus; species Jaculus jaculus. The sequence goes on from NC_059102.1 coordinate 141,443,780, forward strand.
ACCTGGTCAGGGGCCACTAGGCCTAGATCTGTCCCAAAGTATGATGGAACCTCCACTCTTACTCTTGCAGGGAAACAGGTATGGCAGGTGACAGGCGAGTCAGGGAGCCTAGGGGCTGTGGGTAATGGAGGTCATTGGTACCTGCGGTTGCCTTGCTGGCCGGAGATCCCGAATTTGGAGTGCGGAACGTCTGTGTCTGGGTGGCTGGAGGGGTGCGGTGGAGGAGGGTGGTACATCGGACCACGGAGGACGGAGCCTTTTTCCCGGACTGGCTCACCTGGGTCTTCGCTGCCACGAAGCGTGGAGATGGGGCAACCTCTGGATGGGAACACTCGGAGCCCGTGTCTGGATCATCCGGCGGCTCCCACCCGGGGGCGGCACCTGAGAGGGTCACGCTCTCAGTCTGGGGACCCTCAGAGCCTGATGAACGAGTAGCCCTTCAGGCCGCAGGTCCCTGTGTGTCAGCATTGGGACTTCTCTGCCCAACCTGCTCTCAATCCAGAGAACAAGGACTTAAGCTCCTACTGGGAGTGGAAGAACATCTGAGAGTCTAGACTTTCCCTAGCCTCTCCTTGAGGGAAATCTGACTTCCAGTTCATATTCAGTTAGCTAGAGGCCACTGCCATCCCACCTATCACCACATCTGACCAGCCCAGGCTCTAGGTATCTAAGACCTCAGCCTGTGCCCATGCTTGGGGCATGGAGATTAGCACCTTGGGCCCAAGTACATGTCCTAGCATATTGGCGTTTCAGCCCCTTTCCTCCAAATGAAGGCTGGCTTAGAAGTAACGATGGAAAGCAGATAGCAGGGACACACTTGGCATAACTGATGGTGTGCTGGGGAAGGAGAAGAGCTCTGTAGCACCCCGTGGGCAAGGCTAGGAACTCTTTTTCTTAGGGGAGAGTGCCTGTCATAGAAGTGCTGCTGTCCCTCTGGGGTCTGGGATGCCCATGACCCCACCTCCTTCACTTGCATCCCCTAAACAGGACAGTCCTGAGTTCGCTGGAGCAGGCCCAGGTAGTTTCCAGCTCGGGAGGTCGTGGGTGCCCTGAGCATAGTGGGCTTGAACCAGTAAGCTGTCACCTGGCCCACTCCTCTATGGGAAACAAGAAGTAGGCAAGGCCTGCTCCCTCAGAGATCCTGCAGGGCCTGAAGCCTTCCCCCTGAGGGCAGGAAAGGCACCAGGCAGAGAAAGGAGGGTCCTTAGTGCTCTCCAGGGAATCCTAGAACCCCCGGAAGTGAACACCATCCCAAGGGCCCTGGCCACAGCTCTGAGATACTTTGGTTCCTGCCTCTGTGGTGGTGGTAAGACCTCATTATAACCCAGTTCTTAGGATGGCATCCGTCCTGGGCATCAGAGACTCCATCCACCCATCAAAGCCTGAGATAAAAGACCTCTAACCTCTACCCATTTCTAGGACAGATGGGGCAACTGAGGTCTAAGGAAGCAAAACACAAGGCCCTGTCAAGGGGTGGCGCTCTGCGCATGACTGCCACAGCAGGGCCACCCGATGCCAGAGCAGGGGAGTCCTTCAGTCACAGCTTTCCTCACAAGCTCCAACCCAGCCAAGGAGATTGCAGGGCCTCAGTGCAGAGGCTCCTATCCTTTGGACTCACTTTCTGACTCAGGAATGGAAAGGTCTGAGTGGTTAAGGACACTTTCCCAAGTTTCCTTCTCTGCTCCTCCTACTCTTTCTGATCCAAGTCCAACCAGGATAGTTCAAGTAATGGTTCCCCACTCACTGCTAACACCAAGTAAATTTACATATTCAACATGAAATGGGCGCCCAGAGTCCATCTTGGATTTTACTACTGTCTATCTATGGGAGGAACAGTTTGGGGACCAGGGCTGAAGGATCACTGTCGACCTACACTGAGGTTGAAGAGGCCAGCCCACCTCCAAAGTCCAGCTCTATGATATCCAGCCTCCATATGTCCCTGTGGGGCTTTAGTCTCTTTCCCCTGCCTACCTCCATTAATGAGGGGATGGCCCTTGCTGAGAGGGCAGCCCCATAGAGATTTTGAGAGACTTCTAGAGAGCCACAGAGGCATCCTACAATAACCACTCCTCACATGCAAACTGCTACTGCTTTCTCTGCTTAGTGACATAAAAATCAAGGTCCAGGTGGACCAATGAACCTTTCAGGTCCCATAGGAAGTCAGCGCTGGATGGGACAGGGGTTCAAGCCAGACAGCAGCTCAATGAGGCTTTTGTAGAACTTGTGCTTCAACAAACCCTGGGACAATAACTCATATTCAGAGACCTAGGCACCGGACAGACTGTGAGCAACAGCCTGGCAAGCTGCTTTAATTTGAGAACCTGTGAAATGACTTCTGGGGCATGTTCTTTAGCTGATTTCTGCCATGAGAATCCTTGTGGCTGGGACCTCTAGGCCTTGTCTAATAAACACAGAGCATCGCCGGTTGCTCCAGCCACCCTTTCTAAAACTTGCTCGCCTCTTCAGCCAGCTTCTTCCCAATCCCTTTGCATCATCACTCTTTCAGCTCCTCTAATACTTGTTCCTGCTCAAGCTCATGACCTTTGCCCATGCTATGACTCCCTGTCTGCAACATCCTCTCTCCATATCATGACTGCTGGCCCTACTTACTACACTTACACAGCACTTCTTCAGAGGGGCTTCCAAAACAGCCCCTCCTGGCCATGGCTGTCCCTTTGCTACTTCCCTTCCAAAGACTGACTGTCCTCAATGACACATGCTGTGATATTTGACCTACCTTTTTCCTTCTCTAGCCTGTATGCTCCCTGAAGCCAGGGACTGTCCAGTTTTTTGCTTTTCCCCTGGAACTGAGCGTGGGTCTATTACCTTACTTAAACAGAAATTGTACAATCTGAGAGTCAATGCATAATTAGCTAGGGGTGCTCAACCCAGAACGCTGAGCAGGATGTCCAGTGTGAGGATATAATGGTGCTGTAAGGCTGTCTGGCCTGTTATTTTCCCACTGCCCCAAAGGATTACAGTAGATGGGATCAGGGAGCTTCAGAGAGGCCTCCACTTCAGAGTCACTATGTAGGTTGAGCCTAATAAAGAATGAATTCTGACAGGCTCCCAATGGTTAGCTCTATTTGCTAGCCTCACATGGCACACTGCCATGCTGGAATTGCTACCTAGGCTCACATTAAGAATGAGAGACCCACACAGACTGGCTGACAGATAAGAAACCCCAACAATGATAGAGTATCAAGTCCTTTGTGCAAAGCAAAAAATTTAACTAGAGGGAAAAGAAAACTTGGAGAAAAATAACCGTGTCTATAAGAAGGTGTAGAGATGCGTGTATGTGTGTTGTGGGGTGGCTCCAAAACTCCACAAGGTAGAGGAGGTGAATTCGAGACCCCAGATCATGAGTGCAAAGGCTGGAGGTGAGGAGGAATGGCAAGAGAAATGCAGAGGGTTCAACTTGGGAAACCTATGTAGATTTTCACCCTGGAAAGAAAACTTCTGGACATGATGGAGTGAGTGGGACAGGCCCAGCCCGCCTGCCATATCCAACTGTCAAGCTAGACAGAGACAATGACTGACAGTCCTCCATCAACACGTGTGACCCACAGAGCAGCACTGGTGGGCCTCCTGTGCTCACTGCAGCTTTCTGCTCAGGCAGAGAGGTGGGGCTAGAAGAAGCATGCCAACTCACTGAACCGCGGGACAGTGGTCAGAGGCCAGGATTTCTGAAGTGGCAGGAATTTTCAGGGCAGCAAAAAAAGAATTCCAGAAATGTGCAGAATGGCTTTCTTGATGCCTTTAGCTGAATGTTAAACTTGACTTAAGCAAGGCTAAGGAAAAAACAGCTAAGAGGGGCAGGAGTGAGGTGCTGTGACTCAAGTGAAGACTTGAAGGTTGCTTAAGACTAGAGGATATTTAGGTCCCCACCTGCCAGAGAGGAGACACACTCCTGAGTAAGTCACACCTACAACTGAGACTCAGATAGATCACGCTTTAGAAGAACTACTGGAACCACAGAATAAGAACCACTTTAGACTTGTTCTAACCCAGCTTAAAAATAGACTTTGAAGTATCAAGTTGATCTATAAGCACACTAACTGCCTGCCAGAGCAAAGGCACCACTTTTTAGAGGAAGACAACAAAATCCAGCCACTTAGCAACATAGTACCCCAAATATGCAGCACTTCTTTTTCAGGGGAAGCAGGAAAATACTGCTGATATTTAAGAGAAAAACCTGCTGCAGGAACTGAAATGACAGAGATAGTGGAGTTAGGAGATGAAGATTTTTAAACAGTAATTATCAATACTCCCAAAGGTTTAAAGGAGAGCAGGAATGTGACAAAGAAAAATGGAAGCTATACAAAAGACACAAAATGGATTTTACAGAAATTAGACACTGTAGAAGAAAAGATTAGAGAATGTGAAGTGAGAACAATAGAAAATATTCAAACTGAAGCACAGAGGACACAGGTTGGAAAAATAAAGTGTCAGCTGATTTGTAAACACTATCAGATGGCTAACATACGAAATTAAGTGTCTTGAGAGGAAAAGGAATTAGGGGAAAAAACTATGACCCTTTTGATCAAAGAAGCTCAATGAACTTCAGCTAAACTAACATACCAAAATCAAATTGCTAACTTCCCTTATTACAGAGAAATGTTTAAAAGCAATCAGTGGTTAAAAAAAGGATACATTAAATATATAAAAGCAATCAGGATGATCTGACTTTTCATCAGAAACCACATAAGTCAGGCGATAAAGGAATAACAAGCTTTAAATGCTAAAAGAAAAAGTTCTTAAGCTAGAGAGCTCCATACCCAGAGAAAATTCCTTTAAAAATGAAGGTGAAAAAGAAACATTTTCACTTGAAAGGATCTTTCACTGACAGACCTACAATAGGAAAGGAAGGTCTTCAGAAATAAAGGAAAAGTCATAACAGATCAAACTCAGATTTACCACAGTGTGGGGTTGGGGAGATGGCTCATGGGTTAAAGGCCTTTGCTTGAAAGCCCGATGGCCTGAGTTCAATTCCCCAGTTGTTGGACACAAAATGGCCCATGTGTCTGTGATTTCAACACACTTATAACAATGGGAGGCAGAACCAAGAGAATCCAGAAGCTTGCTGGCCAGCTAAAGTGTCAGACATGCAGCAGCAAAGCAAGAAGGACCCTGTCTCAAAAGAGAAGGTGGAAGGGGAGGACAGACATCCTGTCCTACACATACGCCTGGTCTGTACATGGCATATTTACACACATATATCCACATATACACACACAAATAATAACAATAACAAAAATGGTGAACAAGTTGAGTAAATATAAAATATATTTTCTCACTGCTTAGTTACTTTGACAAATCATTGTTTCTTTAAAGTCAAAAGTAAATGTTGGGTTAATAGCATAGGCAAGTGTAAATACACGGTAAAAACAGCAAAAGGAGGAACGGAGAGATGATTTAGTGGTTAAAGGCACTTGTTTGCAAAGCCTGACAGCCTGGGTTGGATTCCCCAGGACCCATGTAAAGCCAGATGCACAAGCAGCATATGAGTCTGGAGTTTGTTTGCAGTGGCAGGAGGCTCTGATGGGCCCATTCTCTACACCCCCAACCCATTCTCTGCTTGCAAATAAATATAAAATAGTTTAAAAAATAGCAGAAGGATAGGAGGGCAAATGAAAGTATATTCCTGTAAGAGGTTTTTATGTTTGATGTGGAATGTGATGATCTAAACTCATGATGGTCTATAATATGTATAAGATGTATATCAACCACAAAATGAAGAAGAGTCAGGAGCAGAAAGTTAACAAAATAATGGAAAAAATACCTCATTATTAACACATCAGGCAAGAAAACAGGGAAAATGAAAAATATGAACAAATGGGAAAAACAGAAAAATATATGGCAGTAAATAATGATGTCTAGAAGTTATACTAACTGTAAATGGATTAAATAGTTCAGTTAAAAAGCAAAGATGAGGGCTGGAGAGATGACTGCCTGAGAAGCCTAAGGACCTAGATTCAATTCCTTAGAACCCGTGTAAGCCAGATACACATGGTGGCACATGCATCTGGAGCTTGTGGCTACAGTTTCAGTGGCTAGTGGTCCTGGCACACCCCTTCTCTCTCTCCCTTCCTCCCTCTGTCTTTCTCTAATAACTTAATGAAAAAAATTAAAAGCAAAGATAAGCTGGGTGTGTTGGCACACACCTTTAATCCCAGCATTCAGGATGCAGAAGCAAGAGGTTTGCCATGAGTTCAAGGCCACCCTGAGACTACATAGTGAATTCCAGGGTAGTGTGGACTAGATTGAGACCCTACCTCGAACCTCCCCCCCCAAAAAAGGCAAAGATTACCACAGTACAACAGTAGATTAAAGCACAAGAAACATATACACATACTCCAAGTATAAGGATACAGAAACAAAAGCAAGAAATGAGATATACTCTATAAAGATTAATCCTAAAATACCTATAATGGCTAAGAGAAAGGAAGATTTCAGATAAACAAGTATCAGAAAAATAGGAACAGTACCATGCCATTTTAATACAGGTCAGTTTATCTAGATACAATGGTCCTAGTGTGTGTATCTAATGACAGAGTTTCAGCCAAGATGGAACAAAAATGGACAGATATTAAAGAAGAAATAAAAAAAATCCACAATTACAGTTGAGGATTTTCATATTTCTTTTTTAATACTGGATTATGCAAACCTATTTCTTTCACAAAGTAAACCAAGACAGGGTACAAAGGCTTGAATATTATCAACTAACTTAACAGACACTACAAGATACATCACATATATATTAAATATCAGCACACATATCATATTTATCATTTATTTATATTTGTCTGTCTGTATGCCAGGTAAACATGAAACATACAACAAGAAGTCATACATATAATAGGTCATAAAATATATCTCAGTAAATTTCAAAAAATTAGAAATCAGGGCTGGGATGGTGGCTCAGTGGTTAAAGGTACTTGCTTGCAGAGTCTGCTGATAGTAAACATTTTTTTTTAAAAGGAATCACATAGACTATATACTCTGACCACAATGGAACTGAATTAGAAATCAATAAAAATTTTGAATAATGAACTGCCAAATGTTTGAAATTAGGAAGGTTGGAAATTTTTTAAAATATTCCTTTCTACATAGAAAATTCCAGGTTTGACAGTTTTACTGTTGAGTTTTTATATAGCACTTATAGAAAATACTTGTTCATAAAGTTTAAGAGGAAGAAATTTCTTTCCAAATTTATCCTATGACATAGCATTTCTGTGACACCCAAAGATGTTGACAAAGACATTACAAGAAAAATACACTACTAGTAGAAAGTAAAATGGCATAAGCACTGCGGAAGACCGCAGTCTATTCTTGGAAGTTCAACATACCCTATGGTCCAGACATTCCACTGTGGATAAAGACTTGCACCGATATTGATGGCAGCTCTATTTGCATTATGTTCAAGGTGGAAACCATCCAAATATCCCTCTGAAATTGAGCAGATAAAGGACTGGAGTATGTCTAATCAGACCATAGATTACTCCCCATCTACTATATAACACTGGTCAATTATAGGCCTGTGCACAGTGGTAGCCCTATAGTATTAGGATGCTTAACGACACTGTAGCTGTCTTAGTTTGTGTAAATATACTCTTTGATGTTTGTAAAACAAAATAACCTAATGATACACTTCTCAGCATGTGTGTCTGTCCTTAAGCAATGCCTATTTTCATTAATTAAAAAGAATGAACTAATGGCACATACAAACATGGATAAATGCCAAAACAATTATGTTAAGTGAAAGTCAGACCATTCTCCAACAAAACAGCATGTACTGTATGATTCCATGTACAAAGGAAACAGAAACTGACTGACAGTGTTATGAAGCAGTGGTTACCAGGGGACGGCAATGTGGTGAGCGTGGGATTATGAACACTAATGCTGGATTTATGGCCATTATCTTCATCTTGATGCATCTGTAGATCAAAATTTATACTTTAAATAACTATAAGATAATGTACCTCAATAATGGTGTTTTTAGAAATTTAACTAGAAATATTTATTTCTTTGATTAGGACATTTACTAATACCTTACTGGTTGAATATGGTTGAATTTATAAATCTAGGATTGTAGTTTCCTGCCCTTAAGAATGATATTAAAAATTCATGGAAATACCTGAGAAATGTTTTATAAAAGTGAATAGAAAACATGCCACTGAATGCAAATTTATTGTACAAACTACCCTGGTTCTTAAGGTAATTCAGATGCCTATGCAAAAACACTTTATGTGGTGGCAATTTTAGAATACGTACACATGTGTGTGTTTGTATGTATGTATAGAACAATTAAGCTGTATACTATTTTAAAAAGAAATGTTAAAAAGGCGGACTATTCTTTTGATAAAGAAGAGACATCCCAATACTGTAACTTTCTTCAGTTCATTTTACAGTTGGATATTCTGATATTTTTCATGTATTTTAATAACAATATAGGCATGGTGACTTTTTGTATTTTATTTATTACATGTTTATGGTATGCAGAGTGCATTGGATTACAGACACATGTGCCACTAAGCTTGGGTCGGCAGGCTTGTGAATCAAATACCTTTAACTGCTGAGCCAGTTTCCTGGCCCCTGCATTTTTCCAAAAAATAAAAATAAAAATAAAAAGCCATTTAACATACTATCAAAAACATAAGGATCCATATAATCATCTCAACAGACACAAAGAAAAAGCCACACAACACTAATTTACAGCAACAACTTTGGTGAAATTGCAAGTTAAAGGCATTCTCAGCTGATGAGGGCCATCTATGAAAACCTGCCTCAGCTAACAGGACACGTCATGATGAGAATGAGGATTAGCAGTGAGAAGCTGAACCTATGATTGGGAACAAGGCAGAGACGTCTGCTCGTTTCTTCAATTCAATACTGTGCTAAAGGGCCTAAATAGGACCATGAGGAAGAAAAGAAAAAGATAAAAAAAAAAAACCAAACCAGAAAACAAAACTGAGTAAAAATAATACAGCCTGTAAAGAAGTGAAGTCATCTTTACTAGCAGATGACATCATAACAGGTAAGGAATATCCTAAGAAATCTATGAAAAGCCCTATGAGAATAAGCAAATTTGTAGGATACAAATTCAGTACATGAAAATCTATTATTTGTACATAATAGGGATAATTGGAAAATTAAGTTTAAAACCGAAAGTGGCATCAAAATATAGACATCTTAACGAAAGAGGCGTTAGGACCTCTAGTCTACAAAGTATGTAGGAAGGCCAAAGCTCAATCAGCCCATCCCTCGAGCCGCGTCCATGTCCATGTGCCCACGGCCACAGCCACGCGCCCACGCCCACGCGCCCAGGAGCGGAAGGCCTGGCAGCGCTGCATGGCCATCCCGAGCACTTCGCAGACTGAGTGTGATCCCAAACAAAACCGTGGGGGTTTTGGGTAGATATTGGCAAGAAGACTTTAATTTTTATATGAAAAACAAAGTTCCTAGACAAGCCAGGCATTCATAAAAAAAAGAACACAGTTGAAAAATTAAGGACAGCTGTCTTAGACTTACTATAAAATTCCAGTAAGTTCAAAGAAGTAGTAAAAAGAGAGAAAGACAGATCAGTGGAAAGGGTAGATCAATGGATCTTCAACTGGTTTCCAATCAGGTTACCAGTGCATTACCATAGGAGAAGATAATGTCAACAAATGGTGTTGGAACAGCTAGGAAACTGTACAGAATAATACAAATCTCAACTCTTACCCCATGTCAGTCACGTTTACTCAAACTGGACTGTAGATTTACATGCAAAAGACAAAAGATCTAAAAAGCTTCTAAAAGGTAAGGAAAGAAAATAGCCTCACCATTACAGGTAGCAAAGATATTCCTGAGGAAGGATCCAGAAAGCATCACTGCAGAAAAAAATGATAAATTACACTTCATTAAACGAACATCACCTGCTCATGGGGCACTGCATGGAAATCACCAGGCCTGCCAGAGACACCTATCGCTGGTAAAGGATGTGCACCAGCTGACTGTACAGAGAATTTCCACAACTAGATCAAAAGACTTCCCAATTAAAAGCAAGAAACTGACTTACATAGACATTTTCCAAAATGACATCACAGACTACCAATGAGCAAGTGCAAAGGTGTTGAACATCACTGGTGGTCAAGGAAGCAATTCAAATCCACAAGACACCACTGCCCACTTCTCAGGGCAGCGAAAAGTGAACACCTTATGGTGAGGACACGTGGTCCATGTGGCACCTAACAATGACCCTGGGAGTACAAGTCACCACAGCCATTCTGGAAAATAGTTTGACAGCTGTGAAAAAAGGAAACAAACCCATCACTCAGCACCTTGGTATTTATCCAAGTGGAACAAACTCAAATGTCCACAGAGAGCCACACAGTACTTTGATTCATAATAGCCTAAAGCTAGAACAAACCTCACACAGGTAAATGGCCAGCCCAATCAGGGTGTTTGCATATGATGACATATCAGTCAACATTAAAAAAAAAAAAAAAAAAAAAGGAGGAGTTGACATACATAACATGTTATGAGCCTTAAAAGAAGTTTTGCTGGGTAAAATAAAAAGTGGACACAAAAGTAGACACAGGGACATCACCAAACTCCTACAGTTAGCTTATGTCTGTCTGGACTCTCACCAGGGCCTGGGCTACAAGCCTAGCTCGGACACTACCTACTAATACCTTCACACCCAGTCCTGTCTCCTCACAAAGCCACCAGGACACGAATACACATCCTGAGACCATCAGAGGGCTGTCTTTTTGGCTGAACCAGCCTTTGCTGAATCCAACCTAAATCATTTTTGCCGTATTTTAAACAGAGGCCTCTAAATCATCAGACTTCTGCGAACAGCAGCAGTTATTCACCAAACATGCAGAAGAACAGAGTTCACAGTGGAGAGGAAAATGAAATGTGATCCAGAAAGAGTTGTAGAGAGAGCCCTTTAGGAGAGATACACTAGGATGCTAGGGAACAAACGAGGGTACCCCTTCCTGCTGCATCATGGGCCACGTGAGCCTCCTGGTAGGATTCCAGGCCCTTTCCCCATCTTATGAATGCTGACATGTTATTTAAGCTCATAAGCAGCACTGAACATAATCTTCTGAGGGTGAAAGCCAGGCTGCCTCTGGCCTTGAAATCAGAGGCTCTCTAAGTACATTCTGGTGGCATTCTCTCTAGAGCTAGGGATGGACATCAAATGAACAGGGTGGTACCCACCCAGCAGAACCTCTGACTTCTCTCCATACCATCTTGCTATATGGTAGGCAACTAGGCCACATCAGGTCGCCTCATGCTGCAGATGTCCTAGGAGTCCAGAACCCAAGCTGCAAAGGTCTCAAGAACTCTCACAGATGGCAGTGTCACACAGTGGTTGGGCATCAAGCCGACACGAGAACCACGGCTCAGAGCTTGACCTCAGCCCTGCAGCTCAGGAGCAAGAGGTCACCCTCCAGCCTTGCACTGGGCCCCAAGGGGAGGAAATACTTGGGGGCCTGTCAACTTCACCCACCTGAGTCCCCTCAGGAAACCCACCTGCCTATGCTGCTATTCAAAGTCAGAGACCTCTCCAGACACAGTGGCTCAGAACTGGTGACCTTGCATCAGCCTTCCCTCTGCATCTGAGTAACTGCTCCCATCTTCAGAAGGGAGAGCGGGATCCCCATAGCTCTGCAGTGAAACTGGCAAAAAGGATCCTTAACACCTCACCACATCATGACTTAGGTTTCTGCCTATACAGGAAAGGAGGACCCCTGATCATACACTTGAGGATGGAGTCTTTCTAACCTGAATAAAGGGCCAGGGGTAGTTTGCAGGTAGGCCCACAGACATCCGGAGAGCAGAAGGCCAGATGTCTCTAAGGAGATGGAGCCAGCGGGCCTAATTCCCAGCACTCCTGCCTCTTTAGCTCTCCACCACCAGGAATAGAGGTGCTGCCCTGATCCTCACTGGCCCTTGCCTAGGTCAGGTCTTGCATCAACTCAGGCAGAAGCTGCACTGTGGATGTTGGCTCTGGAACAGTCAGGGATTCAAGAAGCCCAAGGTCTGGAGATGCTCAGAGGAGGTGGGGGCAGGACCCTTATAGGACTTGGAAAAGTGATGCTCACTCTCCTCATGCTGCATCTATGACAGTCCCCAGCTTCTGAGTCACCGAGGAGCACCCTGACCCTGCTGGCTTCTGAGTGGGCATTATAGATTATGCCAGTTGCAGCCTCACAGCTACACCCACACACCTGACAGACCAGACCCAAACTCACATTCTGGCACCTTCCCTGCCAAAACTCCAGATGCCTAGCCCGTGGCTGACCCCCACCATGTCCACCCCCATACCTCCCCCCACCCCGCAGCCAGAGAAGAGACTCACTGATGGGGGCGTGTAAGGCCACGTGCTCCTGGTAGGGCGTGTAGTACTTGTACTGCTTCCCGCAGAACTCACAGGTGTAATTGCCAGTTTCTGTCCAAGGAGAGGGAGGTGTGAGAACAGGCGCCTGTCTCCAAGCAGCAGCATCTCCCCCCACTAAACACTCCCGTTCTGGGACCAACTCTGACTCTGGAGTTGGGCTGCTTTGGGTTCAAATGCCAGCTTGGTCTCCTTGAAGTGTGTAACCTCCACCAAGTCTCTTGACCCATTTCCTTGTCTGGGAAAGGGCATGGATACAAGAACCACCTTATAGGCTTGTTGTGAGGACTCAATTATCTGTCAAATGCTTACAGAGTGCCTGGTACGCTGTGCTCCGTCACTGCAGCCCAGCCCCATGCTCAGAAGACCCCAGCTGACCTGCAATGTCAAGCTCTCTCTCCAGCAACCCTCCTGGAGGCCCTATCCACAGCTGTGGCCACGCCCAGGATCCCTCAGCTCCAGGATGGTCCTGGTCCCCAAATGTCCTCACTCACCACAGCACCCCCCATGAGACTTTACCTTTACTTCTCTCTAGGCTCGGCCTGACTTTCTTCTTAAAAAAAATGTCTGACGTAATGTTCCCAAGAGAAAATTATCAAATTCTGATCAATGCAAGCACAAAATTTTAAAAAGAGAGAAAGAGCTGTCATCTGTGATCCCACACTAACAGTACCTTCCCAGAGGGCACTGTGTGGGCTTCGGCAGCCGCCCTGCCCCCGCCGCCCATCCCCCTTCCCTCTCCTCTGGGCACTTCTCTGCTGCTATCATTTGTCTGGCTCCTGTGGCCTTGAATTAGCCAGCCCTGATCGATATCCTCTTTGTAACCTGGTGTATTCAATCGACAATACTTTGTGGACATCTTGCCCAATCAATAAGTATTGATCCCACTGCCTTTATCGGCTGCACGATTCCCATGGGACTTTGGAATCTGCTGAGCCAGTTGCCGCCTTCCACCAAGGGACATTTGGATTATATCACATTTTTGTTTCCTTATTAAAAACATGCTGTGATCCACATCCTTGTAGAAAATTTTTTGCGCATTTGCTCATTAGTTTTGCACATGGTTGCAAAATACAGATTACTGCACGGAACCTTTGCAGGTCTTCCTCGGGATGAAGAGGCAGGCGTCACCCCAGCCGGAAAGGTGTGAAAACGCATTGCTGCAGCTCACATTAAGTAACATCATCTATTTTCATATCTGGTGATGGGACTATTCTGCATTGTGGGCTTTATTTTCCATTTCTTTGATTCCTAAGGAAGTTGATTATTTTTCTTGTGCAATCAATTACAGTTTTTCCTTTGACTTTCCCTTTAAGAAAATCACTATTTTGTAGATTAACATTTCATTATATATACTACAAGCATTTTTTTTCTTAATTGAGTTCTTAGTCTCATTTTTGGATCTCCTTTCCCAATATGGAAGCTTTAAAACTTTTGGTAGTTAATTTTTGTAGCTGTCTCAGGAATACTGAAAAAGGTATTTATATCAAAGATAAGCTATATTGTGTGTGTGTTGCAAGGAGAAAGAGCTCAGGTTAGAGCGCAGGCACAATAAGCGCCTCTTGCCATTGTAAATGAACTCCAGGTAGGACGCACCTCTTTGTGCATCTGGCTTTATGTGGGTACTGGGGAACTGAATCTGGGCCAGCAGGCTTGGCAAGCAAGTACCTTTAACTGCTGAGTCATCGCCTCAGCCCCTATATGAAGTATATTATTCAAATTTTATACATTGTATGTTTGCTTGCTCTGGCAAATACTAAACACAGTGACAAACCTTTCTATTTCATTGTCTTACTAAATTTACTTTATTTTTGGTTTTTTAAGGTAGGGTCTCATTCTGGTCCAGGCTGACCTGAAATTAACTATGTAGTCTCAGGGTGGCCTTGAACTCATGGCAGTCCTCCTACCTCTGCCTCCTGAGTGCTGGGATTAAAGGTGTGCACCACCCTGCCTGGCTAAATTTACTTTCTTTGTGTGCACGGGCGCGTGTGTGTGGTGTTCATGCATTTATGTGTGTAGGCTCGTGTGTGCATATGTAGAGGCCAAAGGTTGACATTGGATGGCTTTTCATTTTTCTGAGGTACCCAAACCCAAAGTTCACCAGTTCAGATAATTTATCTAACCAGCTTGCTCCAGGCATCCTTGTCTCTACCCACCTGGCATTTACGTGGGTGCTGTGATGGGGGTTGTTTAATGTACTGAGCCATCTTGCCAGTCCCTAAATTGACTTTTTGTATTGAGATATAATGTTGCTTAGTGCATGAATGCCTGTGGGATCAAAATCTGCCCTAGGGCTGGAGAGATGGCTTAGCAGTTAAGGCACTTGCTTGCGAAGCCTATGGATCCAGGTTTGATTCCCCAGTACCCACAAAAACCAGATGCACAAGGTGGCACATGCGTCTGGAGTTTGTTTGCACTGGTTGAAGGCCCTGGCCACCTCATTCTCTATCTGCCCCTCGCTCCCTCCAATAAATAAATAAATATATTTTAAAAATCTGCCCTGGGGGTTGGAGGGATGGCTTAGTGGTTAAGGCATTTGCCTACAATGCCAAAGGACCCAGGTTTGATTCCCCAGGACCCACATTAGCCAGATGCACAAGGGCGCACACTTGTCTGGAGTTCATTTGCAGTGGCTGGGGGCCCTGGTGCACTCATTCTCTCCCTCTGTCAAATAAATAAATAAATAAAAATAAAATATTTTAAAAATCTGCCCTGGGAACTGTATCCTTTACTGATATGAAAGTATTTCTTGAAACAGGGCTTCTCACAGGGTGGTCCCTGGACTAGTAACCTGAGTGCCTTAGGATCCTGCTAGAAATGTAGCATCATTGGATTGTACAAGATCTGTTGAAAGAAAAATTCTGCAGGTAGGGACCAGTCAGTGGGTCTTAACAAGAACACTCTAGTGCATGAGAAAATTTAGTTAACAGCATGCTAACATTCAATTAGACCCCTTTACTAGCCTGGCTGGCATTAACAGTATTAAGTTGTTGGTAAGCTACCAGGTTCTGCTTTCTATCTGTTTGCATGTGTCTCATGACATGTCTGTACATGTTCTGTGATTTCATTCATTAGACAATGACCATGTTAAAGTGCCTCTCAAAAGGCTAAAACTGCTATGTTCCTGTCCTTAAGGAGGTTTGTGTGAAGAAGCCAGAAGAATCAAATGTCACACAAGCAGATTTAAAATTGCACCCGTGACAGGTACTTGCAAGGAAATGGTGCTGTGAAAACCCACGACAGAGATTCTTAATCTCTTTAAGAAGGCAGGGTGGCACACGCCTTTAATCCCAGCACTCGGGAGGCATAGGTAGGAGGATTGTTCAAGAAAACCAGAAAACCAAAAAAAAAAAAAAAAAAAAAAAGAATGCAGGGAACAGTTCCCAAGAAAGACATGATAAACTCAGAGAAAAAAAATAATGAGTTTTAACTAGGTAGTAAACTATTAGTAATTTGGATTAAGCTAGCCAGAGACAGACTATTTCTGACATCTAATAAAGGAGCTTTGCCAATGGTTTTTATGGCTATCACTGAGTTGGTTTTACAAGTTCAGCATTCTTAATTAAAAAATCTGAAATGTTCAATATCTGAAACTATCTGAGCACTTAACAAAGGCCCCAAGTAGAAAATTCCATGCCATGAATCTTTGTTTCACACACATTATTACAAATACTATGTGAACTTACTTACAGGGTGTATATGCTTCATAAGTGAGTTCTATATTTAGACTTGTGTCCCATCATAGGCTACTTCATTATGATATATGAATATCTTAAATCTAAAAACCATCCAAAGTCTAAGATATTTTTGGTCTTAAGTATTTTAAATAAGGGATACTCAAATTGTATTTTTGTTTTTGTTTTTTGAGGTAGGGTCTCATTCTATGCCAGGCTGACACAGAATTCACTCTACAGTCTCAGGGTGGCCTCGAACTCAAGGTGATCCTCCTGCCTCGGACTCCTAAATATTATGATTAAAGGTGTGTGCCACTATGCCCGGCCTTCAAACTGCATTTATAAAAAATCACTTTCCAGGGCTGGAGGGATGGCTTAGTGGTTAAGGCATTTGCCTGCAAAGCCAAAGGACCCAGGTTCGATTCCTGAGGACCCACATTAGCCAGATGCACAAGGGGGTGCATGTGTCTGGAGTTCGTTTACAGTGGCTGGAGGCCCTGATATGCCCATTTTCTCTCTTTCTTTCTCTTTCCCTCTTTCTCTGTCAAATAAATGAATAAATAAAAATAAAATATAAAAAATCACCTTTCTTTGTTTCATGCTTCACACTTTTTGCTTCATTCTTTTAGATTCTGGTTGATTGGTATATGAACTCTCATTTTCTATTATCTCCTATATCCATTATCTTTTAGTATTTTCTATTGTTTTAGAGCATATGGAAGATATATCTCTCTAATTGTTAATAGTCAAGTGGAAAATGGTATTTTTATAAATCTTTTGCCACTGAGAAAAGTAGTGTAACTCAGTGCTCAGTAAAAATCCCCTAAAAATATTATTAGAGCACAGATCAATCACTGGACTCCACCCCAAAGCTCCAGTGCCACAGGCCTGGGCTAAGAATTCACATTTGTGATGAGCTTCCAAGAAAGGCTACTCTCGCTGGTCTGGGATCACCCTGGGAGCAGGGCTGGTGCAGTCTTTTACTACTAATGCTCTACTGTTCTACCAATTATTGCCTTGTTTTCTTAACCAGGTTTTCATATTTTAGGACAATTTTTAGTATTTATACTCAATTTTCTAATTAGATTTACAACTGTTTAAGCTTTAAGAGTATCTGGTTTCAGAGTTCACAGGTTCTCTCATACTACGGTGCCCTCAGGAATGCGTCCACGCGCCCCACCAATCAGTCCATTGCAGTGTATTTTCAAGCCCAAGTTTCCTGAATCCTCTCTTTCAGATAAGGAATACTTAAACTATAATTGTTCTATCATGTAAAAAATTTAAAGCTTCTTTCCTTTAAAAAATATCCATTTTCCGCTGGGCATGGTGGTGAACACCTTTAATCCCAGCACTTGGAGGTGGAGGTAGGTGGATCACTGTGAGTTCGAGGCCACTCTGAGATTACAGAGTGAATTCCAGGTCAGCCTGGGCTACAGCAAGAGCCTACCTTGAAAGACAAAAAAAAAAAAAAAAAAAAAAATATATATATATATATATATATATATATATACACACACACACACACATACATACATATATATATGCATATATATATGTATATGCACACACACATACACACACATATTTATATATGTTTAATACATATAATATAAATACTATATCTACCTATCTATCTATCTATCTACATTTTCTTTTGACAGTGTTACACAGGAAGGAGTTTGAGGCAAGGCCATTTTGCCTTAAGGGTAGATGACTTGCTTTTCATTCCCAGATGGCTCCTTTGAGCCCTTACATCTATAGTTTTAATCAGTCATGAAGATCTATTTAGGAAAGGCCTCCTTCTGCTGACTCTGCCCGACACTACAACGAGCCTTTTCAATTTACATCTGTGATCTTCCTCCACTTTGGTGCCATTTTCTTCTATTCGATCTCTGTGGATCTCTTTTATCACACAGGTAATATACCTTCAGTCATCTGGAACTGGTTCCTCATCTGTGTTTACCACACATGGTCTTCACGATCTCCGTTCCTAATTCCTTTGTTGCAGACTGATTCTGTTTTACCTTTCATGCACGTTTTAAGTCTGTCTTTCTGTTTTGTTCCCCACCAAGCCTTCCTGTTGCTTTCTCACCATATACCCTTAGGTTCCCTTTTCACAAAAACCATGCAACAGGCGAAAATGTGTCTCTCTGATACTCATATGCTGAAGCTCTGGGCTCTAGTGTGCTGATTTCTTGAGGTGAGGCCTTGGGGAAATGATCATTGTTGGATTCAGTCATGGGGGTAGGAACCACATTAGCATCCCTAGAAGAGATGGGGGATCCTCTTCTGCCCTGCATGCGAGGAGGTTGTCTGCAAGCCTGGATGAGACACCTCATCAGAACTCAACCATGCTGGCATTGTATCTTCAGCATTTAGTCTTCAGAATTATAAGAAACAAACGTTGGGCTGGAGAGATGGCTCAGCCATTAAGGCGTTTCCTGCAAAGCCAAAGGTCCCAGGTTCGATTTCCCAGGACCCATATGAGCCAGATGCATAAAGCGGCCCATGCATCTGGAGTTTGTTTGCAGTGGAAAGAGGCCTTGGCACACCCATTCTCTCTCTATCTACCTCTTTCTCTCTTTTAAATAAATAAATAGATACTTTAAAAAAAGGAAACAAATGTCTGTTGAGCCGTTAAGCTGTGGAATTTTTGTTTTGGTTGCCCAAGTGGAGAAGGATAAGTCATCATTTCTCTTTCTTCTTCATATAGGTTCTTGCTAGGTAGATCAGGCTGGCCTTGAACTCAGTCCTTCTGCCTCAGCCTCAGGAGTGCTGGGCTTGCAGATGCGCACCACCATGCCAGGCCTACATACTTTTTTTTTTTTTGGTTTTTCAAGGTAGGGTCTCACTCTAGCCCAGGCTGCCCTGGAATTCACTATGGAGTCTCAGGGTGGCCTCGAACTCACAGCGATCCTCCTACCTCTGCCTCCCGAGTGCTGGGATTAAAGGCATGCGCCACCACGCCCAGCCCTCTACATACTTTTTTATAGGCAACTGAAGCTGTCCAAGCAACTTGTTTGTCTAGAATTTATGGTAGATTATTTTCAGAGACATGCTCTTTCTTGGAGTCTACTAAATTCTTTTTCTTCTCAGGTGCAATTTTCTGTTTTTGTTTCTTTGTTTTCCAGTCATGAGAATCAAGTAAGGCAGAAGTAAGTCCAGCTCTGCTGTTTCAAAAGATGTTCACTGCCCTCCGCCCTCCCTCTCTCTGTCCACTCCTCAGGTAGTAGTCCTCAACTCTGCCAACCAATGTCTGTTCCACCAGGGCCCGACTTCCTCCTACCTGAGAACCCAATTCTCCAAACTGCTCAGATGATTCTATGTGGAAGGCAGACTTTCTGCCTAGGATCTTTCTCTTTCCTGGACCTACAGAGTTTTCCTTGGGGGCGACCAGCCCCTGTATAATGTCCGGTGTCTCTATCGGCTCCTCTTGTTCTTTGCCTGGTGGCTTTTAGGATCCTATGGTACTGACCAGCTCACAAGAAGAGGCTACATCTTCACCTCCAAAGGCAGCTCCTGAAAGGTTGTGGGGACCCTCACAATATCAGCTCCACTGGGGCAAGCTTAAGGGTACAGTTTAGTTTTCTCAGTGTGGTTTCACATTTCTTGCCATCATTGGCAAACCTCCTGGGTCCTCGCAAGTGCTGCTCACTAGGCTAGTCACAGACACACAGAACAAGTCTCACCCTGCTCTGAATGTAGCTTCTCAGACAGTCAGCAGGTCCAAATTGGTTAATGCTTTCTATGCCTGAGTCGATGGCTATGATGATTTACTTACAAAAGAATCTCACTCAGTCCCCATGACAATCCTGACATAGGAGACTGTCATCATCCCACTGTCAAATGGATTAGACAGATTAGAGAATCGTGCGAGACATCATGCAGGTCTAGAGCTGGGATGCAGGTTTAGGCTGGCTCTGGAACTCCTGCCTTGCTCCTTTCTCAGCAACACCTCCTCTGTCACACCCTGGATAGGAGCCAAGGAGCTGGGCTGGATACTTTGTACATGAACCTTCTAACAACTGTGGAGAATATGCAACGGTCCTATATCCAGCTTCCAGGCGTGGCATGGACACTTAGCATGGGTATGTGGCTAGTGGACAGTTGGTATCAGCATTCACACCTAGGCTGGTTTGATTTGAAAGCCTGGCTTGTAGAGGGGGAAGGTAAGGGCTGTGCTGCAACTTCTGGGGCAGTGGCCATGACAGTGAAGCCGGAGACTCAGAAGTACTGGCTTAGTCTTAGGAACACAAGTGTCTGTCTCTCCCACCAGACTATGAACTCCTCCAATGCTGGGAGCCTGTCTGATTTAGTCTCCCCCCGCCAACCCCTGCATTCTAACTCCCAGATGTTTTGGTGCTAGAGACTTCATCACTTTCTTCATCAGCGAGGTGCACCTGCATGTTGAGTCTACTATGTATTGCAGACACTGTGCTATCTACTTTGCAGACATTATGACCTCTGCAGACTCCTGAATGATTCAGGCAGAAAGCCACCAACCATCCTCTGAGTATGCCAGGGCCGCAGGATGGAAAAGCCACAGGGGTGGCACGTAACACCTTCCAAGATCCTGGATGTAGCTTGCCTCTGGGCAGCCTCTCCCACTTTGCTGTTTTAGCTCCTCTGATTTTAACTCCCATTTCCTTGTTCCTGATCTTTGCTGTGGTGTGTATTTTTGCCAATAGTCTTGGATACCTACTGTGATGACACAAAATGATAAAGGCTTCTTCTCCACAAATAGGGCACAATGGAACTTCTGGAAGGGTCTGAGTGAGGGTCCCTCACCTGCGGTCCCACTGCATGTATCCCGGGCTGGCCGTGGGGTTGCTCACCATCTAGACTCTTCCTAGCAGCCATAAGGTCTTACTGAAATGTAAGTCTGATGGCATTCTTCCCATTTGGTGAGCACTCAGCACCCTCTAAGATGTGAACTGACCACTGATTCTCCTTTCCTTCCCAGAACCAGCACCTTCTCCTGCCTCTGAACCCGATGTGGGGCTCCATTCCCACCCATTCCTCCGCTGGTGGCCTCATGATTCTCACAGCTGGACTTCCCTGGCCCCCCAAAGTTCCCTGTATTCCTCTGGGTTGTAATTATCTGCCTAATTGTCTACTATCCCCAAACCCTGGCTCTCATGTGAGTACCCAAAGGTACAGCCATGCCTGTCCTGCTCATGGCTGTGTCCCCACAGCGTTCAAGACTCAACATGTGGCTCAACAGCCAAATGATGCGTGCAGCTCCTGCTGGGAAGCCTCTCCCATGAGTCCAATAGCTGCCTTCTGAGCATGTGCTATGTACCCGGCACTGTGCTAACAAGTGGCATTTGATCTGATTTAATGCCCAACAAGCCTATGGGGAAGCATTTTCCTCAATGCCGTGGGAGGCTCAGATTCGGGCAGTCAGCACACCCCGAGGGTGCTGGGCACTCACCACGCTGGTTGCATTCACGACCCTGGCCTTGAGCCATCGCTGTCTGCAGTGCCTGAAAAGCTAATGTCCTGAGACTGCTGAGCCCAAATGACAGGTGGACACTCTGCATGCAAATTGTGCACCACTGTCTTCCCTGCAGAACGTCTAGGCCCACCTCCCTCACCCAGAACCACTACCCTCAGCCCAAGAGCCCTGCATACTTGGCCCAATTTTTTGGAATGGCTCCGGAGGCTCTTCCTTCACCTCGTCAGTGGCCACAACACCTTGGTCGAAGGGGTCTGTGGGAGGAGACATAGATTAGCATACTGATCATAGGACTTGGGAGCTCAGCTGGGGACCTGGAAGTGCATCATCATAAAGACTTACCTGCCCGATTCTCGGGGGCCCCTTCCACACTAAACACTGCACCCAGGCGAGAGGCGACAGCCACAGAAGGAAAGAAGCAAACAGAAATACTGTGAGTCCCTGGCCATCTGTGCCTTAGCCTGCCATGCCCAGCCTGTGTCAATTCCTCCTCCCTACTACAGGCAAGTGCTCACCCCAAGGCAAACACGCTTGGTCCCCAGGACACACTTGGGGCGAGGCAGAAGAGGACAAGAGGGCAGGGTGTGTGAGAAAAGAATGTGGTGGAGGCCACAGGGAGAGGGCCTACGTCCTGTCACAGGCCCCATCCTTGCTCCTGCCAGCTGGGACATGTGACTAGAGGGGAACCCCAAGGCCTTTTAGTGTTCAAGACCCTCTTTCTATTATTCTTAAGACTACATATGTTATTACCCAAATTTACTGTTCTAATTTCTAGCTCTATAATCTAAGACACTACAGTGACATCATTCACTTTTAAAAATTGGTTTAATTTCACTACAGCAGCACATACGTAATATAAAACTGTAAAATGCTATGATATGAAGTTTCAATATTCTACTCATTTTGACCTATAAAAATGGCTGCTTCACTTGAGTGACTCTATACAGAGATGAACGTGGGTAAGATGGGCCACTTATTCTCTAGAACCCTTTAAGGGAAGTCCTTCCCCTCGGGCCTCTAGTACTGCCTGGCCCTTCTCTGGGGAAAAGGAGGTCTAGAATGTGGGGGGGGGGGTAGGATGGGGAATGGTGTCTCTGAGGAAGGACACCTCTCTGGTGCAACTCCAAGGAGTGAGGGGCCTGACTCACCATCCACCGCGTGCAGGTCTCGGTGCTCTTGAAAGCAGCTGTAATATTTGTACTTCTTTCCACAGATGTCACATGTGTACCTGAAATTGTCTGGGAGGGAGGGAAAGACACACATGCTTACCAGAGCATCAGACCCTTGGAGTGAGGGTTTTTCACTGGTGCACCTGCCTTCAGAACCAGAGATGAGACCAGCCTGGTTTGACTCCAAATGGATGGTTCCATAGAGAACCTGTTCTGGAGCTATCTATAGCTGGGTACTGCCTACCCTTCTAGGTTAGGGAGGTTGTGCCCTTACCCACTCCATGGGCTTCCCAGCAGCCCCTCTTTCATGCTTAGTCAGACCCTCATCAATGGTGTCACCCTTCACTGCAGGTCAGCCTTAGATTTCATTCTGAGATTACAGCATTTGGCCTGGGATGTTAGGGGTCCTCCATGAAGACCCAGAATCACAAGATGGCCAAGGATCCTTGACCAACCCCAAAACCTGCCCCAGGAGAGCTGAGATCCTCAATTCTGGTTACATAAGTTACATAAGAATGACACTCAGCTGGGCATGGTGATGCATAGCCTTTAATCCCAGCACTTGGGAGACAGAGGTAGGAGGATCGTTGTGAGTTTGAAGCCGCCCTGAGACTGCAGAGTGAATTTCAGGTCAGCCTGGGCTAGAGTGAGACCCTACCTAAAAAAAAAAAAAAAAAAAAAGAATGACACTCACTGCAGGTGCCAGGCCAGGCTCTTCCCTGTCTTTCCTCGGTTGGCTAGTGCAACAGATGGAAGAAGCCATCTCCCATTTACACATGCAAAAACTAAGGAGAGGAGGGATCGGCCCCAGGTCCCACAGCTAGGAGGGTCAGCTTCAGAGATGCACCAATGACCCTCACCGGAAATGTTCATATCCGGCTCCATTCCTTCCCTATGAGTCTGGGGCTGGCCTGTGTGACATGCTTTTCTTGAAGATAATGTATAGGGGTTGTCACTCCAGAAATTATGTTACAGATCTCTTTACATTTGTCATCTCTCTCTTGCTCACTCCTGCTGGCTGAGGTGTTTTCAGCTGAGCCGTGGAGAGATACAGGTGTCCAGGAGCTGAGGACAGCCTCTGGTGAGCAGCCAGTGGGAATTAAGGCCCTCAGACCAACAGTTTAGGAGGGACTGGGTCCCACAACCACTGTTCCTCCCAGTTAAAACTTGCACTGAGAGCACAGCTCAGTCTAAACCATGAACGTAGCTCTTTGGGAGCCCCTGGGCTAGAGGATCCCAAGAACTCATGCTCCAATTCCGAGTTGAAGACACTAGGAGATAACCAAGGTTTGTTGAAGTCATGAAGTTTTAGGGACATACGCTACACAACAATAGAAAGTGTTACATGGCAAAATTCCTCTGCATTGAAAGCAGCGAACCACCATTATCAGCTTCTCAAAAGCAGCTGGGGCAACTCACAGGAGAAGGCATGGGGAGAATCATCAGTTGCCACCCCAAGATCTCACGTGACCCATGACAGCTGTATGCAATAAGGTCTCATGACCTCACAAGGAGATAGAGTATATACAGGGAAAATGATCAAAACCAATGAGCTCTATCTAAGGGGTATCTCTGGAATATCTCCATGCTCTGTAAGTAAAGTCACTGCCCCGAGGCTGAAGGAGGGACAACTGCGGTGGGATCTTGACATAGAGCACTCCATTGAGGTGGTTCCTTTGGAGCCTCCATGCTCTCCTCACCCCTAAACTGAGGGAGGGGCACCCATGGGGGTAATCTGGGCACAGCCCCACTGAAGTGCTGCTCTGCTGCTCACGAACAGCGGCAATAAGCTTTGGGAAGCAGCCATGGGGAAGGTGTTACTGAGGGTGGAATGAACCCTCTCGGTGACACAGGTGCTCTGGGGTCCCTACGCTCTTGGGAGTAAGCCCTACCCTGTGGCTAAGGGAGTAAGCAGCATCCAAGGACTAAGCTTGACGCAGGAATCCCCATCAAAGTGGCTGCTTTTGGGGGGAGGCTCACATTCCTGTAAGTAACCCCAATGAACTCTTTGGTTCACCAAAACTGATCTTGGTATCATCATCCTTTGGTCTGTCATCTGTGCCCCGTCTGTGTGTTTTTGTCACTGAGGGAAAAAGGACTCTCGTGACAGACACTAACACAAGCCTGAATGGTCATGCTCCCCACGCTAACCCAAAGCCAGGCCAGTCGTGCCCAGGACTGTGCTGTCCCTCCACCAGCAACACTCTCTGGCATGTGAACTGCACAGACCTGCCATGTACGCTTCTGTGTCTGATCAAGGGAGGGCCCATCAATTCCACTCCCCAGAGGTTCTCAGACAGCATGCACAGATGTGGTAGACTGCTCAAAGCTACGAGGAGGGAAGGGAGAGAGCCAGGGGCCAAGCATCCACTTAATTGCAATCCAAGGTTAAGTCTGGCACATGGCCCTCTACATGGATAAGAGGCTGGGACACTTCTCTTTGGACCCCCTTTTCGCTCCCCATCAACCACTACAATATCCAGTGAGATCCTCCATCCCAAGGGTATGCCACTTGGCGGGTGCTGAGGAAAGGTTTCTGACCCCCTCTAAGTGGAACTAAAGGACACAGAGGACATCAGCCATCTTTCCTCCCACCTCTGCCTTCACCTCTTTGGTGGCACTGTTCTCTGAGGGTGCCTTAACAAATTTCAAGGCTGCAGGGGAGACCTGTTACTAACAGAGGAGACCACAGCCTTGGCACTTTTAGCTGTTCTGAGGATGGGGGGGGGGGTACCAGAATTTTTCAAGGGACAGCGGGGTGTGATGGACATGAGGCCTGGTCTAGCTTCCCCATTTCCCCTAATTGTGGAGTAGGGGAGAGCATCAGATGAGCAGAATCCTGGGCTGGGCCAGGCTGGGGGTCCCAGGACTACCAGCCGGGCTCAGATTCATTCCTGTCCATGGCCAAAATAAACCAGCTTCGAGCACCCTCTCTCCCATCCTGTCTAGACCCAAATCCCAGCTCCTCCCTCCATCCCATCTTCTTTGCTGGACACCTGGACAAAGAGATGGAGAAAGCTATCTGGGGCCTGGCTCTAGATGGGGCTCTGTCCCAACATTCCTCTTCAGACCTCTTGGGACTGACCACCCTCCAGTTGTCCCATCCCCCTACGAGCCTTGTCTCAGCCTACACAACCACTGCTACTAGCGGGCCTGCCCCTCTTACACACTCATGATGGCCCACATCTCCCATCTCTCCCAGGTTTTTCCCAGTGGAAAAGAACACACCCCAACCTGTGTGTTGAACCCCACATGGCGTCATGGTCCCAACTCCTAATGGAGGAGTGAATAGGCAAGCTGTCCCCAGAGGAGTCTTGGTCATTGAGACCATGCTTTCAGAAAAGTGTGTGGCATTTCCAGACTGCCATCTCGAATCCTTTCTGAGGCAGGCTCTGGGGTGATGTCCCTAAGCCCAGTCCTACTCTACCATTGACAAGTGCAGCTGACCTCAGATATACTTTCCAGCCACTGTATCTGGGTTTCCTCATCTGTGAAATGGCAATAGCAATAGCTGCTTATAACAATGTCTTGCTCCTGTAAGGTCCACTGAGAGTTTCCTAGCAGGGTTTTCCCAAAGAGAATCAATGAGATAGAAAGGGTCGCAAGAGAACTACATGGGATGCTGCTCTTGGATTCGTGTAGTTGAGACAGATGAGTGGCATGTTCCTATGCCTCTACAAATGACTGGTCTATTGTCCAACTAAACTGGAAGAAAAAAAAAAAAACAGGTCCCCAGTGGAGACCTGGTGTACAACCCCACCTCCACTGCTAATAAGCCATATGACCTCTGCTCCCTGGGACTCCCTGGGTTTAGGTCACAAAGTGGGCAGCCTGGATGTGATCTTCAGCTCTAAGGCCCACAGACAGACCCCTATAATGAAGAGACTGGCCTGGCCCGGGGTGGGACACAGGGCTGAGAAGACAGAGCACATGGGCTATAAGGAGAATTTTATATAAGGAACAGAGGAGAAATGAGGGAAGGACAAAAATACCTCCGTCACAGAGCCCTCAACACCCATGAGCCCCATGCACCATAGGAGTCAGACAGAACACAATGGCCCATTGATGGGCTGCCGGGGTTGAGGAGGGGGCCAGGGCCTCAGAATAGCCACGAAAGAAAAGATAAATAGGGAAGGTCTTTAAATGTGTGGTTGACCACAAGCAGACCACAGGAGCCAGAAAGTGTAGCTGGTGAGGAAGACAGAGTCAGGGCCAGGCTGATCAGGGCAAGCCTAGGGATAAAAAGACTGCCAACTCCTCCCAACCCAAGCTACATGGTAGGTGTGTAGCCAACTTGACCATGGAGATGCATTTTAGCTTTGCTCACCTCTCCAGAGTGGAGAGAGCCACCTCAGAAGAATGTCTTTGAGGACCCAGCCACTATTGTTCTCTTTAGCCCTGGCTACCTCATACTTCAACTTACTTTTTGTTTGATTTTTGGTAATACCTTTAATTTTTTTTCACAGTTTATAATAAACACAAGGAACAGGGGTGGCATACTGCGTCTGCAGGTCATGTCTTGCTGCCATCCTTATTGGCAGGCAATCTAGTGACCCCCCACAGTTCCCACTACAAGTGTAGAGTCGAAGATTTGTAACAGACATGCCATGACCCTGTGATATGATACTCACCATTTGGCCCCCATGAAGGAAGGTTTACACGTGGTAGACAATCAGCTTGGTCACTTTCCACCCACAGAAAAGCCTTGTGAAGCTGGGCCCTGGCTCAGAGAGCAGAGGGCAGAAGCCCCTCACCGGGCTGTCACCTTTCTGACTAGGGCTCCATCATTCTTCTACCTGCCTGTTCTTACTTGAGCAGCAGTCTCTTGCTGATCCCCAAGCTCTTATGTTTGCAAGTGCTGGCCATTCTCTGGTCTCACTGGGGTACAGACAAGTGTGGCCATACCCAGCTGGGTGAGTCCTGGGGGTCAGACTTGAGTTGGCATCCTGGGCCTCCTCAGGCTCTCAGGCTTGCACAGAAAGTACCCTTAACTGCTAAGCCTTCTCTCCACCACCCCCCTTATTTGAGATCGATTCATCAGTCAGCTAGACTGCCTGGCCAGAGCTCCAGGGATCCCCTCGTCTCCATCTCCCCACACTTGGAGGCACACTTTACAGAGTCTTCTCCCCAGTCCTACTCTGCATCTTGGGACAAGCATGGCACACTCCTCCTCTGTGGAATATTCACCTGGGGAGCAACTGCTGAAGCTCATGCTGGGGAGGCAGAAATTTTACCCCAGGATATATGTATATTTATGCCCAGTAAGCTAGCTGTTACCACTCCCATGGTTTAGGACTGTAGGGTGGGCAAGTGGGACCTGATGTGAGCACTTATCCCTGGACACCCAGGCCCCACATAGCCCCAGAATATGTAGGACCCCATAACAAAGCACCAAGAAACAACTGTGCTGTAGCTGGGGCACTTATGAGAACTGTCTCAAGCAGTTTGGCCAGAGTACCCTTTTGCTAAATAATGTATTTTTAAAAATTTATTTGAGAAAGAGAGAGAGAGAGAGACATTAGTAAGCCGGTATCTCCCATTGCGACAAACGAACTCCAGATGCATGTGCATGCGCCACTTCTGTGTGTCTGACTTTATGTGGGTACTGGGGAACTGAACCTGGCAAGTTAGGCTTTGCAAGCAAGGGCCTTTAATCACTGAACCATCTCTCCAGCTCAGAAAGAAAACCCTTTTTGTGTGTGTGTGTGTGAAAGAATATGTACTAACCCTCCTCAGAAGGAGCATGCCATAGAACCCACGATGGGAAGGGCTGCTCTGATTTCCTAAAGACCCTCTGGTCCCAAAGTCTGGCCCCAGTAACATGTCTATCAGAGGCCACTGGGGCCACCCCGGGGAGGGATAACCGGCTTCTTTCCTCCCGCTCTAGGTTTGCGGCTCCCACTCACCCTCGAGGTAGAAACAGTACTCACTGCTTTGGGAGGCTCCCTCCCCTGAGGTGGCTTCGGTGTCTGTGCGAGAAAGAGAGGGAGGAAGGAGGTCAGGCTGGTGGCAGTGGCTGTGCCAAGGGAGAAACAGGAGCAGGTGGCAGGGGTGGGAAAGCTGGGGATGACCCCTCAGTCCTGTTTGGGAGCCCCACGTCAGCAGGGCCTGAACCCGGGTCTCTCCTTCCTGTCCCGCAGGCTGGGAGACGGGCGGTGCCAGCCCTGCTTGCCCCCGGGCTTCAGCACTCCTGAGCCGGCTCGAGAACTCAGAAGATCACGCCAGCGAGTGCGTGGCTGGGGCTGGGGGTGACAACAGAACTGCTGAGCGCTCCACGTGGTCGAGCAGAAGCCCAGCGCCCTGTCCTCTCCGCCCTGGCTCTCCCTCCATTCCGTGGAGACAGCGGTGTTCTCAGGGCCTCTCGGGACACCAGGCAGAGCTTGTCGGTGCAGCCCCGGGCCTCCACTCACCTCGGTGTGCCCGTACGTGGGTCTGGAAACAGTTGTAATACTTGTACTTCTTGCCACAGATCCCACACTCATAGGACCCTGGAAGACAGCAGAGGAAATGGCCAGTCAGCCTGACTATCACCACCAGGCCCAGGACTCATGGGTGTCACTGAGCAGGGATGGTGCCCAGCGTGGACAGACCAGCAGAAGCAACACGGGCCTGAGCTCTGCACACTCCAGATGCACGAGCCACTTTGTTCATGTGGCTTTATGTGGGTATTGGGGAACTGAACACTCCAGGCAGGCTTTGGCCTTGCAAGTGAGTGCTCCTAACCACTGGGCAATCCTCCCACCCAGAGGCCTGCCAGGTTCATCTCTAACTTCCTACGTGACCCGAGGTCAGGTGGCCCTCAGCTCTCAAATCTGTAGGATGTAGACGGTGACAGCCTCGTGTGAGTCTCATACTTACACTTTAAGACAAACGAAGAGGAACAGTGCTCTGAGGGCTCACTGCCCCACAAGCATGTTAACCCTTGTATGCACTGCAGGAACTTCTGTCTACCATGCTTCCAGCATCTACCCTGCTCCCAGCATGGGATGGAAAGGAAAAGGACACACTTCAAATCAGGTCATACCTGGTCCCTGCCCTGTCCTACACATGCCAGGAGCATGATCGTGGTGATTTCCTGACATTCCAACCACAGTTTGTTCCTCAGAGTGGGATCCAACACTCCTCTCTCTGGGTGGCCCTGCACACCCTAGAGCAAGTTTCCAATCCCACCAGAGACATGTTCAACAAGACAGCAGCCTACAGCCACTGAAGAGTCGAGACGTCCTCAGACCTGCAAAGCTGATCCATGACGTGCACACCTGTCTCCTGACCCTCAGGGTTCTCAGAAGCAGGGGGCGTCTGCTTCTGGTCCTGGTAAAGAGAGTGGCAGCTGGTGACCACTGCCACTTCCCACATGTCCGCAGGTGTGCTGGGATCAGTGACTTTTCATCAGCCTCATGCTTCATGTGTCTCTCCACTGAGGAGACTGAGGCACAGCCCATGAATAGCAGAGCCAAGCTCCATCCCTGGTCCCACACTGGTTCCCATTTCAGAATGCAGGGTGCCAGAGCACCCTTCTGGAAAAGACAGTTGCCTAGGCCTGACCCTAGCCACTCAACCATTGAGCCTGGACAGGGCCAGGGCTTCTGTGTGTATCTGCTCCCTGGTCCTTCTGTTGGAGGGGGTAGGAAGAGCCAGAGCCCAAATGGCCTTGGATTAGCGGGTAGGGATAGGCAATCTTTGCTCCCAGAAACCCTGCCAGACTAGGTCCCATGGGCTCTGCTGGCTTCCTGCCACTAGTTTTGCCCCATGCTCTGCATGGTGGACCATTCCTGGATGCCCCCTGTGCATGATTTGCATGAAACCACACCCCAGCCAGCCTCAGGCCATCTCCTGGTTCCCAGCAGAGTGAGTCTGAGCACTGGATGCTGGCAGGAAGGGAACCTGGGTCTGCCCCTGGCTGCCCCTCAGGCCCTAGGCTTTCAGAGCTCTGTCTTGCCCAGCACTGGATGGTCAGAGGTGGTAGACACAGATGGGTGAGCTCACCAGAGGAGCAACCAAGCAGAAAGTTCAGCCAACTGTGGTTCAAATCCCAGTTCAGTCCCATCAAGGGAGTTCCCAAAATACCTACATACCTCAGGATTCATTTCTATGAAACAGCCCACAGGGGCGGAGCCAAGATTACTATGGGTCCTGAGCACAGTGCCCGGGGTGCAGCAGACACTCTGTAAGTGCTCAGTTGTTACTGGTACCCTTACTTACTATTTCCATTTTTTTTTCTTACTGAATGAAAAAGAGGACTATGGCAAACAGTGTTGAAGGGAATCCTCAAAGCATGGCCCTATGCTAGGAAGGCAAAAGGCAGGAGTCTCTCTAGGCTGGGAAGTCCTGTGGGGAAGCCCAACGTCCTAAATACAGGTGGCTAGGTGACCCTTCCATGCCCAAGCTCCACAGAAAACACTGCTGAAATGGTCCAGAGATCCTAAGTTTCCAGATTTCCCAATGCCCTGTCACCCTTTCATATTTGCTCTCAATGGTGGGACAGGGATGCTAGGACAGAATGCCCCTTTGGGGCCCTGAGATGCTGGCAGGGCTTGCTTGCTAAGGATGCGCAGCTGGTGGCTATGGCCAGCCATGCCCAGTTCCCCCATGTTGACCCAGACCTGGCCCTGTCCCTCAGCCATCACGCACCAGACGTCTCTCTCGAAGCTTGGTCAAAATACAAGCTTCTCTCAGACCCACCGTGGGGGATGCCTTCAGAGGCTTTTCCATCTGAATTACTTAAGAAATCAGAAAGAGCCCTTACTGTTGATGAATGCCTGGGTGTCAGTGAAGGATGGGGTCAGCTGTGGGAGGGACTGGCCAAAGCACCACTGCTATCTTGGGCCTTCACATTCCCTGCTGATGTCAGGAATGGTGGACAACACAATGTCAGCCTTTCCACTTGAGAACCTGTGCCTGCAGCAGGGCATGGAGGTGTATGTACCTGTAATCCCAACACTTGGGAGGCTGAGGCAGGAGGACTGCAGGTTTGAGGTTAGCCTGCTGTGCTATACATAGTGAGCTTCAGGCTAATTTGAATTATACTGTGAGACCCTGTCTCAAATCATAAATGCTGGTCATGGGTTACCATGGGGCCCCCTGCAGAGGATTAAAGATGGTAGAAACTAGCCAATAGACCAAACTTGCCTAAAGATTTTGAAAATTTTTTTATTTATTCATTTGACAGAGAAAGAGGGAGAGAGAAAGAGAGAATGGGCGTGCCAGGGCCTCCAGCCACTGCAAATGAACTTCAGACATGTGCGCCCCCTTGTGCATCTGGCTAATGTGGGTCCTGGGGAATCGAGCCTTGAATCAGGGTCCGTAGGCTTCACAGGCAGTGCTTAACCACCAAGCCATCTCTCCAACCCCAAATTTGCCTAAAGTTTACACATGGGCAGAATATACATCTTCTGAAAAACCTTCCAGTAAAATTTCTAAGGGATTTACACCAAACCTGCGGTGGCCTATGGCCCCTGGCTCATGGTTACCGCTGACGCCAAGCTGGTGCAGGGAGGAGGGTACTGGCAGACGTCTCTGGTTACTGTCAGCTTCGTTCCCCCACCACCCCGCCTCCTGCCCTGCCTGCCTCCTCTTCTATCACCCCCTCACCTGGCTACCCACTTATCCTTTGTGAATCACCATAGTGGCTGTCACCACCTGCCTGCTAAGTGACAGCTATGCCACGGGCTGCCACCCATATGTTGCCTGAGACATTTCAGAGTGGGGCCATTCTCTGACCATGCATGAGTGAGTGAACAGAGGCTAGGGCAGGCATGTGCACCAATCTGCCCACGCTACACAGCTGGCATATATGTGGTGGTAAAGAGTCTGGGCTCCGAAAACCTTCACAGAGCCATCAGGTAAGAGTGATGATTACTTCCATTTCTCAGTGACAAGAAGGAAACCCCCTTCTTGAGGTTACTCACCCTCTGCCTCACTCCAAAGCCAGCATCACACTGCAAGACTCTCTATAGAAGTATCTTGCAGGAGGATCTTGTGAGTAGGTGCCAGTGAGGAACACGCTTGGGCCTTGCTTGCTATCTCTGCTCCAGGCTTCCAGTTCATAAGTAAGCACATGGTTTTCCGGGCCTCTGGGCCTGGAGCTCCATGGATGGTGAAGATGCGGGTTCAGAGCCAGCTTTCAGAGCTCCTTACTGTCCCCCTGCCACCACAGTAAGAAATGCCAAGAAAACTATGTGCCCCTTAGTCATGGAGCCATACGCTCTGCAGGGCAGGAAGCTCCAGTGGGGTCCAACAGTACCACGGGACTCCCAGGAGTCCCCAGCTACGTACTCTGAGCATGGCTATCTGGGATAGATGGTGTAGCTTGCCAACACATGGGACCCTGGTCTCTCCCTGTCCTCATTCCAGCCCTCACATTCCCTGGCCTATAGGAAGCTCCTTGTTAACAGCCCCCACCTGGTACGTTTCCTACATATACCTGGCAGAGGCACTCCCGAGTGTGCCTCACTAGCAGGGCTGTGGAAAGGAGGAAGGGGGATAACTCAGAGAGGAGGCTGCTTTCTGAGGACAGGGAGCAACATGGGTGGCATCTTGCCTCTGTCACATGCTCCCAGCCAGCCACATGGAAACATGGACATGTAGGCAAAATACAAGATGGCAGACACCCAAAGTAAGAGGCCCAGGGGCGCCCAGGTCTCTCAGCTCCCAACACCACAGCAGCCAGGCCCAGGGCTGACTGAGTACAGGAACCATGGAATGGAAAGCATGACAAGAGGGTGTCCTGAGGTCCTCAGGGGCCTAGCCTCAGATTGAATGCCACCTGGAGCAGTCCCCCAAGAGGGGCACAGTACCGGGGGCACTGGAAGGGCTGGTCAACGGCACCCGAGCTCTCGGAAAGAGAATTGTCCCCCTGCCCGTCAGCTTCCAAGCACGTCTTTCCTACACACGCTTGCTCGGGAGCAGGTGGCCAGCGAAGGCTCCGGTGCGGGTCTTCCTTTCAGTCTTTCCTTTAGCTTCTCCAGGTTACCATCAAGGACCATTCTGCCCCCACCCTCCAGCTGAACTTGTGCTGTCCCCAGGCATGAAAACCTCAAGTCCAAGCGCGGGAGAATGATGGCATCAAATGACCAGGGATAATTCCTTTCTTGAATCTCGGCATTACCAGTTCTCTGTTTTTAATACAAATGAAGGAGGATCTACCAAAGTTGTTAAAGAAAAGACCATTCAGAACACCAGGCAGACCCAGGTGTAGAGCTCAAGGAATCAAGTGACACGAAGGAGCACACTCCGACAGTCGCCAGCTCCCTCTTCATACGCTCTTGCCTTCCAAGCACACCCCGCTGCACATCGAAAACCAGGGCGAAATGAAGGCTGTCCTGCCTCGTTCTAGCACGAAGAAACATTAACTCATACATACATGAGCAACTGAGAAAGAAATAAAGCCCTATCACTTTCATCAAGAAGTACATTTTTGATAATATTTTTACTCTTATACTTACTATTTATCTAAATTTGTTTTTGACAAATTGTACGCTAATAACTCAATTGCTACTGGGGGGGTGGGGTGGGGAGAGGAGGTTTTAAAATGTAGAGCTTTATGATCCCAGGATTTTTTCCCCAGAAATTTCTATTTCAATTTATGTACCTCTTGTTGTGGCAGATGAGTGTGAAACAGTGATCAATAAAAGACTTTCAAGCATAAAAAAATATATTACATTAGGATAAAACCCTGTGGGGGAAGTGGACTGGAAATATGAGTTCAAGGAGAAAAAGGAAAGATATAAAATCTCTGCCTGTTATAAAGATGAGCTTGTTCATATGTTTTTTAAGTGACAATGGCAGACAGCAAACAACTGTGATGTCCAGATCCCCTGGATACATTTCAAAGTGACTCACAGCTTTATTTGCAAAATGCCACTTTAGAAAAAAAAATACAGTATTCCAGAAATTACTTCCTTTATAATTTCTAAAACCAAATAAAAATGTTAATTGTCAACTGAAAAACATGAAAGAGAAATAAGAACTGTTTCTCAAAATTCTTTTAGGACCCACTGAACAAGAAGTATTGGACATACTAGCCTTTTAGGTTCCTTATTGTGCAGTAACCCTAGACGTGGCAATGTTCAGGAGTCCCAGCTAATAGCAGCACCCTGTTTGCATTTTGGCCCGTCTTAAAAATCCTCTCATCCAATTACTTCACTCTGGCCATGACGATCCTCCAGGAGGCTGGGATAGCCAGGACAGCCACTGACAGCTCCAGGCACAGTGGCTCATTCGATGCTGTATAGCAGGGTGGAACCCGAGTCTCCTGACTCAGAGCCAGGAGTCCCTTTCCAAGCGGGACTCTTCATGCAGACCCCTTCTCCAACTCAGACCACAGCTAGTCAGCAGCAAAGACAAGACAGGCCTGGGAGGTGGCCAGGTCCCCTCCTTTCTGTGTAGCTACAGCAAAGAGCTGAGTGTTGGTTCTGGCAAGCTCAGTTGTCAAGCCCTGCCAACAGCCTATTGAAATAGGAAACTCACTATCAGCTGGCACTGCCAAGTAGGACCTGGCACTTTTACTGCCTGGATTTGTTATAGGCCAAACCCACATGGCTGCATCTGAGCGGCTGTGGAACTCTGTTGTTCCTTCCAGAATGGTGCCCCAGCTACCTCCTGGCTGGAGCTCTCTCTTCCTCTTTCCCACTGGTGCCTCCCTTGATGCTCATGTCTACTGCCCTGGACCCTCATTACAGAGCCCAGTTTCCCGCCAGAGCCTTGTGGCCCTCCTGGAGCCCACTAGCTGTCTCGCCCATCTCCAGGACTTGGAACTTAGCCCTTCAAGGCCATATTCAGTTACCAAACAATTCCTGTCACAAATGACTTCCTGGTGGCCTCTCTATACTTGTTGGGGGCTCCTGGAATGGGTCTGTTCCCCAAAATGCTATAGGCTGCTCCCCATACTACCCACCCCCAGTTTCCCTGCTACTTCCCAGGACACACAGTCCTTGCTTGTTCACTGCTGCTCCTGAAGGTGAGCTAACTTGGCCTGCAATGCCTTCAGAAGAAGAGAAGCTCTGCAGAGGCAGGGCGCTCACCCTCTCTGTGGACGTGCGGGTACCACGCCTCTACACAGCCCTCTCTGCATGCATCACCTGCTCCCTCCCTGCAATTAAGCACCTCTGATTGGTCCCTCCTGTTCTGACCAGAAGCATGGATACTGACCATCCTGGTCTCTTGGAACCAGGCAGTGGTTCACAACCTGGATGTTCTAGCCGTGAGAAGCCCAGCTAGCCTTATTGCTATCTAGCCTGAGGATGGTGAACGCACCTCCCCATTCCCAATTTTCTCATTCTAGCTGGCTGCTGGGGACTTTCTGGTGTGCTGTGTTGAGAAGGATCCTGAGGGACATTGCTGGGACAGTATGCGGGGGTCAGTAATGAAGCCTGCCATGAACATGGAACTGGCAGCAGCAGCATCTGCATGTGACTTTCATTGACGAGCTGAGACCTCGTGAGCTCCAGCCACTCCTAGGCTGCAGGGCAGAGCTGAGCCTGAAGATTGTTGGTGGGCACAGGCTTGGGTCTTGCCCTGAAATACCATGTTAACTGCAATGGCATTGACACTCTAAGAGCAACACATGTCCTTCTTAGCACAAGGACCTCTCTGGGGCACCAGGGTGGTGGCAGCCACCACTGCAAATGTAGCAGTCAGCCTGGGCACCCACGTCCACAGCCTAGAGGCCGCCTTCCTAGAGGAAGAGCTTTGGATAATGTTTGTGTCACTGGGAATGCTGTTCAGGTTCACTGAGATGAACTTCCATACCAGGCACAGTTATATAGGAAGAGATTTATTGAAGGTTACAGATCCAGGGGAAGTTCTGTAATAGCAGAACAAGCGAGCCTGCTTTCACAGGTCCAAGCAGAGAGAGAAGCACAAGCCAAAAGCCAAAAGCCAAAACCCACATAGCACAGCACATTTCAAGAACTCCAGCTAGGCACACTTTGCATATCTTTAGATTAAACCCACCACCACACCTTAAGATCCACCCAGTGACACTGCCTCCAGCCAGGTGGTTGCAGATGCAAACTACAAACTAATGAAACACTGGATATATTGGGGGACATCTATTCCAACTGCCACGGATGGCTATGAAAGACCCTGAGAGGACTTGGGTGAGTGAACAGGAACACTCTTCTTTCCAGCAGCAGAGCCCGTCTCCTAGCCTAGAGTGTGCTGGGTGACCAAAGCATAAGTTTTCTGGTGAGTGCCTCAGGGACATGAGCTCCCCACTCCTGGAACCTGGGCACAGAAGGGACACTGTGACACAGCTCATTAGAGACTGGCTCAAGCCAGCTTCCTACTTCCCTCTTCACTTTATAGCTCAGAAGCAGGGACAGCACTGGTGCTAGGAGGTAAGTGAGTCCTTCACAACAGGAAGAGCAAGTCACCAATGTGCTGTGTAACTGAGCAACTCTTACTTCCCACAGGCCTTTCTATCTGTAAGATGACGGCAGGTCAGGAGCACCATCTGATAGCACTGCAGCCTGCTGCCTGCTTCCACATGCAGGGCAGACATCCCCAGTCAACTACGGGCTCTTCAAGTATCTCAGCGTGGAACTCCCCTTGTCCTTGGCTTGCATGGGAAGGCACCAGTTTGTCACTACTCAAACCCTGGACCTGCCCTCAGAGCTGTGCTAAAGCTCCCTAGGCAAGCCAAGGTGGAAACAATGCGGATAGACCCAGCCTCTGGAATACTCAGCATGCAGTAAGGGCTGTGCTGACTTGACAGGGCAAGAGAGCCTCAAGGCATGAGGGACTCACTAGGCCCACAGAGGTTTCAAGCATTTGACCACAACAAGGAAGGATGGGGTCTTATCCCATCAGGCAGAGCAAGGACTCTCCAGGCCAGAAGCAAATAACCAAAGGCAACTCTCAGCTCTAGTCTCTCCCCGGGGCACAGAAAGCTGCAGAGGGCTCTGCTGTCTTGGCCAGCAATGGGCAGAACTTCCATCCCTCCTTTCCAGGATGCTGGCCCCACCCTGACCCACATGGGTACTCACCAAGCGTCTGCTGGTTGCGGACACCACCGATCACCACACAGATCTCGGCGGGCACGTCCCCGGTCCCATCCTTGCCGGCTGCCTTCTTCTCCTCCTTGGCCTCGCCCTGCCAAATCACCTCCTGGATATAGTCATCAGGTAGCTCCGTCTTCACCTTCACTTCAGTCATCGTCCCCTGCTCAGCAATCAGCGAGGCCTCGGCACACACCAGCTCTGGGCCCTCCACCTTCGTGCTTTTCTGGCTACGCTTCAAGCGTTCCCTGGGCAAGGAAAGTCTGTTCAGAGTGGACCCCATACCTATACTCAGTACCACAAAGACCCGCCCCCAGCCTGCCACACAGCCCCATTTCACAGTGGTGGAAGCCAAGGTCTAAAGACTTCCAGAAGTGCCTGGCTGCCTCCCTGCCAGGTGTCTGCACTTATCACAGCTGCAGTTACAAGACCTCAAAGGGCACCTCTCGCTGGTAGAAACAGGCTCTTCTCAAACTTCAAGCTGGGGGCCTTGATAAAAACAAAGGGGTCTAGTTTAGGCAGTCTGATCTGGGGCCTGAGATTCTGCAGAATGGAACCTGGCTCACCAACAGAATTCTGCCCAGCAAGGGCTCTGGTCTGAGTATGCCAAATGTCTTGTACTAATGGCCCCATTCCTTGGCAGGAGGGCTTCAGATCTTACCCTAAGGTCTTCCCAGCTTCTGCTTTACAAATGGGAAACTCTAGTCCCCAGAGACACCCCAAACATCCCAGAACACCTCAAGGCAGAGGTCCAGATGAAGATGGGTGGGCAGGGGGCTCAAGATCCAGGATGAGGAGATACTGAGGCCTGGAGCAGAGCTGTGACTTACCCAGGCCACTCCCCCAAAAGCAATGACAGTCTGTAGTGGTTTGAATGTACAATATTCCTGACAGCCTCATGTGTTTGTGACTAAGCTTCAGACTTATGCCCCAGGTGGACCTCTGGTGGAGGCTTTTGGAGGTGGAGCCTTGCAGAGAAGGCGTGCTGATATGTTGAGAACTGAGATTTCATAATCCAGCTTCACTTGCTAGTACTAGCTAGCTCACTGTTGCTGCTTCCTTCCTGCTGATGTGTGAAGACATGAGCCAGCCTCCTGCTTTGGCCATGCTTTCCCTGCCATGATAAAGCTTTCCTTCAAAACTTCAAAATAGACGCTTTCCTTCCATAAGCGGCTTCTGGTTGAGTGTTTGTGCTAGCAAGAAGGTAACTGCTATATAGTCCAAAGCATGAAGAAAGGGCCCTGGGACTCATGATGGAGCCTCTCTACTTTAAACATGACTCTCTGTGTCATCCTAAGGCCTTCATGTCCTTCCCGCAAGTGGTCTGTTATCATGGCTTCCAGTTTTGGGGTGAGGTAGGCAAGACAGGCACAGGACAGAAGTCAAATCTCATTCCAGGCTCAGGGATACCATCCTGGCCCGCCTAGCCCTCTCCAGTGCCTAGAGAAGCACAAACACCAGCACAGGGAATGTCAAAGCTATCAGACCTGACCAGGTGGCCAGTGAGGTGGACCACCACAAAGGCCCGGGGCCGGAAGGCAGGGCCCACTCTGGTCCTGGATCTGCAAGGACTCTATTTTGTCCTTCTCTGGGCTTCAGCAGCTCCATCAGTCATAGGAGCAGGGTTTTACCATGAGCTGATATTCTTAGCTGCAGCTGTTCACCATCGTGTTTTAGAAAAGGTTGATACTGTGTAAAGAGAGTCCTGGAAGGCCCTAACTAACAAGGGAGGGACATAGAAAGGCCACTGGAGAGGTGTTCTCCACCCTGCCCACAAATTCATATATTGATGTTCTAACCCACAGTGTGACTGGTCTGGAATCAGAGGCACTGGAATGTAATTAAGGTGAATGGAGCCATGAGGGAGGGGCTCTCACGATGACACTGGTGGCTTTACTAGAGGCATTCTCTTCCAAGACAGCAGAGAGCAGTGTGCAGATAGCTTCTCCCAGGGCCCAAGCCAGTTGGACTCCTGACCTTGAGCCTCCACTCGGGCAGAAGTGTGTTTGTTGTTTCTAAAAGCACCCAGGCTGCTAGGCTCTGCTATGGCGGTCCATGTGACCAGCATGGGAGGCAGATACCACATCCCCAGTGCGAATCTCTTGCTTGCTACCTCACCTGGGAGCCTCAGTCTCCATATCTGTGAAGTGGAGCTGACAAGGACATCTCATTGGCTTATAGCACTGAGCACATGGACAGCATTCAGCAAGTGTGCCCAGCAGGCAGCTGCTTTCCTCACCATTGATAATGGAGGCTGTTAGCACTGCAGCACCTTGAGGGCCCAAGGATGTACCCCCCTCACCATGTCATGGCAGCTGGTGGAGGAGGGCACCAGACACTGTCTGAGCTTTGGCCCTTCTTTAAGGTGGGAAACATAAGTACCCATGAATTCACTCCATTTGCTTATTTAAGAAACACCTGGGCTGAAGAAATTATTTTGTGGCTAAAGCACTTACTTGCAAAGCCTAAGGACCTATGTTTGATTCTCCAGGTCCCACATAAGCCAGACACACAAGTAACACACGTGTGCAAGGTTGCACATGTGTACAAAGTGGGGCACATATCTGGAGTTCAATTGCAGTGGCTGGAGGCCCTGGCATGCCAATGCGCTCTCTCTCTCTCTCTCTCTCTCTCTCTCTCTCTTTCTTACTCTTTTGCATTAAAAAAAAGCACCCCAGAACAAAAAAGAAAATTACAGCCCAATCTCCTTCATGAACATAGATGAAAAAATTCTGCACATAATATTGGCAAACAGAATACAAGAATATATCAGAAGGATTATTCAACCCAACCAAGTAGGCTTTATCCCAGGGTTGCAGGGATGGTTAAACATATGCAAATCAATAAATGTAATACATCATATAAATGGTCTGGAGGACAAAAATCACATGATCATCTCAACAGATGCAGAAAAGGCATTTGACAAAATCCAACGTCTCTTCATGGTAAAAGTATTACAAAAACTGGGAACAGAAGGCACATATCTCAACATAATAAAAGCTATTTATGACAAACCTACAGCCAACATAATACCAAATGGGGAAAAAATTGAAGCTTTTCCACTAAATTCAGGCACAAGTCGAGGGTGTCCACTGTCCCCAGTTTTATTTAATTTAGTACTGGAAGTCTTAGCTATAGCAAAAGGCAAGAGACACTCATAAAAGGGATACAAATTGGAAAGGAAGAGATCAAATGATCATAATTTGCAGATGATATGATTCTATACATAAAGAACCCTAAAGACTCTGCCAGCAAACTATTAGCACTGGTAAATACTTTTAGCACTGTAGCAGGATACAAAATAAACACACAAAAATCAGTAGCTTTCCTATATACTAACAACAAACATACAGAGGATGAAATGAGGGAATCTCTCCCATTCATAACTCCCTCAAAATAAAAAAAAAGATGTGCCTTGTAATAAACTTAATCAAGGAAGTGAAGGATCTCTACAATGAGAACTTTAAAACACTCAAGCGAGAAATTGCAGAAGACACAAGAAAATGGAAAGACATTCCATGTTCTTGGATTGGAAGAATCAATATTGTGAAAATGTCAATCTTACCAAAAGCAATCTACACATTGAATGCAATCTCCATTAAAATTCCAATGGCATTCTTCACAGAAATAGAAAAAACAATCCTAAAATTCATTTGGAAGCACAAAAAGCCTTGAATAGCCAATACCTGATTAAAAAAAAATTTTTTGTTTATTTACTTATTTGAGAGTGACAGAGAGAGAAAGAAGCAGAGAGAGAGAGGAGAGTGGGCACGCCTGCAAACGAAGTCCAGATGTGTGCGCCCCCTGGTGCATCTGGCTAACGTGGGTCCTGGGGAATAGAGCCTTGAACCAGGGCTCTTAGGCTTCACAGGCAAGTGCTTAACTGCTAAGCCATCTCTCCAGCCCACCATACCTGATTTTAAGCTATGTTACAAAGCCACAATAACAAAAACAGCATGGTATTGGCACAAAGCCAGACATGTAGATCCATGGAACAGAATAGAGGACCCAGATGTTAATTCAGGCAGCTATAGCCATCTGATTTTGGACAAAAATGTCAAAAATATTTATTGGAGAAAGGATATCTTCTTCAACAAATGGTGCTGGAAAAACTGGATAGCTATATGTAGAAGGATGAAAATAGATCCTTGTCTTTCTCCATGCACAAGCATCAAGTCCAAGTGGATCAGGGACCTTAATATCAGACCTGAAACTTTGAAATTGCTACAGGGAATGGTAGGGGAAACCTTTTAACATATTGGCATAGGCAATGACTTTCTGAATATAGCCCCAACTGCTCAGGAAGTAAAACCACCAATCAACCACTGAGATCTCATGTCATTACAAAGCTTTTGTACAGCAAAGGACACTGTGAATAGAGGAAAGAGACAACCGACA
The DNA here is from genome assembly GCF_020740685.1 of Jaculus jaculus. NCBI lineage: Eukaryota > Metazoa > Chordata > Mammalia > Rodentia > Dipodidae > Jaculus > Jaculus jaculus. The sequence goes on from NC_059102.1 coordinate 141,485,869, forward strand.
GAATGGGAGAAAATCTTTGCCAGCTACACATCAGACAGAGGATTAATATCCAGAATATACAAAGAACTAAACACACACACACACACACACACACACACACACACAAACCCCAGAACAATAAGAAATCAAACAACCCATTTAAAAGATGGGCTATGGAACCAAATAAAGAGCTCACATCAGAAGAAATACATATGGCATATAAACATCTAAAAAAGTGTTCTACATCCTTAGCCATCAGGGAAATGCAAATTAATACTACTTTGAGATTCCATCTCATTCCTGTCAGAATGGCTACTATCAAGCATGTTCTCTCTCATATGTGGATCCTAGCTACAGATGATTGGACCTCTGTGTGAGTAGGAAGAAAACTCAGTAACAAAGGCCAGTAAGCTAGAAAAGAGATATAAAGGGAAGAGAAAGGAAGGGAGGAGGATACTTAATAGGATAGTATTATATATATGCAAGTAGAAGAATAGATTAAGGGGAGGGGGTGAAAAGGCCCAAGTGAGGTCAGGGGAAGAGAATGAGTAAAGGAAAGATGGAGGGAGGGCTAATCAAAATCTAAGATGATAAAAAAGTCACATGGAAACCTACTTTTTTGGACAATGGAACACTCAGAAGCCATAGATTGTTACTAGAAAATTTTCAGTGCCAGGGATAGGATACCTTGCAGTGAGTTGTTGGCCAGGGAGGTCCCTGATCCCCCCAAAACATTATAAGCCATTGCCAAGGCCCTTGGTTTCCCATGAGAAAGAGATGTTAAGACCCTATTGTTGAAGACCCCACATACTTGGGCTGAAAGGCCACTGAGAAATCCTGCTGGAACTGAGCTGATAACCTCCTCCATGTAGACCAGCTAACAGAAAGCTGGAAGAAGCCATTCTGTATACAGTTTAATGGGTGAGAAAGAAATCACCAGTGAAGATACTCAACAATGGACACTGCAAGCCTTATATTTTGCCAGTCAGGCCAAATGAGCCAATGGGTACAATAGTGGCACGTCTAATCATGGTGGAAACCAACTGACCTCTAAAGGCCCGCTCCATGGGAGGGAATACATCCCTAATATTGAAAACTTACAACAGGGATAGTCATGAGCCCTAGGGGTGTAATGTCTGCTGCTGTCTGGCTAAATGTATATACTATGCTCATCAAACTGCCCAGTAAGCACTTCTCTTAATGTTCATACCTTATATTAATGCTTCTCTTACTTTTGGCAGAGAACCTTCTCTTATCAGATGGCAGTGACCTTGAAATGACTCAGAAGGCATCATGGTGCTGGAAAGAAGTGACAGAGGAGTGCTCAGCACTGCGATATCTCTATCACACCTTCCAAGGCTCAGGGTCTATTATGGAAGATGTGGCAGAAAGAATGTAAGAGCCAAAGGAAGGGTAGGACTCCGTACAACATACTCCTCCAGACACAAAATGGCCTGTATATCCATGACCTCACAGTGCCTGACACTACCTACACAAGACCATCATAATAGGAGGAAAAGATCATGACATCAATATAAAAGAGAGAGTGTTTGAGAGGGGGAGGGGATATGATGGAGAGTGGAGTTTCAAAGGGGAAAGTGGGGGGAGGGAGGGTATTACCATTGGATATGGTTTACAATCATGGAAGCTGCTAATAAAAATAATAAATAAATTAAAAAAGAAAGAAAACAAATGACAATAAATGTTGGTGAGAATGTGAAAAAAGGGGAACCCTTCTACACTCTTGATGGGAATGTAATCTGGTATAGCCATTGTGGAAATCAGTGTGGAGGTTCTTGAGATAGCTAAAATTAGATTTACCATATGATCCAGCTATAGCACTTGTAGGCATATATCCTAATGACTTTTTTTTTTTTTTTTTGGTTTTTCGAGGTAGGGTCTCACTCTTTTCCAGGCTGACCTGGAATTAACTCTGTCACCTCAGGGTGGCCTTGAACTCATGGCAATCCTCCTACCTCTGCCTTCCAAGTGCTGGGATTAAAGGCGTGTACCACCACGCCTGGCCCTAATGACTCTTATCTCTACCTTAGAGATACTTGCACAACCATGTTTACTGCTGCTCTATTCACAATAGCTAGGAAATGGAACCAGTCTGGATGTCCCTCCACAGATGAATGGATAATAAAAATGTGGTACATTTCCATAATGGAGTTCTATTCAGCTGTAAAGAAAAATAAAATTATGAAATTTGCAGGGAAATGGATGGATCTGGAAAGGACTATACTAAGTGAGGTAACTCAGGCCCAGAGAGCCAAACATCGCATGTTCTTTCTCATATGTGGATTCTAGCTACAAATGTAGACTTGTGTGTGAACTGGAGCCAAAAATCAGTAGCAGAAGCCAGTAAGCTAGAAAAAGCCTATAAAGGGAGGGAAGAAAGGGAAGGATTTAAGGGGATGGTATTGTGCATATGTAAGTAGAAGAACAGATTACAGGGACGGGAAAGGTCTAAGAGAGGCCAGGGTAAGAGACTGTGTAAAATAAGGAGGGGGGCGGGGGTCCATCAAAATTCAAGATATTCTGAATAAAACATATAAAAACCTACTTTTTTGAATAATGGCACATCCAGAAGCCATAGATTGTTACTAGAAAATTTTCAGTGCCAGGGATGGGATACCTTCCAGTTAGCTGTTAGCCAGGGAGGTTCCTGTTGCCTCCAAAACATTATAGGCTATTGCCAAGGCCTTTGGTTTCCCTTGAGAAACAGATGGTAAGACCGTATTGCTGAAGACTTCACATGACTGAGTGGCAAAGTTACTGAGAAATCAAGCTGGTGCTGAGCAGAAAATCTTCTCCCTGTAGACCAGCCAACTGAAAGCTGGAAAAACCTGCACTGTATGCAGCGCTATGGGAGACAGAAGTCACTAGCAGTGAAAACAGTGGACACTGGAAGCTTCAAGTTTGGCCACATAGGCCAAATGATTGAACGAGTGCAATATTGGCATGTCTGCTCTGTGGGAAACCAACTGCTCTCTAATTGGACTGAAGGTCCACTCTATGGGAGGGAATACATGCTTGGTATTGAAAAACCTAATTAAAAGCCTATGGCAGGGGAGGTCATGAGCCTTAGGGGTATAAAGCCTACTCTTGTTGGGATAAATGTATATATTATTCTCACCAGACTGCCTTGAAAGCACTATGCTTAATGTTCATTTTCATATATTAATGGTACTCTCACTTCTGGTTAGAGAAGCTCCTCTTTTCAGATGGTGGTGACTACTAAGATAAACCAAAAGGCAACATAATGCTGAGAAGAAGTGATGGACGAGTGTCCAGCACTGAAACATCTCTATTACACTCTCCAAGGTTCAGGGTCCATTGCGGAAGAGGAGGCGGAAAGAATGTAAGAGCCAAAGGAAGGGCATCATTTCTTACAATGCAAGTGTTCAGAAAGAAATTGGCCTCGATATCCATGACCTTGTAATGCCTAGCAATACCTACACAAGGCCCTCATAATAGGAGAAAAAGATGACGACATCAAATTAAAAGAAAGACTAATGGAGAGAGGAAGGGTTTATGATAGAGAGCAGAGTTGTGAAGGGGAAAGTGAGGGAGGGGAGGGAAATATCATGGTTTATTGTCTGTATGTATAGTTGTCAATAAAAAAACTAAAATTAAAAAATCCAGTCTGTTGGCTTTGCCTCACAAAAAAAGAGAAAGAAACACTTATATTGGGCTTATTTATTTATTTGAGAGTGACAGACAGAGAGAAAGAGAAAGAGGCAGAGAGAGAGAGAAAGAGAGAGAGAGAGAGAGGGAGGGAGGGAGGGAGGGAGGGAGGGAGGGAGGGAAGGAGGAAGGGAGGGAGAGAGAGAGAATGGGCACGGCAAGGCCTCCAGCCACTGCAAACGAACTCCAGATGTGTGCGCCCCCTTGTGCATCTGGCTAACGTGGGTCCTGGGGAGTCAAGCCTCGAACTGGGGCCCTTAGGCTTCACAGGCAAGTGCTTAACTGCTAAGCCATCTCTCTAGCCCATATTGGGCTTTTTATACTGTATTCACAGATAAATGCCTTTCAGCCTCAGGCATAGCCCTCTATATTTTTATAGTTCAGGAAACTGTGTGTGCAAAGGCTCACGGGTGGTGAGGGAAGAACAGGACCTGAGGCAGGCCCCATGGGGCTCAGCAGAGAAATTTGGAGAGGGAAGCCTGAAGCCTGGCAGCCAGCCCCCATACCTCCTGATCTTGCCTTCAGACAGAGTCAAAGCTAAGGTGTGTCCCCTGGCTGCTGTTGCCTCTAGGAGAGAGGAGGACATCTTAATCTACAGCCTCCTGCGAGGAGTATGACCCATGCCTGGCTGCAGGATCATCACAGACATCTCTATGTTCTCGGAGGGCTCAAGAGACAAAGAACCAGCTGGTCTGAGAAGTCACAAGTGTGGGTTGTGGCTTTAGAGATTGAAAACAGTCTTTCCTGTCAGCCAACAGGCAACAGAGGGGGATTCCCTGGGGTGGAGGCACTGACCATGCCAGGCTCCAATCCTGGAACTGTTACCGTTCACCTATGGTTACTGCATAGTGACTTTACTTCCAAGCCTGATCTCTCATGGCCAGACAATGCGGATAAACATGGTACCTTCAGCACAAACCTGAGATGCGAAGACAAGGTTAATCTACAGATAATCCATAGTGGTGAGTCAAGTTGCACCTAAAGGGGACTCATGTGGTGCTCCCAGGGAAGATGTTCTTCTTTCTGGTCTTTTCACAGGGGCAGGGGGAGGAGTACTATAGTATAGTTTGAGTGTCCCCAAAAGCTGCATGTGCTGGAAGCTTGGTCCCCACAGCAGTAATGTGAGAGGTGGTAGACTTTTAAGAGGTAGGGCTCAGTGGAAGTTAATCAGACACAACACATGATCCTTGGAAGGAATTCATATCAGTCTCAAAAAGTGAGTTCTCACCAAGCTGAACTGTCAGAAAGAGTAAGACTTCTTGAGTTCTTCTTGCACCCCATCTTGTCATGTGACCCTTTCCTTTTAATTGCAGTTCTGCCCTGTGCTGCCATCTGTCAGGAGGCCTTATCAGAGCTAAGCCTTTTCTGGTGTCAGGCTCTTGAACCTCCAAATCTATAAGCTAAAGAAACCTCTTTTCTCCCTTTTTTTTTTTTCGAGGTAGGGTCTCACTCTAGCCCGGGCTGACCTGGAATTCACTATGGAGTCTCAGGGTGGCCTTGAACTCACGGCGATCCTCCTACCTCTGCCTCCCGAGTGCTGGGATTAAAGGCGTACGCCACCATGCCCAGCAAACCTCTTTTCTTTATAAACTACTTACCCTTGGGATATTTTGTGATAGCAGCAGAAAATACTATTTCAGTGAGTATAGATGAATGGAAGGCTCTTACATTGCACAGATGCTAGTGAATGGGCCATGGACTGACCAGAGGAGTTTCAAACCTCAGCTCTACCACAGCTGGGCAATGGGACAGAGGCCTATGTAGGTGAGGACCTTGTCTCAAGCTGCTTAAAACAGAGGGGGACATGCTGATAGAAGATGGTTATGAATCATGGCTATGGGCATACAAGGAGCTTCTGAGGTTCACAAGAGTGTCCTAGCTGAGGCCTGAACTCCAAGGCTTGCTCAGCATAGAGAGTACACAGAAGGGACACAAAAATCCCTCCCTCAGAATCCCAACTTTCTTCACTGTCCATCTTCTTAAGTTCAGCCCAAACCCTGAACAGAATCAGTGTACCCACTTGCTGAGAAGAACAGGCTTTGGAGTCAGGCTGGAAATAGACCTCACCTGCTCACCCATATACCTTGCAACCTTGGGCAAAACCCCTTCTCTAGGCCTCAGTTTCCAAGTGTGTTGCAGGAGGATCACAATTGTGGCCAGCTACGGGCATGGGGTGGGTTGTCTATAAGGAGCCTAGCCAGGGCATTGGCACCAAGTGCCTTTCCATAGAAATTTCAGGTGGCAGCTGCTGTTATGATAACACTGGGAGTTCACAGTGTCCTCCTCACCAATGGGAAGCCTTTCTGGCTTACATGAGTCAGTCCCTCTACAAATGTGATGTCTCCCTAACACTGGTAACTCTTACAGCTCTCCTCCCATGTGTGCTAGTGAATCCCTCTCAACATACTGATCCCCCTTCTGACCTGATCCCTGCCCCCTGCCCAGCCTAGGGATTATTGCCTCCTTCCATCTCCTTCATAGCCCTGGCTGCTATTTGAAAATATCCACTTATGATACATTAAACTGTAGGCCCCTGCGAGGAGCCTTGTGCACCACTGTATCCTCAGAACACAGCAGGTGCTCACCAGGTGCTCCGTTAATGCTGCACTTGTGTAAATGACCCAAAGGAGACGTGTTGCAGTCAGGTTCTCATTGCCGGTAGAAATCACCCAACCAAGAGCAGCTTGTGGGAAAAAAGAGGTTTATTTTGGCTTAAATGCTCAAGGAGAAGCTCCATGATGGCAGGGAAAATGATGGCATGAGCAGAGGGTAGACATCACCCCCCCCCCCGGCCAACATAAGGGGTACAATAGCAACAGGAGAATGTGCCAAACACTGGCATGGGGAAACTGGCTATAACACCCATAAACCCACCCCCACCAATACACTGACTCCAGGAGGCATTAATTGCCAAATCCCCATCAGCTGGGAGCCTAGCTTCAGAACATCTAAGTTTATGGGGGACACCTGAATCAAACCACCACACTTGTCTCCTGGGAAGCAGCATTGGGACTTCTGCCTGCTATGACTCCTGAGAGCCCATTGAGACAGCAGATGAATTCTCAAGTACCCACATCCATATATGATGGGCCAGGGCATAAATGCACCGCAAGAGAGGTCCTTCTTGAAGAATCAGGACCTGCTGACTCCTCATTCTTTGCCCTTCTGACTGAACTAGCAATGAGGTCACCAGGGTGCTAGGGTGGGAAACAGGTAGGCTCTTCTTAGTTCTATCCATACCTCAAACAAATAAAGGGTTACTCTGTGTAGTGGTTTGAATGTAAGTGGCCCCATAGACTAGATTTTTTTTGTTTATTTGTTTGCAAGCAGGTACCTGCACATACACACACACAAACACACACACACAGACACGCACATGCACACACAAGTGAGGGAATGGGTACTCTAGAGCCTCCTACCACTGCAAAAGAATTCCAGATGCATGTTCTATTTTGGGCATCTGGCTAATGTGGGTACTGGGAAATCAAACCCAGGTAGTTAGGCTTTGCAAGCAAGCACCTTCAACAGCTAAGCATCTCTCCAGCCCTGACTCAGGCATCTTTGATTAAACTTCCTATTTACCCTTCAACAGGTGGAGCCTTTGGAATAGGTGTGTCACTGGAAGATCTTGAGTCCAACCCTAAGGTGTATCAAGAGCCAGTATGAGCTCTGGTTGTTCATGTTGACTCTACGCTGTGGATGTATGATGAAGTGAGCCAGCTTCCTCCACCATAATGAAGTTTCCCCTGGAATCTGTAAGCCCGAAATAAATCCTTTCCCTTCATAAGCTGCTTCTGGTTGGATGCTTGTCCCAGCAACAGGAAGGTAACTGCAATACCCTGGAAACACCACTGCAGCTGTGTGACCAGCCTGAGCCCTGAGTTCACCCACAGAGGACAGGGACCATCTGAGCCACTCTCCCACCCCCAGGCATGATGACACACAACCACCTTACACTACTAAAAAACCACCCAAGCTCTCTTGGCACCAAGGACACAGGCAATTTTCTTCTCTTCCCCTGACTTCTGTACTTGGATTCACAAGCCCAAATGTTGCTTTTCTCAGATGCTGTGCATTTAATAAGGTGTCCTGATAACAATGGAAGCACAGAAGTGCTTACATCACTTTGAATTAGTGGCGCAGTTCCTTCTAACTTCTTTAAATTTTTTCATATATCATTTTTAAAATAGAGCTCATTATTTTAATTATATCCATTTAAATGTACAGTGGAGCCCTTAGATATTCTCAGCACGAATCATTAGGTATATTAGTGAAAAAGCACTTGGAATCTATCTACATGCTGACACTCCATAATCTATTCTATTTGTGTCGCTGTAAAATAGATTTATATATAGATAACTACAAAATAGTTGCTCAAGATATGCTGTGAATTTTATATTTAACCCAAGTCACACTTCAACATAACATCCAAAGACGGGCACTAAGAGGATATTTTTTCAGTAAGTAAGTACCTACTATCCGTGCTCACTGGTTACTGCATGCCCTGTCTTCCTGAAGAGAAGCCAGACTAAACGGGCCCTGCCCGAGGAGATGCTAAGAGTCCTGGCCCATAACCTTTTGGGCAATGATTCACAAAGTGTGCTCCTTGAGTGCCCGGCATTTCCACATCAATGGCTTAGAGGCACCCACAAGGTTAAGTTGGTGAGGGTGGTATGGGGCTCTCACACACCAGTTCCTCCATCTCCAACAGGCAAGACTGTGCTTTTTCTTTGATACAGATTTGGGCTCGTTCCTCCCCATCATGGGCTGACTGTTGGCCTTCTAAAATCTATGTTTTCACCCCAATCCCAGAATTGGAAATGTGGGCTTAGATAACAGGTGTTTGCAGATATGGTTAAGGATGTTGGGATTGAGACCATCTTGGGAGGACCTGGGTAACAAGAGTGGCTGTGAGGCTGACAGAAAAGAAGAAGTCACACAGGAGAGGAGGAGGCTGTGTGTGACTGTGACGAAGACAATGACTGAAGTATCTCTAGTCAAGAAATAATGACAGCCATTGAAAGCAAGGAGGAGGGGGGATCTCAACGGCCTCTACAGTGAGTGCGACCAAGTCAGACCCCTGATTTCTGACTCCCAGCCCAAGACAACGTGGAAACACACTTCCGTTGATCTAAGCCACTTGGTCTGAGGTACCGCAGCCCGCTCTCCCCTGTGGGGCATGTTCTAAGAACCCTACTGGGTGCCTGAAGCGCAGGTCAGGTCTTTGGTGTGCGTCCGCCGTGCTGCTAACAGAGCACCAGTCACTGTCCTGCACCGGGCCTCCCTCTTCTACAACACAACCTCTGGCCTTGGGGGTACCAGGTCACACAAACACAGCCACTGCGACACTGGCAGGCTAGGCTGGAAACCAGGCTCCCACTAGATGACAAGGGGCAGGTGGCACCCACACTGTCGATACGCTGCACAGAGGCCTGTCTTCCTGAGCACACTGGAGCAGGACTGTATGGTGTTGCACAAGGCCTCTCAGGATGGTGTGTAAGTAAAAACTTATGAATCATGTTTTTCTGGAATTTTCTGTCTAGTATTTCTGGACATAGTTTTGAGACCACAGAGAGTGAAACGGTGGGTGGGGGAGGGTCTACTCTAACTTGTCGCGGGGGCCGCAGGAAACCAGTAACCAGTGAATGTGAAGCAATGGCTGCCAATCAGCGGGGCTGCAGGCGACCTTCCTTCCCCCAGCTGTCGCTCATTCACCTTGTTCCCACTCATCCTTACCACGTGCCAGGCCAGGCCACTGTCCCAGAACTCTGCATGAGGTCCCAGAAACAAACCTTACTCACAAGCCCTGTGGCCGGACCGGAAAACTAGAGCACAGGGCAGGGCCGGTCCGTGGTGCTCACCAGCACACCCCAGCTCCAGCGCAACGCCTCCCAAGCGTGAGTGACGGGCACGACCAAGGTCACACGACGTTCACTGCTTAGCGAAAAGCAATGCTAGTTCCTAGCTTGGTACAGCTGTCACAAAGCCTCAGCCTAAGACAACACAACCTCAGTAACTGCTCAGTGGACCCACGGCACAAAACATGACGTTTCTGAGCATGTAACCCTGAATGGCTTTCTTAAGCACAATTTCACCAAAACTGCTCTGCTTCAAGTTCTATCAAGTCCCAGTAAATGCAAGAAGTCCTCTGTCCGCTGGACATGAGCCCCATTTCTGCTGCAGATTACCTGGGCTGCCCTCTCCTAGGACTGAGTTTTGAAAATTCTTTTTATCTTTTCAGGTGGGCGGTCTCATGACGTTGCCCAGGCTGGTCTCATACTCCTGGACTCGAGGGAGCCTCCAGCCTCAGCCTGCCTAGCAGCAGGGACCACAGGCACACTGCTACCATTTCAGACTCCAGGGACTCAGGTTCCTTGCCTGCCCATGCGTAAACTAGACCATGACATATCTAAAGTCCCTGTAGAGGTGAGCCCTGTACCCACAGAGTGCGGGTATCTCTCTGTGAGATGGGGTGTGGTATGTCCATCTTTGTTAGGGGCTAGAAGAAAAGTCTTTCCCTGTGGCATGCAAATAGTACCTTGCTTAACTCCCTCCAGAGAAAACTTCGGAGCTGAGAGTCCTTAAGCGCTCCATGAGCACATGACTGGAGGGGTGTGGAATGAATCAATGCATAGGCTGCATGCCTTCAGGGACCAGGCTGACACTGCAACCGAGGCTGGCCTCTGGGCAGACAGTCCTCCACTCCTCTACTTATCTGCCCACTCGTGAGGACCGGAGCACAGAGATGGCTGCCTGCTGGCAGGTGTTGCCAGCCTCCTCTTCTGCGACACTTCCTCAGTCAACAGAGCCCTGGCCTCCAACGCGTCCTCAGAGCACTTCCAGGGAGACCACCATGCTGTCAGACACGATGGTCCCTGCCTAGTCTCTACCTAATGAACTCTATCTGCAGCCTCAGATGTGCACTCTCTCCTCCACCCAATTCTTTCCTCTCTTGTTTTTATTCATGAGAAATCAAGGGAGGGAGGGAGAGAGGGAGAGAGAGAGAGAGAGAATTGCCACACCAGGGCCTTAGCCACTGCAGATGAAGTCCAGATGTACATGTACCACCTGTGCGCATACGTCACTTTATGCATCTGGTTTATATGGGCTCTGGGGAGTTGAACCTGGGTCCCTAGGCTTTGCAGGCAAGCACCTCAACTGCTAAGCCATCCCTCCTGCCCTTCTTTCCTCTGTACTCAGTAGGGGGCCCCCACCTTCTGACCACCCTTGTGTCACTGGCAGAATCTTCTCATCTCCTTACCTTTTATAAGTTGGCATTCATGCTCCAATTAGTTCTAGAATCTCGTCTGTTTGCCCACACCCAACCCTTAGTGGGCTTAAGAATACCCATACTCCTTTTGTTTGCATGCTCGTTTGAGACTGGGTTTGCTGTGTAACACAGGGTAGCCTTCAACTCATGAACCTCCTACCCCAGCCTTCCAACTTCTGAGACTGAAGGTGTATGTGACAGTGCCTGGCTGCAGTTTTAAAATCTATGATGATGAATCTTGAGCTTCAAGCTTGAGGTTGCCCTCTGACCTTGAGATCTGCACGAGCACCCAGGTGGATGGCCCCTTCGCCCAGCTCATCTGTAACAGATCCCAAGCTGAGCAGATGATCTTGCCAGGACTAAAGCAATCCCACCTCCCAGCCTGGTGCGCCTCCCACAATGCCAGGTCTGAGACAGTGCAATCCTACAACTGCAGTCCTCCCCATTCTGGGGAGCAGCAATCGCACCCTTCCAGTGCCTCAGGACTGCTCCCAGATTCTTCCTTCTCCGTTACCCCTAACTAAAGATGAAGGAACCTGCCAGCAAATCTTGTCAACAAAACCTGCAAAGTGTCCTGGGCCTGACCTTTTTCCTTTGAGCAGCCTTCTCCCTCCTCCTCCTGTCTAAGCATGGTCAGCTCACCACAGCCTCCCTCCTTACACTGCCCTGAGTTCTATGTCCCCAGCCAGAGCCACGCTGTCACTCACAAGCCAGGCACGTCACCCTTAGGTTGAGAACTCATTTATGACCCCACAATATTTCCCCAGCCAACATCTACTTCATCATGTTTCCCCAACCAGAATGCGAGCTACAAGAGGGCAGAACTTGGTCTCTTTGGTTCGTTGGTTGGTTCCACTGTCCCCACAGCAGAGGTGGGACATGACATAAGGTACCTGGGAAGGTCACTATATGAAAGCCCTTTCTGCAGCCAAGTTTTCCCTATCACTGTCACTGCCAGCAGTGGCCTGCTGTGGTGCAGATTCAGAACTAAGTGGAGGGATGCCTCTGGCCTCCCTCCTTCAGCTCTCAGTGTAACATGGGCTCCAGAGGTCCCCAGGAGACCAATCTGTGAATGAGTGAAGCTTGTTCCTCCAGAGTCTATCTTCCCTTTGCCCTTTCTGATACAGAACTTGTAAAAGAGCACTTCCTTGTTTCTGAACAGCCATGCTAGGGTCTGCAGGTGGCTGTGATATAACTGACACTCTGGATGTGGCACCCATGCCACACAGACCCTCACTGTCCTGCATAGCTGGGTAAGAGGCAACAGTGACTTTTTCAGGGCCTTTGAACTTCCTAGTGACAGAAAGGGAATCCTGCCTGGGTCTGCCTGGCCCCAAAGCCAGAACTTTCAACTACTATGTGAATAATTTTTACTTTCTCTTCTCAAAAGAAAATAGCATGACCTTGTTGACTGACTGAACAAATATGTGGCTGTCCCTGGGAACTCCAAGAAATGGAAACGTACCTCTTCTGTTACTTCCTCAGCATCCAGACTGGACTGGACATGAGCTAGATGCTTATAACAGCCATGTAGTACCAAGACAAGAGTGACGCGTGCGCGGCTCTTGTATGGCAAAGTCCTCCAAATTGAAAGCAGTAAACAATGATTGCCAGGGGCATCAAAAGCAGCTCAGACAACCAACGACTCACAAGATTGGGCCTGATGACATCCTACCCCCCATAGAAGGAAGGGGTCGGGAAGGCTGTCAGTTAGTCATCAAGGATATCTCAGGTGCCCCTGTGCTGTCTAGCTGTATGCAATGATTCATGAGGTCTTGGGCCTCACGGGGGGATAGAGTATAGAGAAGGTAACCAATAACGCGACAGTGAGCTCCATTAAACAGCTATGGGGAGGTTGCCAGCGATGCTGGGATGAAACTTTTCGATGTTGTGGCTGCATTGGGGGTCTCTATGCTCTGTAAGTGACTCCTCACACTGAGGTCAAGAGGAGCATTGCGGGGGAAATCCCAACACAGGGAGCTCCGTTTAAGCGGCTATGGGGGGGTCGTGAGCATCCATGCTGGTAGGAGACTTATCGAGGGTATAGGTGCCTTGAGGTCTTCACGCTTTGTAAGCAACCCCTCACCCTGCTCTGTAGGTAATCCCACTGAATTATGTGGTTCATCCAAACTAGTTTTGGTGTAATCATGCTTTGTTCTCTAGTCTGTGCCCTATCTGGGGTGAACAGACGTGTGTTGGCATCTGCTCAGGATAAGTTTCACACAATAGCACTTCTCTTCCACAGAGTGGCCTGGGCTTGTTGCCCACTGCCAACCTCTAGCTCTCCCTGATGCGTGCTCAACTGACTGCTTGCTATGACCTGTCCTTTAACTGCACAGCCAGCACAAAGACAGGTTTCTAACTGGCAGCGGGGAAGCAGCAGCTTCATGGCTAGTCAGGAGGATAGTGAGGGAATCTGGAGTGAGACCTTGGGCTGTGGGAACCAGCCTGGGATCTGTCTTAGTATTCTGCCTAAGTTTCCAATCCTGGTACCACTGTCTGTCCCTTAATAACTCTCCAAATTGTCTTCTCTTCTATTTCTGTCATGTATCACTGATCTATTTTAATAAATAGTCAAGTAGAAAAGATTAGATTAATAGATTAAAACTATTAACCTATTAAATAACTCTTAATAGTCTAGAAACTCAAAATAACCCACAATGCATAAATATATCATTAGTTGGAGATACTTCTTAGGCACTTAATTTTTTTTCAATGCATGGTATCTGTCAGTCAGCCACAACACTGGGTAATACTACAGTTCAGAGAGACAGCACCAAGATTTCAATATTAAGAGTAAATTCCCTCATTAACTGAAACCTCACTCAGGGAAAACAGGAGTTTCAGGAAACCCCATCAAGTCACAGATGCCAAGATCCATCCAGCATATCAGTTAAGGATGTGAAGTTCCTTTAAGGGTGCTGTGGCTGCTGGGAGGTAGGCCCTGGCCAGGCCATTAGAAGGGATCAGCATTAGCAGCATTTAAACAGACATGTGGCCTTGATTTGTCACTGGGTCTGAAGGTGGCAGAATTTTGAGACATTGGTAATGTGCCCTGTTCTCTGAAAAGTCACCTGCCTGCACCCTCACTCTTACACCTGAGGACTCCACTGTGCAGGCAGATGGGGAGTGGAGGCCATGGGGAGGCCTGTGCCCAATGTCCTACACAGACCCTCCAGAACTCATGGGTCCTTGTGTAGACCCCAAGGGCTGATAACTGGTAAGCAGAGTCCTTGTGTGGGGCCTACAAACAAGATTAGTGCTCCTGAACTCTGACCTTATCCCCTACCAAGGCTGTGGCTTAATAACTCCCCCTTCTCTCCTTCCCTAGTGTCCACTTCCTCCTAGATCTGACGGGAGAAGCTTCTCACTGCACTGCTGCTCTTCTGCCTCTCCCTTATAGGCTCATGGCTAGGAGATGTTCTGCAGTTCCTCCCTCCCCCTTATGATATGCCTCCCTGTCCCTTTACCAATGCCTAAGACCAGTGGTCAACATGCCCAAGTTTTTGGCACCCAGCCAGCTCTGAGTGCAACACTCTTTGGGGGGCACCCAACCAAGGCATGTTACCTTCAGGAACACAACCAAGATTCTGCTCCCCTGCTGGCCACATTGGTCCAGTCCTCACCAGGAGCTGGGGGCTGAGAAATTGCATGCATGCTCACTGCCAGGGTCCGGGGCCTGTCCACACCCCTTTTCTTCGTGTGTCAATCAGGGATGGTATCATTGACCACTGAGGTAGTCCAGAAGACTACAGGACAACTGAGTGTGAGGTGTCCAACGTGTCACCACATACAGCTACCTCTGTGTCTACGGGCTCCACATTCACAGAGTCAACCAATTGCAGATCAAAACCAGTCAGGAAAATGAAGTGCCTGTGTGCTGGACATGGAAGACTTCTCCTCTGGTCATTCTCGCAGCAATGCAGCACAGTAATTATTTACATAGAATTTATACTGTCCTGGTCATCATAAATCATACAGAGATGACTCAAAGCATACGGAAGGATGTGCACAGGTTTCACGCAAATACAACGTATTTTATATCAGCACACTGGGACTCAGCACACAGCAGGGCCCCATGCCACCAGACAACTGTACATATCAGCAGAGAGTCCTTTCTCTACTTCTTACAAAGCAGACAAAACATGAAGAGCTTGGCCAGATTATGAAAGAAATGGTCACTCAGCCCATCCCTGGAGTCCTTGTGCCCAGAAGTACAAGATGGATTCTCAGGCCCTGTGAAAACAAGAGGAGTGGTAGGTGTGGCTGCTCTGCACTCAGAAATAAGAGGACAGACAATGAGACACACCACAGTCAAGCTCACCACGAAAGAGGCAGGCACAGGGGCTGGAGAGATGGCTTAGTGGCCAAAGCGCTTGCCTGCTTTGCCCAACTCCCCAGGACCCATGTAAGCCCATGCACAAGGGGGCACCCACATGTGGAATTCATTATCAGAGGCTGGAGGCCCTGGCATGCCCATTCTCCTTTCTCTCTCTCAAATAAATAAAGAAAAATAAAATACTTTTTAAAAAGAGGCAGGCACTGATGATTTAGAAGGTGGGTGTAGGGCACAGTGACCCTCTTCACCTTCTCATTCTCAAGTGGGAAGTGGGGTTCAGTTAGCAGAGCCCACCGAACTTCCTATGATCACAATCACACGAGGGACTAGGGCTGGGTGGGAGTTCAAGCAAGATTCTCATGAGACACACTCAGTGTCCTGTGTAAGGCTAGCCCAAACTCAAGGGCCCATTTGGCAGTAATGACCCACGGGTTTTGACACAGGCGAGTCACTGTTGGTGTCTCTGCAGTTGTCTCCAGAGGGCACTTAGAGATGCATATGAATCTTCCAGAATCCACTCCATGTACATTCTAGGCCTAACAGTAACTGATTAAGCCAAGGGTGAACTTTGCCCACCAGCAAAGCAAGTGTCCCCTTGGAGCACGTACATGAGTCCCCACAGTGAACCTGCTGCTTACGAGGGGTGGGGACGTACTTTGCCTACAGTTTTGCAGGATGACAATAAGCAGTTTCTGAACATCAAACCTGAAGGAGCCTCCAAACTAAAACATGCGAGTGCTCGGGGTCTCCTCTGCCAATACCATCCCATTCACCACTGCTGGGCTGACAGAAATGAGATGCCTTTCTCTGGGGATACTTTTATTTTACTGATGAGAACCAAGATGCTAAACAAAATTACTTCAAAAGAATTAATTTCGCAGCCCTACTCACATGGTTATGATTAAATGGACCACTGGTACAGGGTCTTGTCTTAAAGGATTAGACTCAGGTAGGTCAGAAGTCCTTTTACTTTTTACTCAGACAAGTTTCCAATTGCCTTAGATGGAGAGGGGACACCAACCCCACTCAGAGGGCTGCTGTGAGAGGCAAGGCTGGCATGTGAGGTGCACCATGAGTTCCATCCCTACCTTCTCCCCTAGGTGCAGGCTCACTGAGAAAGCAACTGTCACCACTGTTTTATCACCAGCTGGGAACTAGAATCCAGCTAGCATGGTAGCAGTTAAAGTAGATGTTTACTGACCATTCACAGTGGCCCAGGCATTGTGCCTAGGGCACACATGTATCATTACACAGAATCCCCACTAGAACTATTGAGACACTATAGGAGGTAGTTTCCTTGGCTAGGCAGGCAGCTGGGGAAGGAGATCTTCATAGGTGGTAGGCTGCTGTGTTCAAGGGTATTCCAAGATAGTGACCGGCAAGCGCAGCTCACTCTCTAATTCTCCTTCAAAGGGGCTTTCTCACACCTCTGCAGTATAAGATACATCATGGACCGATCAATGCTCTCAGTTCTGTTTAAGCTGACCAATCACAGATTCTGGGCTCTTCCCTCATTCAACAAATTCATAGCTCCCTCTGGGGCAGCCCATCTCTACTCTGGAATCTTCTCCTCCACGAGGAATACTTTAAAATAAGCTTTACTCTTTTAAACTTTTCCCTGCCTTTTAAATTTCATTTGGCAGAAATAACAATCCCCAACCCCCAGATGGCAACGCTGTGATGGGGCTAATACAACCCTCACTGTACGGATAAGGAAATTGCTGAAATGCATGTCTGGGAGTCCTCAGAGCTAAAAACACAACGGTCCATCACAAATTCACCTGGAAACCTACTTACAAAGGCTCCGTCTACCCTGAACCTTTAGCAATAGGCCTACAGTTCTCTGCCTGGCAGTCAGAGTGACCCTTATAAAACCAAACCCTATTGTGTCATCTCTGTTCAGAATTCTCAGTGGCTTCTGACTAAAGACCCAAAAAACAAAAAATGGCTCCCAAGGGCCTAGGCAGCCAAACTGTCCTTACTATTATTTTTTTAATGTTTAATGTTTAATTTAAATTTATTTATTTGAGAGAGATGCAGATAGAGACAGAAAGAGAGAATGGGTGTGCCAGGGCCTCCAGCTGCGGCAAATAAAAACTCCAGGTATGTGGGTCCTGGAGAATCAAACCTGGGTCCTTTAGCTTTGCAGGCAAACACTGCTGAGCCATTCCTCCAGCCCCTTTACTTCTGTTTTTATGTAAAAAATGCCCCAGCCCCAGGGCCTTTGCACTGGTAGGTAGTACCTGTGTGTGTGTGAATGCACTCCCTCCAAAGGACTACTTGGCTTGCTCCGTCCTCTCTTTCAGGTCTTCCTTTAGCAGTCACCTCCCCAGAAATAACTTTTGTCATTCAGGAACCAAATTAAGGAGGCAACACCTTTCCCCAACTCCTTCCCCCTATCTCTGTTCTTTCCTGGATAGAGTTATTACAACGGACAAGCATGCATGTGATGTATTTGTTCCATCCAACCCACTCTCACCAGAACACCAGCTCCACAAGAGTAGGGCTTTCTAACTGCTATGTCCATCACTGCATCACAGCACCTAAGCACCTGATGCATACAGGGTGGACGGATGGATGGACCTGACTTTACCATCTTCTTCCCTCCATCTTCCCCCTGCAAGGTCATGCTCATGCATTAGTTAACTGCCACATACAAGGGAGCAGCCGGGCACGGACCCTCCCTGGACCTGCTGTCTAATCTCTAAACTTGGTGGGTCAGACCAGATTATCCAAAGTCCTTCCTCTCTGAAAACCCTCATTGGGCTAGAAGAGCACACAGTTCTTCATGATGCCATGTCTTAGCTACATTTATTTGAGCACCAATTTTACATTTCCTCTAGAATTTTCCAGAGTTAAAACCCACAATCCCTACGCCCATGGGAACAAATGGGGTTTGAATGCCTTGGCATGACATCACGTCAACATTAACCTGATTGCTGGATCACTGTCCATGTAAAAGTGGCCTGGCTTGGGTTACAGGGAGATACAATAAACCACGTTTGGCTGTTCCTTGAGATCGGGGCCACCATCTCTCCTTGTCCCCTCAATTTAACTCAAATTCCTTAGCAACCCATCTGAAACAGGCTTAAATGAGCTCTAATGTTCCAGTGTCCATCGCACACTGCCTGACCAGGATCACTGTCACCAGGAGTGTTAGCTAAGGCCACTGCTGAAGTTCTTGTGATGTCTTCATGTGTCACTCACTCCTGAGAACATCAGGTTACTAACCAGCTACCCTGTATGGTCCTTCCAAGGGTGTTATTAGTTCTAAGCATTGAACCAATGAGAGCCCCTCCTTTCTTTTATGATTATATTGTCATCATCATCATCATCTTTTGCTTTCTTTTCAATTCTGGGTCTTTCCTTAAGTTAGTTAGACTGGCCTTCAATATAACCTGTACGTCAAACAGGCCTTGAACTCAAGATACCCTGCCTCAGTCTCCCAAGTAGCTGCAATATCAGGCCTGTGCCACCAGGCCTGCTTCTCTACCTTCTAGACAGGGCCCAAGCTCTTCAGTTTCTGGCTCCTGACAGGCTGCCTGCCAGGGCTCGTGTTAACTGAGCTCTTCACCAGGAGATGCAGGAGAGCAGAGGCAAGTCACACATCACACAAATAAGACCTGGCAGGTACCCTGGCCCTCTTGTATCCTTTCAGCTAAGCAGCCTTAGACCAATCAAGCCCTCTACCTCAGTTTCTTCATTATAAAGTGCAAACAGTACAGCCACAGGGTTGCTATGAACATCATACACAATTAATAATGAGCACATTTAAATCACTTGAGCTCACAGCCTGGCATGAATATACTGAGTACATGGTAGTCATTATTAATAGGAATTTCATTTTTACATATCAATTCACACACATTCCAAAGGTTTGGGCTGGCCCTCCCTAGTGCATATAATGATTCGATGGTAAAAACATGGAATTTGGTCACTAGGTATATATGTTGAAGAGCCCAGGCTAGTCAGATGCTGCCATCTTTTTCCGTCTTTCCCTGAGCAGGCATCAGTAATCAACCCCCACACTCTCCCCCCTGACGGCAGCCTTGAGCCAGAAGTGAAACTCAGTGCTTGGCCACTGGGGAAAACCCGCCTGTGTGCTCTGGCTACAGTGGTCCATCTGCATGCTCTGGAGTAGGAGAGGCTAACGCATTACGGGGAGAGGGCAAGGACTCCATCCCCACTGGAATGATGCCGGGAGGGGGGAGCACTGTCTCTGTTCACCCCTATGGGCCCAACACGGAGCAGTGCCAGCCATGTACACAGCACTGCAGCTGGCTGGATAAGTGAGCATGGGGTTCATCCGAGCACATAGCACTGGCCCTGGACCGTTGCTAGAGAAGAGCAGTTGAGAGGAAGGGAGAAAGCAGTGCTCCAGGTGTGGCTCAGCATTCACTCTTCTGATGGCCCTGAGCAGGGTGGCTCCTTTCCATGGCCTCCATCTCCCCACACACGTAGTGAAATGACAGCAAGCGCCAGATGAACTCCAAGACCCCTTTTGGCCCTTAACTGCTGATCCAGTAGCACTTCACGGAGCAACCACTCATGCTAAGGAAACCACTCCCCTGGAGGCCACAGTCTTATGCACTGTCCACACACAACACCTTCCACTGATGTTCACAGGCCTGGTCTAGGCCTGCAGGCATCAGGAGGGCCCTGGTTCCAATCCTCTGGAACCAGGGCTCCAAGAGACAAAGATATAAACACAGGAATACTTGGAATGATCAGGACACGTGGCCTGCAGGCCACAGGCTATGGGCACCTAGAACAGCAAAGAGTTAGGACAAACTTCCCGGAGGGGATGAAGCCTAAAAGACTAAGGCAAGGGCCACGGGAAAGAGTTCACGCAATGGCTCCTGAGAAAGGGGGCAGTCAAGCCTGGGGGTTAGCAAGCCACATATCTGTGTGTCATCTATGACTGCTTTTGCATTACACCGGCATAACTCAGAAACTGTCACAAAGACCATATGGCTTGCAAAGCCTGAAACACATGCCAGCCCAGACATAGGTTGTGTGGAGTTCCCATCTGGTGTTATGGTCTCCAAATGCACCCTACAAAAGGGCGCTGAAACACAAAGCCAAACACATTACTCTCTGCTCAAAGAACACCAGTGCTCCCCAAGGATTCCCAAAGTGTGTTTCAATGTACACTCAGTCAACAGGGTAAATCTCAATAATGGCTCAGGTTTGAGAAACATGCATCTTCCTCCTCTCTCCTTCTCTTCTCCTCCCCACCCCAGCATGTCCATGAGCACTTAAAAGACAGCTGGGGGATGCAGTGATGGCTCAGGGTTAAGGCGCTTTCCCACAAAGTCTAAAGACCCGGGTTTAATTCCTCAGTACCCACCTCAAGCCAGATGCACCAAGTGGTGCATGCATCTGGAGTATGTTTGCAGTGGCTAGAGGTCCTGGCATGCCCATTCATATGCTCTCTCTCTTTCTGCTTGCTTGCAAATAATTGAAATATATTTACCTCAGCTGGGAAAAAGGCTCATCAGGTAAGAATGTTCACTGCTCAAGCATGAGGAGTCATGTTCAATCCCCTGCACCCACACAAAAAGTCGGGCATGCCGACACACGCCTGTAAGTTGTGGGGTGGAGACAGGCGTACTGCTGGAGCCCTGGTGAGCCAGTTCAACCAACACACGGGAAAACTACGGGTTGGTGAGCCACTCTGCCTCCGGGAAACAGGGCGGAAAAGGACACCCGACATCTTCCTCTGGCCTCTGCACATGCGTGCACAGGGCACGCACAACTGCACACGCACATGCACATGCCCCCACAAAGGCACTAAAACATCCCTCCACAAAGTACTGTGCTTCACATTGTTTAACCCACTGTTTTTTTAAATTTTTTTTTTATTCCTTTACGAGAGAGAGCGCGAGAGCAAGTGAGCACGGGTGCACCAGCGCCTCAAGCCACTGCAAACGAACTCCAGATGCATGCGCCATCATGTGCATATGTCTTACATGGGATCTGGACAATTGAACCTGGGTCCTTAGGCTTTGCAGGCAATCCCCTTAATCACCAAGCCATCCCTCCAGCCCTAACCCACTGTTTTCTGTTGATTTAGCCATAGGAAGAACCTTATTAATTTCCCCATAAAATCTGTCAATATGTTTAAAATATATTTTATTTATTTGAGAGACAGCCTGATAAAAAGAGTGAGAATGGGCACACCAAGGCTTCTTAGCCCGTCACCCAACTCCAGACGCATGTGCCACCTTGGGCATCTGGCTTTATGTGGGCACTGGGGAAATGAACCTGCATCCACAGTTTCTGCAGGTAAATGCCTTAATTGCTGAGTCATCTCTTTAGCCCAATTTGTCAGCATTTTAACAAACTAGTGTTTGGCTTGGCATTCATTCTGCCCATCAGGACCAGCAGGGGACCCCAGACTTTATGTATATGCCAGAGAGCCATTTCTCCTCTGGCCTAGGCTACCCTCTACTCCAAAGCACAGTAGCAGTACCTATGCTAAATTTACGACGTTCTGCAGTGGTGACAGCTCGTGCTCCCGGCCTTTCTCCCTTCTTTGGCAACTAGGCTAGCTCTCCTCTGGGACCTACTCCTCCTTCCTCCTGCCAGCTTAAGGGGTGAGGATGGGTCCCTGGTCTGATACACTGGAATATCCCACTGCCTAGCTCTGGAGTGACTGGCTCAGGGGAAGAAGCACAAGGCCCAAGCACGTGGGCCAAGGAACTTCACAGCAGGACAAACTGGTGCCCAGAGTGTCCAGTGTGGCTGCTGAATTCCCAAGGGTTGCATCCCTAAGTTTGTCCTGACTTGGGTGGCCAGTTCTTGAATGTGTCACTGTTGGATTCTGGTCACAGATGCCTACCAGCTCAGGGCTGTGCAGATAGCTCCTAGCCTTCCAGTGGTGAAAGCCAGAGAAAATGGGGAGCATGCCAGTGGCATGGGGACGTACCTGCTGGACGTGCCTTTCCTTCCAGCTGCACTGGCTCCGTCAGCCTGCAAAAGACCCAGAACCCCACTGTCAGCCAAGGCCCAGGAAATGGATCCCACCCACTGTCACCCAGTCTGTCCCCTGCATGCCTAGGAGTGGGTGGGCTATGAACCCCTCACCCATTCCTTCATGCTAGAAACCTGCCCCCAGTGGTAAGAGGGAGTCAGGACACCTGCTCCACCTCCATCTGCTCGGCCCTTTAAATCCTGCTTAGCACCCACTGCCAACACAAACCCAGCAACTGCACACCCCGGGGACCTGGTGAAAAGTAAGTAACCAGTTAAATCTGAGATTGAATTGCACCACTTTTATTTTCAGCTGGGATTTCCAATAAAACAGTAGCTGCAGATTTATTCCTACCAACCGGAGGGGAAAAATCCTATTATGTTAAAATATTCTGTCCCCCAACCCTATGAGCAGGGGAAGGCAAAAAAAGGGGGGGCTATTCTTAATCTCTTTTATTTGGGGAGTGAGGGGATGGGGAGGTAAGGCTGACCAAATGAAGCTTTCAGAAATAATAAAATTGTGCTTTAGATGGAGAGAGAAAGGTCTGGGCACAGACAGAGATACCTGAAGTCTAACATTAACCAAGCGACAATTAGCTGGGGCCCTGACTCTTAGGCCAGTGCTTGGGAGGACTTTGATACAGGGGTCAGACTTGGGAACAGTGCTGAGACCGTCCACCATCAGGTCCCTGGTTGGCATACACTGTACCCTAGCTGTCTCAGAGTGCTCATATATCCATGGGAATCAGAGAGCAGTGCATCTCTGAGGCAGAAACGCACATGTTCCCAAGTCTGGAACCTGCCTAAGTTGAGAGAGGCCATATTCTGGATGGCACTTGTTTCCAAACATCCCTGGCAGGGTCTGTGGAGCCCTGCGCCCTTTGGCTTCTGTAATGAAACATATGCATGGCCACCCGCATGGATTCCTGAGTGCTGGCCAACCGTTAAGCAGCCTCATCTCCCTCAGGACAAGTTCTGCTACTCGTCGGTACAAACAATCTTTTTGTTTCCCAGCTTTTCAAATTGCAGGACTGTGGAGAAGGACTGAGGGATCTAAAGTAAAAACAGCAGCTACCTTTTGATGTGTGCTTATGAGAAGTTACAAGCTGGCAATATATCAAAGAAAAGAGATTTCACCTCAAAAATCACATTTTCAGCTTCTGTTTATTTATTTGAGAAAGAGAGAGAAAAGGAGAGAGAGAGAGAGAGAGAGAGAGAGAGAGAGAGAGAGAGAGAGAGAGAGAGAGAGAGAGAAGAGGCAGAGAAAGAGAATGGGCATGCCAGGCCTCTAGCCACTTCAAACAAACTCCAGACACATGCACCACTTTGTGCATCTGGCTTATGTGGGTCCTAGAGAATTGAACCTGGGTACTTTGGCTTTGCAGGCAAGTGTCTTAACCACTAAGTCATCTCTCTAGCCCTTAGCTTCCCTTAAAAAAAAACAACCTGGAGAAGCCAGTTGTGATACTCCCACAGAGGAACAAGAATGATGTTCCTGCCTTTTTCTCAGTCTCAACCCCTTCCTCTTGTTTTACCAGCACCTGACTAGCCCCCGTGAGTAACCTCACTGGCTCCCTCCCAGAAGTGAAGGACCTGAATGCCTCATCTCATTTAATCTTCATGGTGGGTCCTCATTTTTTGTTGTGGTTCTAGTTGCTGTGTTTTTTGAGACAGGATCTTATATAGCCCAGGCTGGCCTAGAACTGCTCAAGGAGTTCCTTGAACTCCTGACCCTCCTGTTTCTTCCTCCCAAATGCTGGAATTATAATGCATGGCACCACATCCAGCAAGGTACACAGAGGCACAGATATTTTGTTTAGCCAAAGGCCCATGACTATAAACCCAGTTTGGGGTCACTCCAAAGGCCACTTTCCTCAGGTTTGGAATTCTCTGTCCTCTGCTAACATTTGGGAGAGCAAAGTGAGAACGGGGTTACACCATGAGCTCCCAGTTCCCATAAAAGGAGAGTAGGATGGTTGAGGATGAACAGGAAAGGAGCAACATGTGGTCTGGGAGGAAAGAAGCAATGCAATGATGGCGTATCATTTCAGCAGAAGTAACAAGAGTGTAGAAAGGTTTGTGTCATTTCATGGGGAGCAAAGGAACAGGATCAATTACAGCCTCTTTCCCATATCTTGCACTCCAAAACTTATAGGCAAAACTTTTTAATGTTCAAATCCTACAAGGCAGACATTGAGGTAGAAGTCTGGGCTGAGAAAGTTTTAAGAAATTATAACTTTTCATATACTCTTCTGCCTTTCCACCTTAACTCTGAGTACGTACCTCCAGCATTTCACACATATTTTTTGGTATGTACATGTTTGTGGTGTGTTCACATGTATGCATGTTCTTAAGTATGTGGGTGTGCATTCACATGTGGAAACATGTGTAGACATCAGGTGTCTTCCTCAATCACTTTCCATCTTTTTATGAGTCTTTTACTAAATCTGGAGCTCACTGAGTCGCCTAGACTAGCTAGCCAGTAAGTCATAAAGATCCTCCAATCTCTGCCTTCTGAGGATTACAGGCATGTGCCACTGTGTCTGGTCTTTACATATGCGCTTGGGGATCTGGATTCAGGTCTGTAAGCTTACACTTTATCCACTGAACCATCTCCCCTGACACATTTCAACACATTTTAATGTGGTCTTTTTTTGCCCCTTTCCATCATATTTTATGCAAGGCTGACTCAGTCAAACAAAGTGAGTGTGTGACAGGATGGAAGAGTAGATGCTGTTTCCAGCTCACCTGACGATCTCTACCTATTTCTCTTTTACTGAGTTGATGACACTTTGGTATCGCTGGTAGTGACACTTAACTTGTTTCATAAAATTAAATGACAAAACCAAAATGCCACAAAATATTCAAATGGCTGTGAAAAGGAATCCTCTTGCAGAAACCAAGATGGTGGCATTATGGTTCTGGAGCCATGAAAGGGAGGAGGACTACCTAGTTGGGCAGGGTGAGGAATGCCCCAATTAGTAGCAATGAGGGAATGCCAAAATGGAATGATAGATGATAGATGGGCATGAACACAATAGTGACACCCAGATAGCATGTAACACCATCACAGCACATAGTAAATGCCGTCTCTGCCACTGGCATGAAACTTAAACTACATAGATAAGAGGACATATGTAAAACTACTCCGTGTGGACTTGGCGGTAATTATTACAACAACCATTAGTAGCACCAGATGTATTTTCAGAGGCTACCCCTTGTTGGGTCTGAGAAACTGAGGCTCAGGTGAGCAGAACAGCTTGGCAGGATCACAGCGCAGAGCCAGCCTTGACTTCCCAAAATCCTATGCTACAAGTCAGCATCTCAAGAGGGTTCTCCAGACCACCACATTTCTGAGGATGGTTCCAACAGGGTCCGATGGAAATGACAGTGACAACACAGCACCAAACCCATGGCGGGTCCAAGCAGTCACAGCTCAGGTAGTGGACCCACTGCTATTGCTGTCACGTCATCTTTGGCCAAGGGACCATGTGCTTCTAACAGATGTACCTTGTTGCCCAGGTTCTGCCTGGGTCTCATTCTGAGTCTCAGGCAAGCCTTTGCTGGACCTGAGACTCTTTACAGGTCAACAGGGGGGTGAGGTGGAGGCTGAATCAGATCCCTTCCCCACCTTGCCACATCTGCCACTCTGCATTGAGTTGACCCAACCTTAACCAGACCCCTCCATGACCAGTAGAATGCAGAAGGAGCAGTGGCCTATGGGAGGTCCCACCCCCAACTGGCATCCCTCTCCCAGCTTCATCCAGTGTTTATGACTAGTTTCTTCACAGGACCAGGGCAAGGCTATTTTTGGCTCCATTCCACCCTCTTCTTCCCTCTCAAATGAATGTTAAGTTGTTCTTTTCCATTTTCTTATTAAGGGTTTTCTTGGAAAGAAAATATTATTCCAAATCCAGAAATTTTATTTCTAAATTTGTGCAAATGTAAGTTGTAAGACATTAGCTGCATTTCACATTTTGTGCAAATGGCAGAAACAGGCAATTCGTGTGCTACGGGATGGGGGCTGGCCAACGATTTCGATAAAATAAACCCTTTTTTAATTTAAATGCTAATGCACTGAATTAAAATTTAATAACTGAGGAAATTGAAAAGCCGAGCAGGAATATTGGAAATAAATCCAAGCAGAAACAGCTGAAATTAAAAATTCTAGAGAGTGGGAGGACAGCAGCTAAGCTGTCTTATATGATTACATTTTTTTTTTTTTAGAATGAAGCAAAAAAAAAAAAAAATCCTATCTCTCGCTGGCTCTAGGGCAGTAAATCCACAGTGCTGTGATTTATTGCTCAATTTTCCTGAGGGAAAAAGGCTTTCTTTCATGCTGAAATATTTCATAAATTTCAAGCCAGCATAAATTCTTAATTTAAAAGTTATGGAGGTCACATTTAGTGCACTGGTACAGTTCCAAAATCTTAAAGGAATAGCAGCGACCAAAAAAAAAAAAAAAAAAAAAAAGCAAAAAGGAGGGATAGAATTTGTTCTCTCTCTCTTTTTTTTCCTTTTGGTCTTAATTCACAAGTTGAAATTTCATTATTAAAGATTCTTCCTGGATGGACAGAACCCAAGCATGTGGGGAACTGGTGTGTGTTTGGAAATCAGCTGCAAAAGATAAAGAGATAAAGATTTAATTTAATTATAAAAAGGCATTTTTTTTAAAGCCACTTGAGGAATTTCTGGTAAAAATTTCCTCCCTTCACTGCCTAGGAAGGGGTGAGGGTGGGGGAGGGTGGCCAATGTAATTGCTTCTCTTAGATCTCCAATCTTTTGTGCACAGTGATATATTCATTTGTTATACAGCTGTTCAGCGGCGGAAAGAATGCTGGGGCGCCCATAATTCTAAGCAAATCAATCAAAAATTAATGATTTGTCATGCTTGCACAATGGAGGAAAAACAGCTCCTTGGGTCCTAGCTGCCTGATCTCAAAGAATGAAATGCCTTTCTGTGATAAGAGTCAAGCCAGAGGCCCAGGTATCACCACAAATGTGGGGCCTCCCCTGGTCCCCCAGCTCTGTGAGGGTAGAGGGGCCGCCATCTTGGAGCAAGCATGTCCAAGATGGCGCTAGGACAGACCCTGCCCAGTGTGTCTCCATAGTGGTTTAATTAGGATCTTGGCTTTTCCCTCCCCCATGGCAACTTGAAAATCACTTCCCCTCTGGAGTACTGCCTGGCTCCCCTCCCCCCACTAGATTTAATTGGTCTCTGCTCATTGCTCCCTCTCTTAACACTGTTAACACACTGCCATCAATGCCTTGCACCAACACCATGGTGCCTAGAGTTCCCACCACGTTCCCCAGAATGTGTGCCACCCTCTCAGGCAAAGCCAATGTCCAACACACACCATGTCCCTAGCACCCAACTCAGGGCAAAACTAAAAAAAAAAACATTGTTGAATGTGTTTGTTGGGATTGTTTCTCAGGAAATACTGGTAACATCGTTGTCCACATGAACGAATTACAATGCGATTCTACTTATGTGAAATACCTCAGCTGATGTATTTGTGTGTGTGTTCACATGTATATGGAAACACATGTATGCAGGCATAGAGGCCAAAGAAATCCCAGGTATCATCATCAGACATACCACACCTCTTCTTCACGTACAGTCTCTCAGTGGCCTGGAGGTAGGCTAAACTAGCTGGCCAGAAAGTGCCAGAACCCACCTATCTCTCCCTCCTCTGTGCTGGGATAATAGGTGCATGCCAAACATGCCTACATTTATAAGATGGATGTTGATTCGAATATTACAATTCTGTTTTAAAAGTCAATTGGTATATCTAGCCCTAAGGAAAGATGATGGAGCCTCAGGACCTGCTCAGGGGTCCTCTAATATTTATGAAGGATAGTGATTTCTGATACAAAACCAAGCCACATTTAGCTATTTCTTTCCAACCAGTGTACCCCCAAAGCTGATTATTTAATTTTCTGTCTTCCTCAATGAGGTGCAAAACTCAAGTAAGAAATTATGTGCTCACCCAGCAAACATTCATGGAGTTCCTTCTGCAGGCCAGAGGTTATCCTTATGCTGATGGCAACTATATACAAGTAGGAGATGGAGATGGTGCTGTTAGGTGTAAGAAATAAAATATGTTTCCTGCTTAAAGCAGTCTGTTCTATGGAAGGGCAGAGAAAGGTAGGGGTGTCAGGAATGCTGGGTATAAGGGCAAGCTGCAGACTGCAATTTTAATTTACAGGGGTCAGGTAGGCAATGCTGGGTGAACACTGGGAGGAGGAGAGACTGGCCATGCAGTGTCTGGGGTACAGTTAATGACCACTGCAAAGACCATGGGCCAGAAGATGCCTGGTGTGCTTAGGACCAGCAAAGATGCTGGTGTACCCAGACAGAATAAGTGAGGATGTAACGGGGTGAGGCAGTATGAGGCCAGATCATACAGAACCTTGCAGGCCATTAAAGCCTTAGCTTTTACCTTAAGGAACCATATAGACAGGTTTTGGCCAAGTGACATGACTTGGCTTCCATTTCAGAACACTGACCATGGCTGCTGAGGCTGCTACTGGGCCCTGGTCAGGGCAGGCTGTGGCAGTGACGTAGGTGGGGAGGGCTTCGAGTGTGCTGGAGAGCGGACCAGGACTTGCTCGTGAACCATAGGCGGGGTAAAGAAAGTCAAGGAAGATCTAAAAATCATGGACAGGAATAGCAAGAAAATGGACTTCTAGGGTGGGGAGATGGGTCGGGGGATAAAATGCTTGCCACACAAGTCCTGAGTGCCTGAATTCAGCTCCCAGAGCCAATGCAATGGTTAATCTCAGTTGTCAACTTGACAGGATTGTAAATCATGAAAGCAAATCTCTTGGCATGTCTATTAGGGATTTTCTAGACAAGCTTCCTGATGGGACAACGTAAAATGGGCTTCCTTCTCCTGCCCTGCGGTTCTTGCCTCGGTGGACTTAATCTTGAAACTGTAAGCCAAAGATAAACCCTTTACTTCCTTAGGCTTGTCAGGTATTTTGTGAAAAGGCAACTGATGGCCCTATGTGAAAGCTGGACACCATGGTGGCCTTCTGTAAGCCCAGTGTGCCTTCAGTGAGGAGAAGGCAGAGACAGGAGTGTTTCCTGGAAGCTTGTGAACAGAATGGTGAACAAGGAGAGATGTTGCCTCAAAATGAGGTAGCAGCCAGGCATGGTGGCGCACACCTTTAATCCCAGCACTCGGGAGGCAAAGATAGGAGGATCGCCAAGAGTTTGAGGCCACCCTGAGACCACACAGTGAACTCCAGGTCGGCCTGAGCTAGAGTGAGACCCTACTTCGAAAAATAAAAAAATATTTTAAAAATGAGGTGTAAGTGAGGACCAATTCCAAAGCTGTCCTTTGACTTCTATGCACATACCATAGCACACAAGAATATGTATGTGCACACCTGTGTGCACATGTGCATGCACATGCACAAACACACACACACACACACACACACACACACACACACACACACACGTGCGCGCGCGAGGAAACACCAAGTTAACTACACCCCTTTTGTAGGAATTTACCAAGCACTCCGAGGGCCTATGCAAATGGCCTCAGGGCAGAGCCTAAGTGTGTGGCTGAGGCTCTCCTGTCCTCCTCACCACTATGGCCTTTGCCCTCTGCTTCCTACGTGTGCTTCCTAGACACATTTGGTCCTGCATCTCTAGATGTGAAACCTAGAGTGAAACTTGGCCCAAGTAGATGAACAGATTTCCTACCTAACCTCCTGGCATAGGCAGTCATTTACTCACTTAGGTACCCCGAGAAATATCTGTTAAAACAGGCTGACTATGCCAATGCCAAACAATACCTTCACAAGTTGTAAGGAAGATTCTGTTCCTCAGAAAATAAATAAATTTCCTAATTACTCCATGTTTCTTAGATCCCATTCAGCGGTATGTTTTCTTTCCCACCTGAACATGGGTGTTCAATGCCACTGACTGCCCTCAGTTCCAACTTTGAGTGATGGGTGGAAGCCAACAGAAGAGATTCTGGGTAGAAAGAACTGGAACTTAGATGTCTGCAGGTTGCCAGTATTTATAAGGACTTTCATTCTGAGCAAGACCTTGGGGGGACCAAAAGCAAGATGAATGCAACATGTTCTCCATTCATTCACCCAAATCCTTCCATGGGTCACTGTGGAAGTACCTAAAATGCACTGGACCCACACAGTTACTGGTAACGCACACAAGAACAGTTGGGGAGTCAGGCAATGATGACATAGTAACTCCAAATAATCAGTTTAGGGCTGAAGAAATTGCTTAGTGGTTAAGGTGCTTGCCTGCAAAGCATAAGGACCCATGTTTAACTCTCCACATGCCATGTAAGACAGCCGCACAAAGATGAAGCAAGCGCAAGGTCGCAGATGCCTACTAGGTGGCGCAAACATCTGGAGTTTGCAGTGGCTGAGGCCCTGGCATGCCAATTCTCTCTCTCTAAAAAAATAAAAAATATATATTTTATTTATTTATTTGAGGGAAAGTGAAAGAAAGAAAGAAACAGATGAAAGAAAGAGGGGGGTCATCAGGGCCTCTAGCCATTGCAAATGAACTAGAGATGCACGCACCACTTTGTGCTTTTTTTGGCTTTACATGGGTACTAGGGACTCAAACTGAGGTCATTGGGCTTTGCAGGCAAGTGCCTTAACTTCTGAGCCATCTCTCCAGCCTCACTTTATTTTCTGATTCAGGATTTCTCACTGAACCTGAAGCTCATCCATTTGGCTCTACCCAGCTGGACAGCAGGCCCCAGGAACCCATCTGTCTCTGCCTCCCCAGCACAGGGGATCTATGTATATGTCATCGTGCCCAGAATTTTACATGGGTGATGGAGATCTGAAGTCAGGTTCTTGTGTTTTCACATCTAGCACTTTATGGACTAATCCATCTCTCAGACCTGTTTTATTTTTTTAATTTTTATACTAAAATAATTTCACATTTATCAAAGACTGTGACCTAACCTAAGGAGCTTCAGGAGGGGAGAACACAATCAGAATTCTGTCTTCAAAGGAGCTCACACCAGAGACCTGAAATAGGGTAGGGGCAAAGGCGGAAGTCCACACAGGGCTGGCTGGGGTCTGAGAGGAGGTTGGCCTCCCTCCCAGGACCAGCAACCACAGAACTCCCTGGCTTCAGGGCCACAGCAGGAAGAAGGAAGCCAATAGCCAAGGCAGGGATGGCTGACCATGGAGTCATCACAGACCCAAGGCCCACTACACAGACAGGTCAAACCTCTGAGCACCCTAGTTCTTTCATTTATAAAATGAGAAGAGGGTACTGTGCCCACCTCTTGGGGCTGTGGTGAAACTGAAGTGAGTTTTTTAGTCATAGGCTCCAAACATTGGCTTCAGCTGACCCCATTCATGCAGCACAAAGTGCCCTAAGGAGGGGAAGGCTTGCTGTGTAGCAGTGGCCAGTGTCTGTAGGCTGCTCATCCATGCCCCTGGCTCAGGGCACCATATGCACTCTCCCTTTCATTTGATGTCCTCAGTTACCCTACAAGTGAGGGACATCATCGGCCCTGATGGTCAGATGAAGCCCGAGAAGCCGCTAGGTACAGGGACAAGCTGGGTAAAGCTCAGCTAGGATCACACTCCAAGCCCGGCCTTTCAAAACACCACCCTGCCTCACCTGGCGACCTTGGAAACTGACCTCCTCTGTCATGGGGAGGGTGGAAACACTCCTATGGGGACATACAAGCAGCTGTTTATTTTCTTACCAAATAGAAAGAGAAAGCATCCTGCTTCTTTACAGGCACACAGTTAATCTCTCAATTTACAGAGGAACAAGTCATGTGACTGAATTCCACAAAAATTCTCTCTCCAGGTTTATGATTTTACAGAAAACTCCAGGGAAAACGGCCTGGAGCAAGTTAAAACCAGATCAGCCATAAACCATGTCTTGGTGTACTCTCACCAAGCCAAGA
Source organism: Jaculus jaculus (assembly GCF_020740685.1). NCBI lineage: Eukaryota > Metazoa > Chordata > Mammalia > Rodentia > Dipodidae > Jaculus > Jaculus jaculus. Next base: position 141,518,045 of record NC_059102.1, read on the forward strand.
CTCAGATTACTCATTAAATATGTGATAAATATTCACTTTAAATCATCAGGAAGTGGGGGAGGGACAAAAAGAAAACTTTTTTGGCTTCCTGGGTGGGGAGACCTACCATAAATGCAGGAAGGGTTGCAAACGCCTAGACTACCCTAGAACTGATGGCAGGGGAGTTGTCTCTAAATGATAGAAGTGTTGAGGAGGCTGTCAGCCAGTCCTTAATGGGACCCAAGGCTTGATCACTCTATAAGTGGTCAAGGTCAAACTGATTGCACAGATGGCCTTACCAGGGAGTACAGGAGTCTGTCAGCTGTTGGAAAGGATGTCCTGGTCCTCAGTCTGCCCATATGCGCAAGAGGGCTGCTAGACTGACAGCCTCTTGAACCTTTTCAACACCTGGAACCAGGCAGTAGCCTTGGTGTCAAATTCTGCTAGGGCCACAAGACACCATGATCCTGGTGCTGGAAAGATGGCTCAGTGGTTAACAGTACTTTCTGCAACAAGCATGAGGATCTGAGGAGGCCTGAGACTGCCCCAGTTTGAGGCCCCCAGCTCCCCAGTAAAGAGCTAGGTTTGATGGCACACATCCATAACCCCAGTCCTGTGGGGAGCAGAGGATGGAGAATGAATCATTGGGGCTCACAGTAAAAGGCAACCTCTGGAAAGGATCATGATGTCAAAATAAAAGAGACTGATTGAGATGAGGAGGGGATATGATGGAGAATGGAGTTTCAAAGGGGGAAGTGGGGGGGGAAGGGTATTACCATGGGATATTTTTTATAATCATGGAAAATGTTAATAAAAATTGAGAAAAAAAAGGCAACCTCTGGAATCAGTGAGCAAATCTGTGTCAAGGAATAATTAGTGGAGAGGGACACCCAGTGTTCTCTTCTGCCCTCCACAGGTGAGTGTACGGCGGGCAGCATCGGTACATGCGTGTGCATAACCAGGCTCCCCACATGCCACACATACTACAGACATACAAAGAAACTATGTCATCTTTCTTTAGTAACATCCTGCCTCAGTCTCCTCTTCCCTAATGTAAAATGACAAAAAAAGTTCCCCTGCATAAGGCTTAGAGGTAGATAAAACTATGCATAGCTAGTATTAATAATCTTTCAGGACCCAAAGACCTGGATGATGTCATCAGAGTGACATAGGTGGTGGGATATAAAATTAATGTGTTGTAAAATAAAACAATCGTGATCATTCCAACCTGCCGGATTGCTATAGCAGTTCCCAGAGTGGGACCTTGGGGCCAATAGGCTGGGTTCAAACCCTGGCTCCATCAGTCACCAGGTGTGTGACACTGGGTAAGTCACTTACGCTCTGTGACTCAGACTCTTCGTATACACACAAGGATAATCACAGCACTTACCTCACAAGGTTCCCCATGACCCGATCAGCTCCCTGCACAGTGCCTGGCACATACTGAGTGCCATGTAAGTATCACTTACATAATCAACTACCTTTCATTAAAATGACTTCTCAGCAGTGTGCTTCAGCTAGAAAATTATCATTTATTTCCAAGAATGGTGAGGCACACCTATTGTCCCCAAACTGGGGAGATTAGTGCAAGAATTCTAAGCCAACTTGTGCTATACTGCAAGACCCTAAACTCTAAACACAATTAAGTAAATGTATATGTACATACACACACAAAATACAATATTATCATTTATGAATTAGGCACGTCCCTTATTCTCTCTGAATCTTGTTTTGCCCAGGTATAGAAAATTTGATGAAATATACTCTGGGGACCCTCCCAGCTCTAAATCTTGCTGATGCTGTTGTGTGTTTTTGCCCGGTTGTCTTGATGTCTGGATTATTCTCTATTCTGACCTCCTTCAGAAAGCCCTTCCTGACCACAGGGACAACCTGACCCCAGCCTAGCACACTAAGGACATCCACTGAGGAATAACATCAACCCCTTGTAGGTGCCTTGAGCATGGTTAGCTGTTTTGAGCTCCTCTGTGGCTCACACAGCACACAGGGCCATGACATACAGCTGAGACTTCATAGAGCCAGTCAACTGGTTAAAAACATGAATGAGCCGTACTGTCAAGACACAGAGAACTGTGGTGCTCAGTGGGGTCTAGGGAATCATCTTGACTAAGAATAGCAAACAGACTTTATTTCAGTGTTAAATCTAATCAATTAGAAGTGGCTGCCTGGGACAACGTGCCCAGAGGATTCTGGGGTCATATCAGAGCTCAGCTAAAGAGTCCTGTGATTGGTTACTGATGTCTGTGGTGAGTACATTGATGCTTAGAAGCATGTTTACTTGTCTCAACTAGTCCAACACCTTGTATGAATGGAGAAACTGACTCTTTGTCAAACCACCTCCTTCTATTTGCAAAAGCATTTTTATGCAATGGAGCTATGGCCTTTTGAATTTTGGACTAAAAAGAGACATCAAAGAAAGGAAAAGCATACAAAAATAAATTCCTATAAGAAAAATATATACACACATATGAGTAAATGCAAGGCTCACTTTTGTTGTGAAAGAAATAATTACAAAAGGGCAAAGTCTATGTCCTAACTAAGTTTTTTTTTTTTTTTTTTAATAAAAAGTAAAGTCTGGAACACATTCTCAAAGTAGAAATCTTATGAATTCCTATTGCAAAATAACTCCTGGCCAGCCAACCACAGTCTCTATAAATATATCACAAGATCAACAGTCCAGGCAAACAGGGGGTGGAGAGGAACAACTGCACGAAGTTTTCAAAATCAAAATATTTCCTCTCTCAGTTGGAAAGGAAGAAGTCATCCACTCCCCTACAAAATGAGGGCCATGAAGAAAGGGAAGACTGTAATTTTACACATCTCAACGGGTGTCTGCTGAGAAATGTGGGCAGTTGTACCGTTCTGAAATTAGTCTACAATTCTGTTTCTTTGTAAAGGATAAAAATCTGGCATTCGTTTTATAGTATTTTTATTTACTTGTAAACAGATAGAGATAGAGAAGGGGCACATCAAGGCTTCCAGTTGCTACAAATAAACTGCAGATGCATGTGCCACAATGCATATGGCTTTATGAGAATCCTGGGGAATCGAAACCAGATCGTTAGGCTTTGCAGGCAAGGGCCATAACAACTAAGCCATCTCTCGAGCTCAAAATCTGCTATTCTGAATTCACTAGGGCAGCTGCAAATTTACACTGGCTTCCATGGGACTACCCAGAGTGGGAACAGCCAGTCAGGGTACCTACAGAGTCTGACCCAGAATATTCTTCTCAGTGTGGCCCAAAACAACACACAAAAAAACCGTAAGGCTAAAAATAAATCACTCTAGGTCTTTTAAATAGAGATGATTTAATATTCGGATTTAAATATACAGGTGACACTGAGCTCAGAAGCCAAAAGGACAATGAAGCTATTGGTCAGAGTTTAGCTTATGAGGGAGCTGCTGTAGCCAGAAGACCTGGGCCTACAAAAATAAGTCAAAAAGTGACTTTAGAGCTGGAGAGATGGCTTAGCAGTTAAGGCACTTGCCTGTGAAGCCTAAGGACCCAGCTTCAATTCCCCAGAATCCATGTAAGCTAGATGCACAAGGTGGCATATGCGTGTGGACTTCACTTACAATTGCTAGAGGCCCTGGCATACCCATTCTCTCTCTCTCATCTGCCTCTCTCTCTCACACACACAAGTCAATAAAATATTTTTTAAGTGGCTTTAACAAAAGTCGGAGCTGTTGCCGGGTGTGCTGGTGCACGCCTTTAATCCCAGCACTCAGGAGGCAGAGGTAGGAGGATCACTGTGAGTTCAAGGCCACCCTTGAGACTCCATAGTGAATTCCAGGTCAGCCTGGGCTAGAGTGAGACCCTATTTTGAAAATAACAACAACAAAAAAAAGTTGGAGCTGTCCAGAAAGCAGTATATTATGGCAAGGGCTGCCCAATGGGAGGGCACCTTAAAGGGAAGCCCAGAGGGAGGCAGAAAACATCGTGAGAAGCAGAGCATGACAGAAGAGAAACACCCTAGCTTCTCCTTCCTGTCCTGTTCCAAGCTTTCTGCTGAACATCCTATGAGCTGAAAGATTTGAAGTCCAGACTGCATGAGCACCTGGGAAATGAATTCCTCACCATAGCACAGCAAAATAAAGGACTTGTTGGAGCTGAGGTAAGCTCACAGAGGACCCTTCAGAAAGGTCGAGGCAGTGGCTGCTGTCAGATCTACCTGAGCCCACTATCTTCTGCTCTTCCCAGCAAGATTATGGCTCAAAGGTCTGAGAAATCCAAGTTGGACTATCAAATCTCTATTCTACACATGGGTGGGATGCCTGGACCATCTAATTGGGACCTTTTTACTTTCAACCTTTTCTAAGGGCTTACTATTGGCAGAAAACTTCTATTACAGAAGGCTAGCTGCTCCCAACCCACTACCTGGGAGTCCCCCGCACCCAGGGAACAGTCCAGAGACATCCCTTGACCAAACTGAGTCACTACTACCCTTATAGGGAACAAGGACAGAGGCTCAATGGCCCCAAATTATTCAGACCTCAAGGCACTCTAGATTGACACTACAACATCTGTAGTTGTTTTCAAAGTATGATAAAAGGCAAAAGCATTTTACCCTACATGGGTACACCCTCAGTCCAATAAGCCTCTTTGTCCTGGTTTATGCAAGTACAAAGGTTGGATTTAGCTACATTCTATGAAGAATGTCTACAAGGCTTGGTTCCCATTTGCTCAGACCATGGAGCCACCCCCTTTTCTGTTTTCTTAAAGCATTTATGGCTTGGCCCATTCAAACAGTATTGATCCAGCAGCTGGGATACTCAGTCATGTTTTTATGACCTGTCTTTCCAGCTGGACCATTCATCTTCCCTGACAGGGGCTGTGCCTCTGCCTTCCCCTGTGCCCACAGAGTCCAGCACACAGAGCATCCTTGAGGGGCCGATGATTTAGGTTTCTGGAAGCCTGAGTCTGGGTGAGGGAGGAGCCCATGTCCTGTCAGTGCTCTGCACCCAGCTGCAAAGTGACCAGGGGATTGCTACAACATGACTTCATTCAATTCCTTAACAGACAGGAGTCATGCTTTCCATGTCAGAGAGGAAGGAACAGGCATTAGGTCACTTTCCCCAAAGTCACATGGCTACTAAGAGCACTGAGATGTAAAGCCACATACTCTTCCAAGACAAATATAAAGCTTCTTCCCTTTCCAAAATCCCATGCCTCACTTCTCTTTCTTGAGCAGAGTTGGTTAAATGAAACCACTCAATGAAAAAGAGCTCCTAAATGTAAGGCGCTGAGAACTGTTGCTGGTACAGACGAAGCATTGTATAAGTAGCATCTCCCATTGTCTTCCGGTCAACATTCTAACTGCTACTTCACCACCAGCACATTCATCATGTCAACCTATCATAACATTAACAGCAAATTTCCAGCCAAAGTAATAGATTATGGAAAATGCCCACACTTAATTCAAACTGGGAAACTACAGAAAATCTAAGGACTTGACAGTTAGAGGAGACATTCAGTCTACCCATGGCATTGACTCCCTGCACCAGGCAGCCAGTGATTACTCCAAGCAAGGCTTACAGCTCTCCTCCCACAGGCTTCACTGGCGAATGTCTTCAGGGTACAAGATACTGTCACGGAAGCATAGGTTTTTTTTTTTTGAACCAGAAAGCCTGTTGGGTGCCTGAAAAGTAAAGTCCAGAAGAAGCAACAGTATACAATGTCATTGATATTTGAGAGAAAGTTATAAGCCTACCCTTGTGGATGTTTTCTCTCCTTGGTCAGGCTTACTGAGCCACCAGCTGAAGGCTTAGTCCAGTATTTAGACAAAATACAAGTCAGCAGGCACCCACTGCAGCTAAGAGTCAGAATTAGGAGGCAGCTCTTGGACAGACTGCCATGTTAACTCTCCACCAGGGTTCTATTACAAGAATCTCCAGAGGAACTGTGTGCTTCAGTGCCACATCCACTGCCACCTTGCTCTGGTTTTAAACTGGCACCACCACAACAGCCTTACCCATATCCTTTGACTCCATAATTCCACTTTGGAGACCAGATTCTATGAATATTGTACAAAAGAAGGAAAAAGTTTCATGCACAAAGATGCCCACTACATCATTACAGTATCAATTTGAGGACTGACATATTGCACCACCACTACCACCACCACCACAACAACGATGACGATGACGTAAGCAAGTCCCAGGAGGATGCTCAGGAATAGTGGAGACCTATGTGAAACAAACATAATAAAATGAAGTGACAAGAACCCAATTAACCAGGCAATGTGTAGTGCTGGGTGACCACAGCCAAGGTGAGTTTTTGCTCCCCATATGGGTACCTAGCCCCTACTTGCTAGGATTAAAGATCAGCAACACTATGCACAGAACTCTCTCCTGTCCTAACCTCTACCCCCTCAGTGACTGCTGCCTCCACCACTAAAAGGGACCCTGGAGCTGATCTCACTCCGCAGCCCTGGGCAGTGTACAGTCCTGGGCAAGCAAGGCCCAGCTGAACTTCCTTTCAACTCCGTGTGGATACCAAGGCAAGGTATGACTACCAAGAAGGCATAGTCCCAGAGTGGCTTCCAATGAAAAGTGAGAAGAATCACCAGACACAGAATCCCAAAATGGAATTTTTTTAAAATTATTTATTTATTTATTTGAGAGCGACAGACACAGACAGAAAGACAGATAGAGGGAGAGAGAGAGAATGGGCGTGCCAGGGCTTCCAGCCTCTGCAAACGAACTCCAGACGTGTGTGCCCCCTTGTGCATCTGGCTAACGTGGGACCTGGGGAACCGAGCCTCGAACCGGGATCCTTAGACTTCACAGGCAAGCACTTAACCGCTAAGCCATCTGTCCAGCCCCCAAAATGGAATTTTGATAAGCATGTTAAACTTAATGAGACTGTGAACAAATGGCTGAATGAAATGGAAGAGAACCAACAAGAAGAGTGAAAAGAACTCAAGGAATGGCTGAATAAAATGGAAGAGATTCAAAAAGAGCTCAATAGACAGTTGAGCAAGAATAAAAAAAATGAACTCAATGGTCAGTAGAATAAACTCAGTGAGGACATGATCAAATGCATGAATGAACTCTAAGAGACAAGAAGAAAAGTCAAATGAAGAAATGAAAATAGAATTCAATAAAGGGACGAATACACTGAAAAAAAAAGCCTAATGGGAAACAAAAATGAAGTAACTCACTTAAGACTCAAAAGAAAGCCTCACCAACAGAATAGATTTAAGTGGAGGACAGACTTATCAGAGCTCGAGGACATGGCAGAAGAAATAGACCAGGAGTCCAAAATCAGTAACAAGGACAAAAAAAAAAACAAAAAAAAAACATGCAAATAGAACATAAGGGAAATGCAGGTTACCTTAAAAAGTCCAAACATTTGGATCATGGGTATAAAAGAAGGAAAGAAATATGCAAGGACAGAGAAAATATTTTCAATAAAATTATTGAAGATTTTTTTCCTAATCTTACAAAAAGAGGCCGATCCAAGTACAAGAGACACACAGAACACAAAACAGAAACCAGAGAAGAAACTTCCCATGTTACATTATAATTAAAACACTAAACAGAAACAAAGAGTGAGCACCACAAGGTACAAGAGAAACAGCTGGTTATTTACAAAGATAAGCCATCAGAATTACCTCTAATTTTTCAGTGGAAACTCAAAATCCAGAAGGGCTTCAAATAGAGTATTTCAAATTTTAAAAGATCATGGCTGCCAACTCAAGTTATTATACCCAGCAAAATTATCCTTCTCATCAGAAGATGAAAGAAAAACTTTCCATGATAAAAGCCAGCTTTATAAATAGATGAGCACTAAGCCAGCCCTTACAGACTGTTGCATGAATATTCCATACTGAAGAGATGAACAAATATCCTCAAGAGGCTACATGAGGGGGGAAAAGCAATAGTTAAACCTAGAACAGACATGAAAACATAGGAAGATCAAGAAAATACCATATTGCACAAAGTTTTAAACTTGACAGAAATTAACTCACACCTCTCAATTATAACTCTAAATATCAATGGGCTCATCTCTCCAAACAAAAGACACAAGGTAATAGCTGGATCAAGAAACTGGTACCACCCACTGGTGGCTAAAGATACATACTATCTTAGGGTGAAAGGATGAAAAAACATATTTCAAACAACTAAAATAAGAAATAAGCAAGCATGGACAAATTACTATCTAACAAAATAGACTTTAAACAAAAGTAATAAAGAGGTAAAGATGGCTACTTTCTACTCATTAAGATAACAATTCAATAAGAGGATATGACAATCATAAACTTATGTTTATCAAATACAGGTACAGTAATTTTTTTTTTAATTTTTATTTATTTATTTGAGAGCAACAGACACAGAGAGAAAGACAGAGAGAGGGAGAGAGAGAATGGGCGCGCCAGGGCTTCCAGCCTCTGCAAACGAACTCCAGACGCGTGCGCCCCCTTGTGCATCTGGCTAACGTGGGACCTGGGGAACCGAGCCTCGAACCAGGGTCCTTAGGCTTCACAGGCAAGTGCTTAACCGCTACGCCATCTCTCCAGCCCCAGGTACAGTAATTTTTGCAAAACAAAATTTACTAGATGTCAAATCAGAAATAAATCACAATATAATAGCAATAGAAGATTTTTATACTCCTTATACCCAACTCTTCTCAATAGACAGATTATTTAAACAAAGAATAAAACAAAGAAATAGGGGAGCTAAACCACACCACAGATCAAATGGACTTAACAGACAGCCACAGACCCGTCCACCCTAATCCTACAGAATACACATTCTTCTCAGCAGTTTATACAGCCCTCTCTAAAATAGATTATATATTATGACGTAAACTAAGTCTCTACAAATTCAAGAAAATAGACATAATTTCCTTTATTATACTAGATCATATAGTAATAAACCAAGAAACCAACCAGAGAAACAATTACAACAACAACAAAAAACCACCAACTCCTGAAAAATCAACAACTCACTATTAAATAACAAATGGGTTGTTGAAGAAATCCAAAAAGAAATCAAGAAATTTCTAGAACTAAATGACAACAAAAACACAACATACCAAAACTTATGGAATACAATGAAGGCAGCTTTACAAATAAAGTTTATAGCTTTAAATGCTGCCACATGTTGGGTCAGGATATGCAGAGACATTTATTGTACCAATAACTGTGGGCTAACTCCACAAGGCATGACCCATGTACCTCAACAAGGAGGGGCCAATGGGGAGGGGGTAGGTCATGGATGAGCCTAATAATGGTACCAAACTGCCTGTATTTGCTGAATAGAAAACTAATTTAAAAAAATATACAGAGAGAGATCTCAAATAAATAACTTAGTAATCTATTTGAAGTCTTTAGAAAAGCACAACCAAAAATCCAAAAGTATCAGATGGAAAGAAATAAAAAGCATAAATCAATGAATTGGAAAAACAAAGAGTTCATTCTTAAAAAAATAAAAGACTGATAAACCCCTGGCCAAATTAACTAAAAGAAAAAACGAGCAGACTCAAATCAGGATTAGATTAGAAATGAAAAGGAACTGTTACAATAGATACTAGTGAAAGTGGAAGCATCATCAGGACATATTTCAAAAACTTATATTCCACAAAATTGAAAAATCTGAAACAGGCAAGAGTTGGTAGGGCATGCCTTTAATTCCAGCACAGGGAAGGGGAAGGGGAAAGGGAAGGGGAAGGGGAAGGAGAAGGGGAAGGGGAAGGGAGGGGAGGGAAGGGAAGGGAAGGGAAGGGAAAGAGGAAGGGGAAGGGGAAGGGGAAGGGAAAGGGAAAGGGAAAGGGAAAGGGAAAGGGAAAGGGAAAGGGAGGGGAGGGGAGGAAAGGAAAAGAAGAGAAAAGAAAAAGAAAATCTGGAAGAAATGAATGAAATTCTTGACTCATACCACCTATCAAAACTAAGTCCAGAAGAGATAAATCACTTGAACAGATCTTTAACATCAAATGAGAATGAAAAAGTAAACCTTTCAACAAAAGCAAGTCCAGGTCTGAATGATTCGTTGCTGAATTCTACCAAACCTTCATTAAAGAACTTAAAACCAGCTTTTCTCAAGTTATTTTACAAGCCTGAAAAGGAGAGAATGATCTCCAATTTCTTCTATGAAGTTAGCATTACATTAATACTAAAACTAGACAGACACAAGAAAAAATTAATAGACCAATATCCCTGATGAACTTAGACAGAAAAATTATAAATGAAAATCTTACAAATAAAATTCAAGAATATATCAAAACATCATCTACCTTGATCAAGTAGGTTTCATCCCAGGGATGCAAGGATGGTTCAACATATAGAAATAAAAAAACATAATAGATCACATAAATAGACTTAAGGACAGGAATTGCTTATTATTTTAATAGATTTTGAGAAGGTCTTTGACACAATATGGCATCCCTTCATGATTTAAACACTCGAGAGATGGCTAAGCAGTTAAGGCACTTTTCTATGAAGCTTAAGGACCCAGGTTTGATTGCCCAGTACCCATGTAAGTCTGTAACAAGACATGGGTACCCACTTTTGCCACTGCTTTTAAACATAGTACTTGAAGTCTTAGCTCAAGCAATACAACATAAAAAATAAAAGGGTTACAAACTGGAAACGAAGAAGTTAAACTAGCCCTATTCTGAGATAACATGATTCTATTCATAAGTATCCTCTACCAAAAAATTCTCAGGGGATACATTCTTTCAGCAAAGGAGCAGTATATAAACTCAACACACACAAAAAAATTAGTAGCCTACACATATACCAATGACAAATATATGGAGGAAAATCAAGACAACAGTCCTGTTTATAATAGCCAAAGAAAATTAAATATCTTGGAATATTCCCTCATAAAGGAAATGAAAGACTTATTCAATGAAAACACTGAAGAATGAAATTGAGGAAGACACAAGAAAGACCTCCTATACTCATGGATAGAGGATTAATATCAGTGAAAATGGTAATCCTACCAAAAGTAATATATAGATTCAATGCAAGTCCAATAAAAATTCCAGCATCATTCATCACAGAGTTATAAAAAATAATCTCAAAAGTCATATGGAATCACAAAAGGCCTTAGATAGTCAAAAATATCCTCAACAAAAGGAATACCATTAGTGCTATCACCTTACCTGACTTAAAGATAGACTACAAAGCCATAGTAATAAAAACAGCATGGAGCCGGGCGTGGTGGCGCACGCCTTTAATCCCAGCACTCGGGAGGCAGAGGTAGGAGGATCGCCGTGAGTTCAAGGCCACCCTGAGACTCTGTAGTGAATTCCAGGTCAGCCTGGGCTAGAGTGAGACCCTACCTCAAAAAAAAAAACAAAAACAAAAACAAAAAAAAACAGCATGGTACTGGCACAAACACAGATACATAGATAATATAAATAGAACAGAATATCCAAGTATAAGTTCTAATAACTACAGCTACCTGATCTACAAGGAAACCAACAATGCACACTGGAGAAAAGCAGATGTGTTCAACAAATGGTAAAATGGAGAAATTGTAGAAAAATGATTCTAATCCTTCTTCTATCACCCTGAATAAAAATCAACTTCAAATGGATCAAGAACTTTAATAAAAGACCTAAAATTATAAAATGACTAGAAGAAAAAACAGGGAGAACACTCCATGATAAAGGCATGGGGAAAGTTCTTCTGAATAGTACCACAGAAACCCAGGGAATCAGACAAGCACTCAACCACTGGGATCACATGAAACTAAAAGGCAATGAAGCAGAGTCAATAGACAATCTACAGAATGGGTAAAAAATCTTTGCTAGCTATATATATAACAGAGGTTTAATAGCTAGGATATACACAGAATCCAAAAACCTAAGCAATAAAAAAAATAAATAAATCAACCCACTCAAAAAATAGGGCAAGGAATTGAACATAAAGTTCTCAAAGGAAGAACTACAAATGGCCAATAAACACCAAAAAAGATGTTCAATATCATTAGCCACAAAGGAAATAAAAATTAAAACAATTTTGAGATTCCATCTTATTCCAGTCAGAATGGCAATCATAAAAAGTCCCCAAAATACAACAAATACTTTTCAGGATATGTGGAAATATGAACCCCATCCACCATTGGTGAGAACCCAATTCATATAGCCACTATGTGAATCAGTATAGAGGCTCCTCAAAAATCTAAAAATCAATCTACCATTTCATCCAGCTAAACCACTCTTGAGCATATATCCTAAAAACTATTCTTTACTATAAAGATACTTACTCATCCATGTTTGTTGCTGCTCTGTTCATAATAGCTAAGAATTGAAATCAGCCCAGATGCATCAACTGATGAACAGATAATGGAGATGTGGTACAGATATACAGTGGAATTCTACTCAGCAGTAAGGAAAAATCAAATAATTAAATTTGCAAGAAAACAGATGAACTTGGAAAAAATATATTAAGCAAGGTTACAAAGGCTCAGAAAGACAAACGCCCCATTTCTCTCTTATATGTGGCTCCTGACGTGGAACAGCTTAATTGTAAGTTTCAATAAGCATCAGTAGTATTGGTAAGAAACTAGACTGAAACTAGGAAAGAGTGGCAACACCAAGGTAGGAGAGGAGGGCATACTTGACAGGCAAGTGGAAGAATAGGCTATGGGGATTAAAGGGTCTCTGGGAAGACAGGGGCAAGAGAAGGCTGCAAGGGGGAAATATACACAAAACCATACTTAGAAGCTTTTCTCCTGGCTAACTAATTAAAAGATATAACTCTTTTTAAAAAATATTTATTTATTTATTTATTTATTTGCAAGCAGAGAGAGAGATAAAGAGGATAGAAAGAGAGAGAGAGAGAAAGTGAGTGTGTGCCAAGGCCTCCAGCCATTGCAAACAAACTCCAGATTTATGCACCCCTTGTGCATCTGGCTTACTTGGGTCCTGGAGAATCAAACCTGTCTCCTCTGGCTTTGTAAGCAAGTGCTTAACCACTAAGCCATCTCTCCAGCCCCAAAGATATAGCTCTTAATAAGGGTAGATGTAGTACAGGAAGAAGTACCCTGTAGTGGCTGGGAAAAGCCTAACCCCAATACCATAGGTTCTGAGTGATAAATCCCTGTGCCTGAACTGAGTGCTCCCACTGAGATCTTTTGGTCATGGAGGCCCATGAGCTTCCCAAAACAATATAGACTGTTTCCAGAGCACTTGGTTACCCACTATAGCTAAATGGTAAGACCCTATTGCTAAAGACACCACAGACTATAAGTGCAAGATATCAAGAGATCACATTGGAACTGAGAAAGAAACCAGTTCCTGGATAGCTAACCCTTATAGTGCTGTGCAAGTTGCTGGGGTAAAATGGTCACCAACAGTCTGAACAAGCAGGGGATGATACAAGCTGCAAAATCAACTAGCCAGGCAAGAAGTACACACCTGTGCAATAGTGGCACACCGACTATGGGGCTAATCAACTACTCTCTGATTAGATATGAGGCCCACCTAATAGAACAGAATTCATATTTGGTACTGAGGACCAAGTCAGAATCTTATGGAAAAGAAGCTCAGATGCTAGAGAGAGGCTCCCACTGTTCTTTGGCTAAGAAGAAAGAGTATGTCTATCAAAAAATCTTTTATTTATTTATTTTTTAAATTTAATTTATTTGTTTTTTTTTTTTTTAGCAAATACAGGCAGTTTGGTACCATTGTTTAGGCTCATCCATGATCTACTCCCTCCCATTGGACCCTCCTTGTTGATGTAAATGGGTCTTGCATTGTGGAGTTAGCCCACAGTTATTGGTAAGATAAATGTCTCTGCATATCATGACCCAACATGTGACTCTGACATTCTTTCCGCCCCCTCTTCCGCAAAATTTCCCTGAGCCATGTTGGGTTCAAATGATTATGCTTATCCCCTTTTATCCATGCTTTTTTCACTCTTGGCTAGAGAATCCACTTTGTCCAGATGGTAGTGAATACTGGGAAGAACAAAGATCCTTCAATATGAGATGAGATATGAAGAAGAGACAGGTAACTGCCTAGCATGAGATGAATCATATCTATCATATCTGCCAGGGTCCAGGAGATATTACAAACAAAATGGGAATTTAAATATGAGTGCTACTCTTACTAGCAGCATGACAACCTCCTCCAGGGAGACACTGGTAGACACGAAGGAGACCCAAAACTAATCAAAGCAGAAATTCGGAGGATGAAGAGAGCTCAACACTACAGGAGAATCATAACATGCCCTTCAAGGCTTAGGGATCACTGTGGAAATGGGGGAGTGTAAGAGCTATAGGGTGGGAAGGAGTATCCCCCACTACACAGAGACTGGTACATTCATGACCCCACAATGAATACCAATAATCTCAATGAGGAAGACCCTCAGTGGAATCAGGGGAGGCTAGAGGGGATATAAAAGTACAATCCAATGGGAATATGGCCAATATGAAATATGCACATACAGTGAAGTTCATAATAAATTTAAAAAGAATCCAATTAAAACCACACACACACATAGACACACACACACAGATGCACACACACGGCAGGAGGATGGCTTATCAGTTAAGGCACTTGCCTGTGAAGCCCAAGAACTCCTGTTCAAATCTCCAGGTCCCACAGAAGCCAGATGCACAGTGACGCAAGCGTGCAATGTTGCTCCTGTGCACAAGGGGGTGCACACATCTGGGTTCATTTGCAGTGGCTAAAGGCCCTGGCATACCCATTCTCTCTCTCTCTGTGTGTCTCTTTCTCTTTTAAATAAATAAATAAAATAAATAAATCTATACATACATAGTCACTGAGAAATCAAGTAGGGGCTGAGATGGAAGGCTCCTCCTTGGTAGAACAGCTGTCAGTGTTGTCATGTGCTATGCAGTTTGCTGGGGGAGAAAAGCCATCAATAGTCTTAACCAGAAGTGGACCTTGTGAGCTACACAACTAACCAGAAAGGCAAGAAGTGCCCTCCAGTGCAATAGTGGCATGCCTGTTATGGAGCCAACCAACTGCTCTCTGAGTGAATTTGAGTCCCACTCCAAGAGATGAAATTCATGCCCAATACTGAAAATAGCCTGGGGAGGTATAGGCCCTATGGGGGAAGCTACTACAGTTGTTTGGCTAAATAGGTATGCTGTATCCATTAGTTGCCCTTTAAATGTTTGTGTTTGCACCTCTATACTAACGCTGCTTTCACTTCTGGTCAGAGAAGCTTCTTTTTGCAAATGGAAGTGATAACTGGAGACTCAACACTTGTCAAAGTGCTGAGAAGTGAGGGCTGTGTACTCAGCACTAAATGAAACATTTTTATCGTCCTCCATGGCTCACGGAACATTATGGAGGAGGAGGAGGAGGAGGAAAGAAACTATGAGCCAAAGGATAAAGAGGAGTGCTTTGGAATGCTGCCTTCTGGATATAATGTGGCAGTTATAATCATGACCTCACAGCAGCTGTCATTACTCCATGAGACCTACACAGTATTAGGCTCATCAACATGTTGCCAGGAATGACAGAGGTCAAGAAAATTACATCAAAACAGAATTGGAAAAAAGAAGGGCTCAGTGGGAGATGGTGGAGGTGAGGCAAAAGAAAGTAATAGGAGGGGATTATAATCACTACATTATGTACATGCCTGAAAACTTAAAAGGTTTTAAAAACTATATACATAATATTACACGAAGTCTACATAAATAAATAAGCAATGCACATGGACAGGATCCTGAAAGCGCTTGTCCTGGGTGACTCAAAATGAAATAACCTGTCCCCTCCTGCCTGCTTAGCTTTTTATTCCTATTACTCGTAAGGAGAACCACGTTCTACTTTTCAACACCTACGCTGCACAGCTCCAAGGGCAGATATTGGGACAAGGTGACCATGGGTGTCTTGTGTCATCCCAGAATGAAGACCTGTAACTGTACAAAAATCTGTCTGTTCTGAGGATGGACCCAGGTACACAACCATCCATGGACAGGTCAATTCTCAGGGTATTCAAGTTCCACCTGGGAGTCAAACAAACTGAGTTCTAAAGCTGGGGTCTCCTCCTCCCAAGGGCTTCCTGAGGGAGAAATCTCTACGCCAACTGCCTCTATAATACAGTACTCTCTGGAGGTTTGTATTTTTTATTTCATGTTATTTATTTAAGACAGTGAGAGTGTAAATGGATGCACTAGGGCCTCTTGCCACTGTAAATGAACTCCAAATGCATGTGCCACTTTGTGCCTCTGGCTTTATGTGAGTGCTAGGGAATTGAACCTAGGCCAGCAGGCTTTGCAAACAAGTGCCTTGAACTGCTGAGTCATCTCTTTAGGCCCAAGTTTTTGTATTTTAAGTGGCAGCAACCACCATGGCTAAACAGTGCTAGGTATTCTCTGATGTTTATTAAATATGTATGATCTTAGACTCCTCACCAACTAGGATTATTTAGCTGAGAAAACAGGTGGTGAGGGATGTGGCCTGCTGTTCCATGAACTAAACTGAACTGAGGACGCCCATGGATGTGCAGTCTACCCACATGGCTCAGGTTTGGAAGGGAATGTGGGCTGGGCCACATCTTCCATAAACCATTCTGTTTCACCCTTACCATGTAGTTATGTGATAAAGAATATCTGTGTGATTTCCCAGCATTCCTAATAAATATCATAGGAAAAGAAATGGAGGCTCAGATTGGTGAAGCTATTTGTTTCCAGTTATATTGCTGGCAGCAAGAAGGCCAGTAGTTGAATCTCAGATTGTTTTTCTTGAAGCCCAAGCATTTATCCATCAAGCCATCCCGCCTCCCCCAAACAGAAAAGGCAAGAGAGATACAAGTCGCATTTTCTCTGTCACATTCCTCAACATAAGGAAGCATATAAAAATCACTCTCAGAGGCAAGCTCTTGTCAGAGGAACTGTCACCACAGGATGGTGGCCACCTGGTGAAAGTCACTGTAGGAGGAAAGCTCTTGTGGGGGGACTGTCACCACAAGATGACCACCAGTTGGTGAAATGGGAAAAAAAAAAATCCTAGGACATTTGAATGAAAGGATGGATCGGTTCCCAGTATGGGAATGGGGAAGAGTTAGGATGAAAGTGGTGCTATTGCTGGTCCAGATATTCCAGTTTAGAATCCTTCTAGAAGATCTGAGATCTTCCTAATGTTTCTCAGATGAACCTTTATCACCCAACTTTGTGCTTCTTTCTTAAGGGCCACCATCTTTGAGTGAAAACTCTGCAGACCAAATATTTCATTTCCTTTATTTCCCCTCTTCCTGGTTTCACAAGTGTAGTAAAAAGTTAATGAATCTATAAATTGCTCACTGGTTTAAAAAAAAGAAAGAAATAGTTAATGGAAAATTTAATGAAATGCCAGCTCTACATAGCTGATGGCAAACTCTGGGCTGGAACACCTGGCACCAAGTGGCCTTAATAGGGCGCCACCAGGCCTGAAGAGAGTGACTGGAAGTAAGCGGGGTTCCAAGCAAAGTAACATCCAAAAGATGGCAAGGTCTCCACACCAGACCTCAGAGCAGTCACACAAGTGACAGCTTCCCAGAGGAAATGTCATATTAATCATCCAATTGAGAAGTTCACAAAGAAAGTGACACTAAACAACATAGGCTCTCCTGAGGGCTGAGGTCAGAGAGCAACAGGCATATCTGGAAAGGGACAAGGTACCCGAAAGGCCCACTGCCACATAACTACTGAGCCCTCTCTGCTAGAAGTACCAGTGTGGATGCTCCAAAGCAGGCCTGCTTCCAGGAGGAGGCATCCCAGGCCTGGCTGATACAAGGTCACAATTCAGAAACGCTGCTCCATGTCTGCTCCATGAATACCCGTGCTTGAATCTGGTAAGGAAAGTGACCGCCAAAGTCCCTCAGCTGGTCCAGCTCTATCAAGGAAAGTCGCCTAGGCTTCTTCAGAGACTTGCCATCAGGCTGTCCTAGCTGCCATCCAATAGCCTCATCTCTGGTTCCAGGATGATCCCCCCCCCCATTCCCACAACTGTAAACCTTTACATCTTGGACTAACCCTTTCCTGTCAGCAAAAATCAGACTTTTCTTCTTCAGCCACACGTCCGAATCCCACCAACATAGTGTCATAGCAGTGTCACAGTTGATGCTCTGCCACACCTGGGCTCCTAGACCTGATCTAAGCTGACTCTCCTCGCATCTTCCCGGTCTCGCACAGGAAACTTCTCGAGTATCCCCACCCTACTCTACTCAGAACTCTCTGTTGTGTCTCAGCCTGCCAATCAAGGATGGAACCCCTCGGATGACACTCTTCCCAAAGCTCCATTGCACAGTTACCTGCCTGCCTCCTGCTCCAAGCTGAGTGTGGCCGGGGAGGACCAAAACTCATGAACTGAATGCAGACCTGGCCCAAAGAAGTCACTCCAGGGAAATGCTAAGAATGGTGGGGCGGCAGGAAGTGACTCCCCAGGCCATCCACATCACATAAGCAAACCAGAGCTCAAATCCTAGAACCGGGGCCATCTTTGCCTAGCCTTCTTGGCCTTCCTCCACCTCCTTAAGGAACATGGAGCAGAACCAAGAGTAGGAAGAAGTGCTGCTTCCTCTACCCCTTTGGCCTCCATGCCTGCACTTCTTGTTTCGTAAGTAGTAAGTGAACACCATTCAGACAGTCAGAGGTGGATGAGGAGGAGAGGCAGGACCAACAGAGTCAGGGCAGGAGAAAAGGACAGGGACAGGGAGGGGCCTCAGGCACATGCTTAGGATAGTAGGCAAGGCCTAGGATGTGTTCCCTACAGCCGGCTGGCCCAAGGCAAGCCAAGGGGACAGAGGCAGATACAGATGGCCAGCAAAGAGGCCTAAGAAATACCTGAGAAAATTAGAATTACAATCACAGCTTCCAGCTTCCAGAGATTTCCAAGCCTCTTTCCCTTTGTTTTCCCCTAAACCAGTTACAATTAGCATGGAGGGATATAATTACGTTGTTAGTCTAATTGCCTGTTTGAAGCAGGATCTACGGGGGTTTAATGGAAGATTTAGAGGGAGGGGGCAGATAAGATAAAAAGTCAGGGTAATCATACAAGAGACATGCAGTGTGACTCTTCCCAGGTAGAAACAAGGCCTCAGGAAGCCAGAGGCCAGGGGAACGGACTCCCCGGTCAACTCCCTGGCCAGGCATGGTAGGAAGCATTGCTACCAGGCAACGTGACTTTGTTGGAAATTGATTTTGGAGATGCTGACCTAATTAATCAGGAAACAATCCTAGAAAGGCCCTCACATTTCGAGCCTTTGCACTATTATTGGCAGTGACACACTTACATGTTGGAGGGCAGTATTTTCCCAGGCAGAGCCAACATGCTGGGCAGCTGACAGGGCTGGGCAACTTGGGCTCCCTCATTGCAGGGTGGAGTGGAGAGAGGATCACAGGCTTTCACGGAGACAGAAGTCAGAAGGAGGCAACTATGAGATCAAGATGAAGAAAAACATTCTACTCCCGGGAAAAAAGTCTGGATGGAGGGGTATTAAGCACTCCAACAAAAGAGGCATGCAGGTGAAATGACCTTGCCACAAGAATGAACCACGTGCCCCTGAGACACTGCCAGTCCAGAGAGAGGAGAGTCTGGATGAAAGATGGTGACAGACTCACTTCCTGACTAGGATCACACTTGCCCTTGACATCCTGACTTACAGCACTTGCACAGTGAAGCTATGGAGGCTGCAAGGAAACATGTCTTCTCTATTTTCCCCACACGCTGGTAGAACTGCGACAACAAGCCACCACCTCCATGCACAAGAAAAGAAGGCCCAACACTGAAGTCCTCAAGCTTGCAGCTTCATAAGCAATGACAGTGTGGCGACCTCCCTGCTGCAAGGTCTTCTCCATCACCCCATGTGATGCAATCACATGTGAAGTAGAGACCAGGAAACCAGCACTCCCGTTTCACCTCTGTTGCTGTGAGGCTGAGCAAACAGGCAGAGATCAACTGTCTTACAGCCCTAAAGACTGTCCTGGATGGGCAGAGAAGAGAAGAAGCTCATGGCCACCCAGTTTACACATGAGTAGACGTGCTCCTCCAGCAGCTCTGACCCTGTGGACAGTCTGCATCAGCGGAGGGCAGTGCCTCCCAGTTGGTAAATACCAACTTTCTGTACTTGCCACAAGATCATGGGGTTCCTTTGTGCCTGCCCTGCACAGCTGCTGAGTATAGGGTTGAGACACAGGGGCATACAGACATAGGGATGATGAATACATAGTTTGTATCACCAACTGCCAACTATTAAGTGATGTAACAATGCAACACACGACCTTTTCATCCACTAAGTTTTCATGTGAAACTTCTCAGTTTCAGAATCACAGGAAATAATTTCCAGAATCTTTCCTGAACCTTCTGTCCCCAGGCCACACACCTCCTCAGGCCAGGCAACTGTGAAGCTGTGGGGCATTCTCTTAAGAATGCTGACACACTCCACAGGAAAGACGAAGACATGGATTTCTGGGCAAAGACCATCACACAAGTGCCTCAAAGGGTAGGAAAGGCAGTCCTGCGTGCTAACGAGCTGGTCCCAGACAGGGATATCAGGTCCCAAATCCTCTGGCTGACTGGGAGAAGTGGGATGATAGGCTCTCAGCACTTGTACCATTCAGAGTTGACAGTGGTGGTGGAAATTGCTGGGGGTCCTCAGTAGAGAGGCAGTGAGCACTCCAGGGCTCCATTTATAAGGCTGCACCATATGTGTAACCCACAGAAGGCTCAATGAACCCCAATAAAGATAAAGGAAAAGGGGTGGCTCTGCTGCTGGGGAGGTCAAAGCCCCTCCATGGACAGTGTGGTCACTGTAAGGAAGGACAAGATGACCACTAGAGGGATGTCCATCCTGGGACCTCTCTTCTCCCTCCCATCTTCCAGGTTTTCATTTTAAAGGAAGTTAAAAATCTGAAGCAGTTGGGTGCTCCTTGGAGGAAGGAGGCAAAGATAAGAGAGTAGAAATCATTTACAATAAAAGGTCACAGTGGGTGCAGCAGTTTCTCTAGTTGAGAAAATCAAGATCGGTAACTTTTTTCTCTCCTAAAGGCTGGAGTCGGAGCTCTACTTGGAAAGCCTCATGATGGGCATCAGCTTTGGGCAGCTGTGGACAGCCTAATGCTGTGCTTTCCATTAAATTCCTTTCCATGGTCATTAAACAATCACTGGGTAGATCTGGCTGTGTACCCAGAAGATTCTAGTAGGAATCTGTGATAAGCCCTATCTGAATTTCAGGGACTTCAATGACAGTAAGAGGGACATCTCAAGAGACCTGCTGTCTAGGAAAGCTGACATGGCAGCACAAGCCATGAGGGCACTGTAAGTAATGACCCCACCTGAATGCACATTAAGGTACTGAGCAGTCAATACTAGTGACTTCAGTCAGTGTCCTCATAGTGCAACACTATGAAGTGGAAATTGTTGACATCATTGTCTAGAGGAAATGAAGGATCACTGAGATCAAATACCTTCCTCCAGTGGAGGAGCCCAGGTTCAAATCTGGCTGTGTTTGAATTCACCCTCCCCTAGACAATCCCAAATCACCAGTGGAGGATTCACTAAAAAGCCCTGGTGTGGTGACGCACGCCTTTAATCCTAGCACTCGGAAGGCAGAAGTAGCAGGATCGCCATGAATTTGAGGCCAGTCCGAGACTACATAGTAAATTCCAGGTCAGCCTGAGCTGGAGTGAAACCCTACCTCAGAACCCCTTTCCCCAACCGAAAAAAAAAAAAAAAAGCCCAGGATGGGTGTCTATCAAGACAGCAAAAGGGCCATGAGCCTGTTTCCTTGTCCTTTTCCCTGAATACTGCCCCAGGACCTTGCACATGGTTTCAGTGAACTGAATGCTATCACTGGGTAGAGAACAGAAGACCTCCACTCAGCAGACAAGAAGGAAGATGTCATCTGTATAATTCTCAAAACACAATAAGGACTTAAGGAGCAAACACTGCTAGGTGGAGGCACTTCAGGAGGCAGAACTTTCTAGAATTACCCTCAACAGAGCAGGCTTTGAGAAGCAGAGGGTGAGCCCATCACTGTAATAAGTCGACACTCATCATGTATTCTTAGAGCAGCAGGCAAACCATGAGGACCCCAGGTCAGCCAGCCACCACAAAGGCTCGCTCTGGATTTTGAAGACAGGCATGTGCAAGGGTGGTGTGAGATCCTGTTGGCCCACTGCCACAGACAGGGAACAAATGCTCTCCTTCACTCCTCTTGAAGGGTGCTTTCATGCCCACTTTCAAAAGATGGGAACCTTGCCAGGCGTGGTGGCACACACCTTTAAACCCAGCACTCAGGAGGCAGAGGTTAGGAGGGTCGCCATGAGTTTGAGGCCACTCTGAGACTGCATAGTCAATTCCAGGTCAGCCTGAGCTGGAGTGAAACCCTACCTCGAAAAAAACCCAAAAAAAGATGGGAAACTGAAGTGCGCAGCCTCTCGTTCCTTGGTGTGGGGCTGATTAACACGGCGCATGCCCCCCAACTTGCACTGGTAATTACACACAAGGTCAGGGCTTCCTGCCTTCCTCTAGGTACCATGTGTGTGCCAGCAGGGGACGAGGATGGCACATCCTAAAGGAACAAATGGCTTACTGTCTCTTTGAACTCATACCAGGTCCCAGAGCTCCCCATTTCCTTGGAAAACAATTTCTGGACTTGTCACCATTAAATTGTCTGAACCTTTTTTTAAGGGCCTCCCCCCATTTCACTAATTGCGTTCATTGCCTTTTTCTCCATAAAATTAATTAACTCGCTGTATGACCTTGGGTGAGGCGAGCTACCCTACTGCCTGCCTCCCCTTTAAACTCAGTTTCCCGCTCTATAACAAGAGAGGGCTACCCTCTCTTGGCTTGCTGACAGCTAGAGCATCCCAGGATTCTGTGACTGGAATAACCCATGACCTTGACACTCCAGACTGCTGCAGCCAGGACTCCCCAGAGTGCTTAGACCCTTTCACTCAGGACAGCTCTGACTCAACAGTGGAGCCAGCTCTTAAGGTTTTGCCTCATTCCAGATGGACAGGTGGGACTGCCTAACCTGACGAAGTCCCAGTCCCACAGGACCCAAAGCACATCGACCTCCGGCATGTCAGCATAGCTGCCAGGCTGTGGGAGTCAGAGACACTCCAGATCAGGGGCTGGATCCACAGCATAAGCGTGAGGCTGAAATTGTAATAATAATAACTGACATTTATATCACGCCTTTCATCCCCAAATCCCAAATTAATTAACTTTTTACGAGACATTTTTAAACTAGTGCCATTTAATAAAATTCTATTAGGAGAAGTCTTTTTTTCCCCAGCCCTATATTTTTATTAACAGCCACCAAAAATATAATTTACAGGCAACTGAAAGCCAGTCAAGAAAGGAAGGGAGAGGAGATTCTGCCGACGATGAAGCAAAAAAGCCAGTGTTGGCTGCTTGGGCTGAGCTCCTGCCCTTGCTGTTAGGGGTCTGGGACCTCTGGGGATCGCATGGGTATAGGTTATTTTACTAGACCAACAACCTGCCCTTACTCATTTCCTATTTATTGATCATCTATTTTCCACAGCCACCACACCAGCTGCTCTGAGAAGTCAGGTGAACAAAGGAGTCATGGCCCTTGCACCAGTGGGACATATAATCCAAGAATAGAGATAAGTTACCAAGTTATCAGGACAGAAGGTAGCAGGAATAAAGAGCCCTTTCCTCCTCCCCAGGGTGGCAGCCAACATGGGCATCTAGTCTGGAGCTGGGTGGAGGAAGGGAGGTGACCAAGTATTACTCTGAAAAATGGATATTTAACCTACAAGAGTGCTTGGCATGAGCCAGGCACGGGAGGGGAGGAGGAAGTCTAATCCAGGCAATAGGAGCAGCATGCATGAGGGTTCAGAGGCTGGGAGGAAGCGAGAACCAGCATGGAAGGACACAGGGAAGGAGGTGAGAAGATAGGACTCGAAAGGAGAGTGGGCTAGAGGAATTTTATTTCAATCAAAATAGAGGCTGAGGTGGCTCTGTGGTACAATGGATAGTGCACTGGACTGCTAGTTGATGAAAATGGGGGCTGTCCAAGGTTCAAACAGGTGAGGTGCAGGATGAATTATGTGCTTTTCCATAACTGGTCACTGGTGGCTTGCATCCTCTCTGGATCAGTGCAGTGTCACTCTTTATGTGCATCTATTGCAGTCACACTGTCTCATGTGGTCATGACAAGCCCACCTGAAGTACTGTGCATTTGCAATGGGGCTCATCCACAAGCTGAGATGTGTTGTCCCATGGAAAATGCGTATTATGTTCAGAGACTTTGTGTAAGATAGAAAATGTATACTACCTTTGTGAGAATTTTCATTGTAATTACATTTTGAATTGACAACCCCGTGGAACTATTTATTAGGTTATACAAAACATTATTCAGGGGCTGGAGAGATGGCTTAGCTGTTAAGACACTTGCCTGTGAAGTCTAAAGACCCAGGTTCCATTCCTCAATACCCACATAACCCAGATGCACAAGGTGGCATATGCGTCTGGAATTCATTTGCAGTGACTAGAGGCCCTGGCATGCCTATTCTCTGTTTTTCTTTCCCTCTGCCTATTTGTCTCTCTCTCTCAAATAATATATGTTTTAAAAAAACATTATTCAAATTCACTTCACTGTGGTGGAGCATCTCTGTGTTCTGTCTTTAAGAAACAAGGATTTTACATGAAAATGAATCCATGTAGCCTGCATAGGGTACGGGTGGACTTGCCACCTAAAGAGCTGGCTGAGGTCACAGTGTGTGCCTGGCCCACTCCTCATTCTTCAATGAAGTAGAAGAAAGGGGAAAATTCCCATGGGCTCAGACTACGTGAGGCTGAGCTGGGGTTCTAAGAGCCACTCAGCCTCCACCATCCATCACACTGACTAGTCAGATTCAGTAAGAAAAAAAGTACAGAAAGAAAATAGAAAACTTTCTTTTACTTCCTTCCTTCCTTCAAAAAAAAATTTTTTTTTTACACAGAGTCTCACCTTGTAGCCCAGGCTGGTCATGAACTCAAAGTGATTGATTCTCTTGACTCAGTCTTCCAGTGCTAGGATTACAAGTGTGAGCCACGAGGTCTAGCTTTAAACTTTTCCACTTTCACCCTCAGTCCTAGTAAGGAAGGGTGGCGGGGGGCGGGGGTCAAGAGCTCTAGAGCCCCCAGACACTTCCATTTCAAACTGAAGACTGAGTCCTCTTTCCTAACTTGGCACCTTGTCAACCTCAACAGCAGACTAGGCTAAGTGTGGTGAAATACTCCAGGCCAGGTGGGGAGCCTGAGTCCCTCTTCAGCCTTGTTTTGCTCTGGTCCTAAGCCTGAAGTGGGTTTGGGGCTTTTGTATTATTGAATTTTCTTCATCACTATTGGCTATGATTTGATATTTCAGCAGTTTTACATAAAAGTCCAGATTTAGAACTCCTCTTTAAAAGAAAACTAGGAATTCAAAAGAGCTGGCCACATGGGGCCTGAGCCCTACCATGAGACAGTCGGTGGGAGCCGAGTGGCACCTGCAGCTCGGTGGTGGGACACGGAGTGCCCTGGCCTACTGCACAGGGGACCATGGTTTTCCATTGTGCCCAGCAGGGCTCTGGATGCGGGACGCCATCTCTCCATGGGCCGGCTCCTCCTCATCCTCCGTTGTCCTCCCAGTACAGGTCTCCCTGGCACACTTCATTCTCTGGGACAGTCTCCAAGTCACCACACTGCCAAGCAGGGCACAGATGCTCAACACTGCCTGCTGTGTGAACCAGGCCAAGTGGAAAGAAGACATATCGGAGACCACACCCTCCCCTCTTCAGCTCCCCAGACAGATTTTTCTTCATGGTGATGTTTCCAGATCACTGGGGACAGTTGTCCTCTGGGTGAAACCAACCCTCAGCATCCTTCTAAGTAAATTATACCTTCATCATACTTAGAGGCTTGAAAAGAGTCATCAGAAGCTGAAAATTACATATGGAGTTCGAGGTGACTTTGAAGCCATGTAACTGCCTCCCTTTCTATTGTACAAACAAGAATTTCTTGACTTTCCTTTTTGAAGTTGCCAGAGCCCTGTCTTGTTACTATTAAAATGGAGTTTCACAATGGTCCTAAACCCGTTCTTCTTGTTTTCCTGAAGGAGACAAACTGTCATTCAACCACAAATAAAATCTTTTATAAAACAACAAATGTAAGGGCAACCTGCCCAAGTGAGAAGCAATTGCTTTTCTACACTGGAAGAATAGAGCATTGCCTCCTCTTCTGCTCTACAAGCATTTTCTAAGCGCCTACTGCATACAGGACCCGAGGACACGTAGGAGTAACTAGCTGGTAAGGAGCCATGCGTACAAAGAAAAGCTCAGAAGACACATCAGAGGCCAATCATGCGCACAGAAAAAGAGACAGAACCTCTTCACTAAATCAAAGCAGGTTCTAGCAGGCAAGTCTGCAGGCCTTTATGACAAAGTAAAGATTCTTTCAGTGCCCATGTTCTGACTTCAGCAGTTACCTAAACCAGTAAGACCAAATAAAATGGGGAAAATAAGAGGGGCTGGGGAATGGCATGGCGTGTGAAAGCACTTGCTGCGCTAGCCTGAGTGCCTGAGCTGGCCTGAGGCTCCCCAGTCAGCACCCATGCAACAAAGCTGGACATGGCTACACAGGCCAGTACCCCTAGTCCTGTGGGGAGTAGAGGCAGGAGAATCACTGTGCTCACGGCTCCATCAGTCTGACCCAAAACAGTAGCTCCAGGCCTAGTAAGAGGCTCTGTCTCAAGGAAACTAGCAGAAGAGGGATAGAGGCGGATACCTGACATTCTCCTCTGGTCTCCACATGCACATGTAGGTTGTGAGCATCTGTAAACATACATGCACACATCATCTATATGCCGCCCAAACACATAAACACATGTGCACAAAAGAGAAGAAAGGAAAAAAGAAGAGAAGAGGATAGGTGTCAGGAGCCTTGAGATTCAAGACTGAGGAATTATGACCCAGCAGGCCATTCGTATTTTCTTCTCCCCTTTGAAGACAAGGTCTTAGGAGCACTAGGCTGGCCTCACTCGCTACACAGTATCCCAAGTACTGAGATGCCAGGCAGTGCTGAGGAACAAATCCAAGGCTTCAAGCACTCTACCAGCTGACCTACATGCCATTCATTCATGTGCCATTGAGCCTCTTTCACTTACGTGTTGGCGTGCTCGCAGGTGACTGTGCGTGCGATGGCATGTGTGGGGGGTCAGAAGACAACTCGGTCAGCCCTCACTGTCTGCCCACTACCTTTGAGGCAGGGTTTCTTGTTCTGGGCCCTCACTCTCCTGGCTTAGCTATCTTCACCATGAGCTTCAGGAAATTCTCCAGTTTACCTTCCATTTCATTGTCAGCACCAGCATGCTGGGATTATAGATGCCTACCCCAGTTCTGGCTTTTTATGTGGGGTCTGGGGAATTGAACTCTTGGACTCCAGTACGACTGGTCAGTGTTTTATCCACTGATCGATGTCTCATCCCCTTACTTGCCTCAAAAAAAAATTTGAAATAACTATTATTTTTAAAAATAACCAAGCTCCATTATTTTCAGTGGGAAATTAAGGTTCAGAAGTCTTACCTTGACTATCCCCAAAATCCAGCTCAAAAGCCAACATTTTAAAAAATCAAATATATATGCATATATTTATATATATATATATGCATATATATTTGAGTGAGAGATGGAGAGAGAGAGAAAGAGAGGGCATGCCAGAGCTTCCTGCTGCTGCAAATAAACTCCAGAGGCATGTGTCACTTTGTGGATCTGGCTTTACATGGATACTGGGGACTCACACCCAGGTCGTCAGGCTTTGCAAGTAGGTGCCTTTAACCACTGAGCAATCTCTCCCACCCCACAAAAATCCACTCTTTCCTTCATCTCTGCTCCCTCTATAGTTCCCTCAGCTACCTAACTGCATGCCAGACATTGTCCCACGTGTTCACAGCAATGTCCTACTTCCTCTGCAGCATCACTAAGCACAAGGGGCCCTTCTCACAAGCCTCTTGCAGAGGGGGTAAGCCAGTCCTAGAGAAAGCTGACCAGCTATCCAGAGACACTGAGCAACATCCCAAGCAATGTAGCTGCTGGGAACTTCTGCTGCTCTATACCAATGGCCCAGCAGAGAACAGGACAGGACAAAAGGCTCCAGGGGCCAGAGCTAAAGACCAAGTACTAAGGAGTAATGAAACAAGATGTCTAGACATGGCCTGATCAAATCCTCAACTCTGTGATAAAGAGGACATTCCTAATGCCTTCATACAGGAAAGCCTATGGATAAGCAAGACTCAGGTTAAGGGGAGTTCAAGGGTATAGTGGCTAAAGGCTTGGAGAAAAGGACTCTCAAGCCAGCACTCAAGGATGAGAAAAAACAATGACCTTTTCAGATTTGCAGACTTTGACCCATGCAACACCGCTCTGAGGAGAGCACTCTGGAAAGAGAGCGCAGAGAGACTCTAGAAAAGAGACCAGAACCCAACAAGACAGAAGATGACAGAAGAGGCTCAAGACAGCTGAAACACAACTTTCAAAAACAAAATGCCATTTTTTTTTAACTTAAAAGCTAGAAATAAAACGTATATCCCATTAACTAAGAACAGATCACAGAGAAAAGGATGAGGCAGGCACATACAGGCTGAAAGTTCAAGTACATGAGGTGTGGGGCATGGCATTCTTTGAGGGGAATTAGTGATGCTAATTTAGTCTTGTCTGACTTTAAACATATTTGTCAAAAATTTACACAGCTCAGTGGAAAGGGATCCATATCTGGAACTAGGAAAAACAAGTCAGAATCATATCCAGATAATGAGTCTGCTTTCCAACATCAAGTTCCCATTAATGCTGGGCTACAAGAGGGTCTACACTCATTAAATTCTCCCTAAAATAATAATGATTATCTTAGTTAGCCTGTGCTAACTTCACTCTCCATTGGAGAATCTGTTTCTCTTTTTCAGATGGAAGAAAAACCTGAGGAGATAAACCACCTAGTGTACTCCACCCCGGCTCTAGCTGAAGCCAGGGAG
Source organism: Jaculus jaculus (assembly GCF_020740685.1). Lineage (NCBI taxonomy): Eukaryota > Metazoa > Chordata > Mammalia > Rodentia > Dipodidae > Jaculus > Jaculus jaculus. Next base: position 141,546,970 of record NC_059102.1, read on the forward strand.
GAATTGGGGCAATGAGCAAGAGTGCTGCTTTCTCGGTGAACCTGGTATCAGCACCAGGGTGAAGGAGATAAGATACTGGGGATACTCAATACCTACCAAAGCAGATCCAGAGGCTCCTAAGTACTCATCACTGACGTAGACTTAAAACGCTCCCAACATGGCTCAGGGAATTTTGCGGAAGAGGAGGAAGAAAGATTTTTAGAGCCACAAGTTGGGACATTATGCACAGAGACAATGCCCATAACTGACTGCTGCCCCCACAATGCATAACCTGCAATCCCCACGGGTATGACCTGCATCCCCAATGAGGAGGGTCCCTTGGTGGGGCAGAGATGAGGGAAAGGATGGTACCAACATGTGCTGTTTACATACTGACTATGTCCATAACTACTAAAAAATATAAGAAATAGGACCACAACTTGCAAATCAGAAGGAGCAAGGGGGAAAGGGACAAGTGGCAAGAGGAGGAAGAGAGCCAGAATTCGAGAGTGGAATTAAAACAGAGCAAACAAAAAGCATATTGGCAATCTGACAAAAAGCAGGAGGGAAAATCAAAGGTAAGGACAGGAAAAGAAGTTCAGAATTAAATAACTGCAATAAATATGGATGGCATATAAATTTCCTGGTTTAAAAAGCAGATATTACAAACTGGGGGATGCAGGTACGTCAGTAAGGCTAAATAAAACAGCGGAGCCTATCCTGACAGTGAGAGACTACTGATGAGGAAAGTCAGATGACATACTTGGAAGCCCTCTGTATTCTTTTTATGGCTCCTTCTGTAACTTTAAAAATATATATGCTATTTATTTATTAGACAGAGAGAGGCAGATAGCAAGAGAATGGGCATGCCACAGTCTCTAGCCACTGCAAACGAACTCCAGATGCATGCACCAACTCTCTAGCCCTCCTTTGATATCTTTTTAAAACTTTAAAAAAATATTTTATTTATTTCTAAAGTGGAGGGTGGAGAATTGGTGTGCCAGGGCTTTTAGCCACTGCAAACAGACTCCAGATGCATGCACCACTTTGTGCATCTGGCTTTACATGGGTACTAGAGAATCAAACCCAGGTCATTAGGCTTTGCAGACAAGTGCCTTAACCACTAAGCCCACTCTCTAGGCACCTTTGTGCCTTTTTAAAAATAAAAATTTGGTTTTATTTTTCAATAAAGGATTAACACATCATCCCAGGGATAGAAAGATGGCTTAGTGGTTAAGGCACTTGCCTGCAAAGCCAAATGACCCAGGTTTGATTCTCAAGGATCCATGTAAGCCAGATGCACAAGGTGGTGCATATGTCTGCAGATCATTTGCAGTGGCTGAAGGCCGTGGCACACCCATTCTCTTTCTCTCTCTCAAATAAGTAAATAAAAATGAAAAAATATTACAAACAAATCATACCAAACCTATGACAATAAAATGTAGAAATCATAGCAAGTCTCCATGACACAAAGATGCTCACAGATTAAAGGTGCTTGCTATACAAGCCTGATAACCAGGGTTCAGATCCCCAGAACCAAGTACAGGCAGACACGAGTAGCATACATGTCTGAACCCCAAGCAGGCTAGCCTGGCATTTACAGTGGCAAAAGCAAAAGAGACAAATTGGCCTCTACATGCATACAGTAACATTCTTCACACACACACACATACACACACACACACACAACACAATTTACAAAGTAAAAAGAAAATTTAAAATTTATCAAAAAGGATATACAATAATGAACTTTCAACATATCTATAAGCAAATGCATGAATTGAAATATTGTTGAAAATGCAAGAAGAAATGGAGGGGGTCATTATAATAGCAGATGGCAAAGTATTTCCCAGAAATGGACAGACCATGACAATTAAAACAAAACAAGAAAAACAAATGAGACAATTAAGGACTTGAAAAACACACAATTAGCCACTTTGATATATTTTACATGCATTTACAAACAATACACATCTCTTAAAAATTCATGGAACAATTATAAGCTGATCATGTGACAAGCCACAAAAAAAGACTTAATAATTTTTTTCAACTTTGAAATTACACAGGCTAAATTCTGTGACCACAAAGCAATAAAACTAAAAATTAAACAAAAAGAGAGCCACAAAAACTTTAGCCACTTGGAAATACAACCTGAAGGTTATTTAAGGGAGTATTTTTAAAAGAAATTAAAAGAGTGCAGACTCTTTAGAAATGAACAATGAGTTTACTATATAGCAAAACCCATGGGATATTTCCAAAGCAGTCACTCAAACACAAAAATGCCCTAAGAGGAAAAAGATCAAAATAAAGTAGAAAATGAATAAAAACATGAAGTTAGGGCTGGAGAGATGGCTTAGCAGTTAATGTGCTTGAAAGCAAAGCCTAAGGACTCATGTTTGACCCTCCAGATCTCACATAAGCCAGACACACAGTAACGCAAGCATGCAAGGTTGCACATGCACACAAGGGGGCGTAGGAATCTGGTGCTCGATTACAATGGCTGGAGGCCCGGACACACCAATGTTCTCTCATATTTTTTCTTGCTCTCTCTCTCATTAAAAAAAGGGCAGTCTGTTGGGCTTGCTTCAAACAAAACAAAACAAAACAAAAAACCAAGAAGTTAAAGGAGCAGAAAACAGAAGACTTGACAATAAGCAAGTACTTGAAATTACCAACCAAATAGTTAATCCCACCTCTCCCAGTGTCTAAGAAATAAAATTAAATTTAAAATATGAAAAAATAAGAAAATGCCTGTAACTACAGAAAGAGAAAGGTGAAGGAAAAGAAAAGCAAGGCTTCTACATATATTTTAAAAATACATATGAAATCTCCCATTTCTAAATAAATAAAAATTTCTACAACCAAGGAGCTACAAAGATGACTCAACAGTTAAAGGCCCTTGCTTGCAAAGCCTGCTGGCAAGGGTTCAATTCCCCAGCAACCCATGGAAAGCCAAAAAGGCATTTATTTGCAGAAGCAAGAGAGTCTGACATACACAACCCCCCCAACATACACAAATAATCCACATAAGCCAGATGCACAAGGTGACACATGTGCACCAGGTCACATATATGCACAAGGAAGTGCACACCTGGAGTTTGATTGTAGTGGCTAGAGGTCCTGGAGTGCTAATTCTCTCCCTCTCTCTCTCTCTCTCTCTCTCTCTCTCAATCTCTTGCTCTCATAAATAAGTAGATTTTTTAAAAAGGAAATATTTTTAAAACTGACTCAAGAAGAAATAGAAAACCTGAGTTGACTAAAAACTATGAATCAGGGCGGAGAGATAGCTCAGTGGCTAAGGTACTTGCCCTCACAGCCTGAGAACCCAGGTTCAATTCCCCAGTGCCCACATAAAGCTAGATGCACAAAGTGGGCATATGCATCCAGAGTTTGTTTGCAGCAGCTGGAGGCCCTGGCATGCCTATTCTCTCTGTTTCTCTTCTATTATCTCTCTGCTTGCAAATAAATAAATAAAAATATTTTTAAAATATGAATCATAATTATTGTGAATATACAAATAATTTTATGGATAAATTATGCCAAACATCATTAAGAAGATGTCTACAGGGCTGGAGAGATGGCTTGATGGTTAAACGCTTGCCTGTGAAGCCTAAGGAACCCCATTCAAGGCTCGATTCCCCAGGACCCACGTTAGCCAGATGCACAGGGGGGGCACATGCATCTGGAGTTCATTTGCAGTGGCTGGAGGCCCTGGCGCGCCCATTCTCTCTCCCCCCCCCCTTCCTCTTTCTCTCTCTGTCACTCTCAAATAAATAAATAAATTTTTTTTAAAAAGATGTCTACATTTTCTACATTGCTAAATAGAAAGTAGAAGAAAGCTCTCCAATTCTTGCTAGAAAGCCAATATAATTCCCCTATTAAAACTGAGCAAGGATAATTTAAGAGAGGAAACTGTGGCTAAATTTCCATAAATTTTAAGTATCAAAACTTCCTCATATAAATGTTAGTAAATAAAATATGGCATTGAATGATTCGCAAAAGAAATACTGCTCTAAATTTTTTTTAAAGTAATTCATGAAGTAGACAGCTTTCACATTGCTTCGATGAACTTACAAACAGACACAGTTAAGGGGAAGAATGGAATTTATTTAAAGATTATAGATCTGGGGCTGGAGAGATGGCTTATTGGTTAAGGCACTTGCCTGTAAAGCCAAAAAGGACCTCGGTTTGATTCCCCAGGACCCACATAAGCCAGATGCACATGGTGGTGCATGCGTTTAGAGTTCATTTGCAGTGCCTAGAGGCCTTTGCACGCCCATTTATTTCTCTCTCTCTCTTTTAAATAAATACATTTTTTATAAAAGCTTGCAGATCTAAGGGGAAGTACCCTCTATGGTGGAAGAAACTGGCATCATAAATCCAAGCAGACAGAAAGCACCATCAGGCAGCAACACCAAAAAGCAACGAAACAAAACAGTAGCAAGTAGCAGGGTCCCCACCAGAGCTCAGACTGCTCAGCAAGCCTTTAAACTGGAATTCAGATTTGCCCCCCAAAACACCTTAGGGATGGACCCCACAATCCACCCCTAGCGATACCTTTTCCAGGAAGGTGCTGGAAACCCAAGTTCCAAACTTTTACAAAACATCTGAGTCTATGGGGGATGTACATTCAAATACCACAATTCACTAGGAATTTTTTTAAGTGTATGTTATAAAGGGCATCTCTTACAAACAGCTCATCTACTCCAGCTTAAGTCAGGAATAACCAAGAATGCCCATGTTATTCAGCATGACTGGAGATACTGGCCAATGTACAAAGACTAAAACTAGAAACAGGAAGTATGAATACTGGAAAGGAAGAGATAAACCTGCCATTATTTGTAGACATAAAAAATCCAAGAGGATCAACTACAAAACTATTTTTCAGAACAAAAGCAGATTTGTAAGCAATCAGAGATACAGGATACATATTTGCAAGTCACCCGTGGCTTTCCTACATACCAACAATGATCAGAAGCCACTCTGGGTGGACAGCGCCATTCCTGAGAGTGAGAAAGCTATCAAACACCGCAAGCCCAGAAAGAAAAGCGCATGGCCCAGGAGGTGACTGGAGCTCTCCTAGGAAGTGTCAAAGATGGAATAGTGAGGAGGTCCACTCTTGCCAGAGGACTTCATTGCAGTTGCAGCACTTCCCTTGAAATGAGTCCACAAAGTCCATGTGATTCCACGGGACAGAATTTCTGGGAGACCTGTAGGATTGATGCAAACCTTATGTAGAAGAACACTTTTCTAGAAGAGTTTCTAGTATAGGTTCTATCTATTTTTAAAAGAACATGATCTTGCGCTGAGAAGGTAGAATAATTAAAACAGCTGAAAAAAATGAAGAATTAAGCAAACTGATTGATTTAAGAAAACACTGAGTCCAGAGGCAGCCCTGTGTACAGTAAGACTTTAAAAAATGGGCCTCTGCTGCTGCAGGTGAATGAGGAAAGGAGTGATACTGCCCTGAAGGGCTCGGAAAGTCATTTCTCTTCTGAGGATTCCAGCAAAACAAGCAAAATACAAAAAAAACAAACAAACAAACAAAAAAAAAACCACTTAACCTGAATCTAAGTACAAAGAAAGACCAACCCAAAGCATGAGTCTGTCAAGGTCATAACAGATAAAGACTTAGTTCTCTTCCAGGATGACAGACCATGAAAAGACAGGGTGACTACACCCACCTGGTTACCTAGAGCTCTTTTCCTGTAAGGAGTTTGGAGCAGATGGGGAAGAAATGAGTAAAATCTATAGGTGGGATACCAATATTTTCCTGTGTTAATTGATCAGTGTGCTGCAGTTCTGTGATGAATAGATGTCCTTGTTTTTAGGGAATGCATCCTGAAGTGCATGGCAGTGCTGGCTCAAATGATTCAGAAATGAAAGATGGTATAGAAGAGGAGAGGGCAAGGGGGAGAGGAAGAGAGGAGAGAGAACGGTCCAGCAGTGTGGGAACTGTTGACATCCGGCAAACGTGGGAAAAGAGCACACGGGAATTCTATGTACTGTTCTTACAACTTTTCTGAAAGCCTAAATTACACCAAAGTAAGTTTTCATAAAGGAAAGTATAAGTTGGGAGATTTCCTTGGTATGGTTATGGTCTCATCCCTAGATAGAACAACCATGAAACCTGCCTGGGAATTCTAAGCACCAAATTCTCTGACTGGTGTTACCTTCTGGGGAGGGAAGCTGGGATGGAGGCTTCAGCTCTCGTCACAGACTTTTATTAACTAAAGTCGGATACAATAAAAGCAAAGAAAATTTACAAGTGAAGAGATAAGAGTGAAGTGCCTAAAACAGATACATGAAAATAAATTCCAGATGGATGAAAGAACTAAACAGGGGAATTTTTTTAAGAATTACTAAATATAGGAAAATGTTAGGCCATTTTAGAAAGAAGAATTTTCAAAGTGTCTTCTGAAAACAGCAAGTCAAACAATAACAAAAATGGTTATACTAAGAAATGTCAAGGTCAAAAAAGACAAGAGCTAGCCAACATGCCAGGTTCCGTTCTAAGAATTTCCACATGTATCTCAACTGACCCTGTGGGCATGATGACGTCGGTACACAAGGCTCTCCCATCACAGGCCAGGGCACCTTTCACACTCCAGATTCTGGGCCACTTCCCATGCTGCTAGGCTGATAGGCACAAGTTCCCCAGTCCTTGGCAGTAGCACAGCAAATCAGCGCATGGTCTAGGAGCTGCCAGGCCCACAATTCCCATTCATTTCTTCCATACCTATCTTCTCACTACTCTTCAACAGAATTACCTTTGCACTGGCACCATTGGTAGGCACCTCATCTCTTGTATCAGAACTTTGTACCACCATCTTGAGGTGGCTTTCATTGTTCTCATATTCTGGGTGGGAGATGCCAAAGGCCATAAGGCTGGTTGGGCAGGGACCCAGGTCAGCCTGCCTCTGAAGCCTGGTCCCTGGCTACCAAGCAACATCACCTCTACCAGCTCCTGGCGGAGGATACAAAGTGGCACCAGCTTCCCTAGGATAAAGGCATCAATGCGAAGACACTGGGAAGGACAGGCTGGATTGGCCTCAGCTGTGGCCACTGAGCCATTCTAGAGTCACCAGGGACAAGTGAGGGTAACTGGGGCCCACTGAACAAACTTTCTGAGCAGGTATCATGCACCCATCCTGGGTCATCACTGAGGGTGGGGGAGATTTTGCACATAATCTATCCCAATTACTGATGAAACCACTTGAGATTGGTTGGGACTATGGGAGGAGGTAAAGGGCTTCTGAAACCACACCCTGTTTATCCAGAGGCAACCGAGGCCCAGACAGACCTGCTCTTCTCAGCTTACCATCCAGGATGATGCTCAAATTCTACATTGCCAGCCCGAGTCCTTCTTGCAACAGCTCCTGTGTGGCACAGCATTTCGGGCACAGGGCTGGGTGCTTCCAGGGCCTGGTGGAGAGCAGGCAGTATTCTGTCCCAGTAAGCAGCTCTCTTCCCAATGCACCTCTGGGGGAGGAGCCATGCCAACAGGCATTGGTGTGCCCTCTCTTGTACCTGCCACTGGACTGGCAGCTCCCAAGAGTCAGCTTTCCTTAGTGAACCTGTGGTCCACAGGTCAAAAACAGCCACAAGGGCTCTAGCCAAGTCATCCACAGTCCTGTCATCCCTGCCCAGCCTTTTCACAGAATCAGGCTTTGACTTGGTGGTCACTCTAGTCTGAGCCTGCATAGGGCCAGGCCAGGTCTGTAGAATCCTGAGAGTGATTGGACCTTTCAAAGCCCCATTCGCCTCTGCACCCTGTGCCAGCATCTTCCTGACGCTGCTGCAGCAAACACACTGACACAGCATGAAGGGCTGGGCAGTGTGCAAAGGGGGCCCCGGCTCAGACCCCAGCCAGGCATGACCACACACCCAAGGCCTTCCTGACTCCTCCCAATCACCAGTTCACCAACTCAAGACTCACTCAATCCAGCACACAACCATCAGGTATTTCTCCACAAGTGCCTGGAGACCTCGCTTAACCAACCAGCCAGACCACATATAATCAAGGTGATCCCTAAGACAGGCCCTCGGGGCCACGTTCCTCTAACAGTAACTCTCTTTGGGGGAACATGGCTGCATGTTGTTCTCTGAGAGTCAATCTTCCTCCAACAAGGACAATTCTGCCTTTGTGACAAGAGCAACCAGTCCTCAGCGCTCCCCATCAGTCAAGCGCTGGGCTTAAGTGCTGCCTGTGGATTTTGTTCACTGTTGTCCCCACTTTTTAGAGTTAGGCTAAGCCGGGTGGCAGGTCAAGGGAATGGGGTGCTCTTCGCAAGCCCCTCACTGCTCTAGTCACTACTACAGAATCGCTGCTCCCACCTCCTTCAGGGCTGAAGCTCACCCTCCATGAGCGGGCCCCTGCCAGTTTTCTCAGGACACCACAGCAGTGGCACCTACATGCACCACACACCAGAGGTTAGCCACTGCTCTGTCGTTCTTGTCTGCACTGATTCCAGCAACAGGAACAATTCGTACAACTCACTGGCCATTGGCTCATGAATCTTCTTTCCTCCAGTGGCCTTCCTCTCCTCTCCTCCCACCAGCTCAACATAATCCCTAGTAACAATACCATAGACCCTGGCTTTGCCACCACATCATGATCTCAACTTCAAACATTTGTTTACAGACGCCTGGGCCTCCCACCTATCCTAGCTCCAGTGGGACCTGCTGACCCTCAACCCCGTTATGTCTTCCCGCAATACCCCTCCCCTTCCATCTCTTCTACCCTGTGCATAACTATTCCTGCCTCAGGTCTCTACCTTCACCCTCAACAAACCCACAACCAAGCTCCTTGTCTGCCCATGCTACAGCATCACAGAGCCTCGTGGCTGGCTCACTGTAAACTTGTGACCACAAACCTCTAGTGGGCCCTTCGTACTCTTGGCAATTACCTACCTTTGCCCATGCTCATAGATAAGCATGTAAAACTCACCGTTCTCCTCAAGCCTCAAACTACCTGCTTCCCACAACAGTCACTTTCTCAGGAAAATAAAAGCAATTGGAAGAGAACATCTCATCGTGCTGCCACCAACTCTAGCAGACTTTCTCCATCTCACAGGACCTTTTTCCTTTGTCATAGAGACTGGACTGGACCTTCCCAACTGGACATTGGGTCTACACTGTTGTGGTGGTTTGATTCAGGTGTCCCCCATAAACTTTGGTGTTCTGAATGCTAGGTTCCCAGCTGATAAAGGTCTGGGAATTAATTCCTTCTGGAGGAAGTGCATTGTTGGGGGCGGGCATATGAATGTTATAGCCAGTGTCCCCCTCCCTGCCAGTGTTTGGCATACTCTCCTGTTGCTATGGTCCACCTTATGTTGGCCAGGGGGTGATGTCCACCCTCTGCTCATGCCATCGTTTTCACTGCCATCATGGAGCTTCCCCTCGAGCCTGTAAGCCAAAATAAGCCTCTTTTTCCCACAAGCTGCTCTTGGTTGGGTGATTTCTACCAGCAATGCGAACCTGACTGCAACAACTGTCTTGCCAACACAACATCACTGTGCAGGCAACTTCCCCTCACACAACTGGCTCTCCTGCAGCATCATTTTTCCTTGTCACCAGATGCTACTATGTCCAGAACAGATGGCCCTCTGTGCTTCAGGTCCATGGCCCTTCTCCTGGGCTGACTCCCTGCACAGCAGAACTCCTTCAAGCAGCCTGAGCTCCAGTTCTCACCACTCAACACCCAAATTTCAATTCCACTCCCGCTGAGCCACCTTACCATGTCACTGTGATCACTACCCTAGGGTCACTAGTGACCACTGCTACAAAGCTCACACTGACATTGCACTTCTCACCTCAGTGAATATGACTGGCTTGGCCTTCTCTCCCGAATGATATCTTCTTGGCTTTAAGGACCCCTCCCCTTCTGGTCTCCTGTCCCCCACAGCTCCCCCCTCAGGCGCGCTCACAGAGCCCATGGCCCAATGCCTGGGCGCTGCTAGTCAGCCCTGACACTAGGCACCTAGTCCTGATGTCCTCAGCTCCTAGTATGACACTGGTGCTGAGGCAGCTCAGCCTGTGAAAATCCCCACCCAACCCCTCCAGAGGCCTTCTCCGAGTCCTTGCCCATTGAGTACTGGGTGCCCCACTGTGGTGGTTTGATTCAAGTGTCCCCCATAAACTTAGGTAATCTGGATGCTAGGTTCCCCAGCATGTGGCAGTTGGAAATTAAAGCCTCCTGGAGGAGGTGTAGTGTTGGGGCGGGCTTATGGGTGTTATAGCCAGTTTCCCCATGCCAGTGTTTGGCACAGTCTTCTGTTCCTGTTGTCCACCTTATGTGGGCCAGGGGTGCTGTCTACCCTCTGCTCATGCCATTGTTTTCCCATGCCATCCGTGGAGCTTCCCCCCAAGCCTGTGAGCCAAAATAAACCTCTTTTTCCCACACGCTGCTCTTGGTTGGGCGGTTTCTACCAGCAATGCAGGCCTGACTGCAGCACCCACCAACATCAGTGCTCCAGGCAAAGCCAGACTAGTCATCTATGCCTCTTCTTCCTTCTCCCTCCAATGCCAGCCTGCCAGGGAGCCTCCTGCCTCTACCATCACTGCCCCATCTATTCTTACCATCACCTCTCACCTAAGCTACTTCTGACTTTCCTAGTGTTTCATTTCCCCTGTTTCCCCATAGCAGTCAGGGGATTCCTTTAAAATCCAAGTCAGATTCTGTCAACCCCCAGCTCAAAACCTTACCAAACCCTCCAGCCCCTTCTCGGTGGTCTGTTATGCCTCCCACCATCCAGTTTCCTCATCTTACTTTCTCTGCCTCACCATAGGGCCTTTTTGTTGATCCTCCAACATACCTCACGTATCCTAACCTCAATGCCTTTCACCCGCTGTTCTGCACTTTGAGAGTTGGCGCCTGTCAAGCGCCAGGGGTGCCTCCTCACTTCATTCGAGCCTCCACTTCTTGGAGTGTCCTTTCCTAACTCCCAATTTCAACCCTCCATCCCACTCCCTAGCCTTCTTTATATACCATCCTCATTCATTTTCTTCACAGCACTTAACACTATCTGAATCCACTGCTAATTTCCTTGTTTAATCTCTACAGAGGCAAGGGTCTTGCCTTACCACTGCATCCTCAATGCACACAGTAGTCCCGGTTCTCAATAATTTCCAAACGCACGAAGGGTAAGAGAACTCACCAGTGGGTGAATCAGTCATCACTCTAGTTACCTCCCACCGCCCCTGAGAGTGAAGAACAGCATGGCACCCCAAAAGGGAAGGCGAGTGACAGCCCCATGTTAGACTTTCCAATAGCCACATTTGGAAACAGAAAAAGGAAACAGTGAAATTAATCTTAGTAATATATTATTTAACGCAGCACATCTAAGATGCTATTCACCTTGGTATCAATACAGGAAGAATTACTAACAGGCAGTACCAAAGAGGTTAAACTAGTCTTTGGAATCTGGCATGTAATTTACACATATAGCATATGCCAATTTGGATCCAAATTAAGGGCACAGCAGCCACAGGTGACTAGTGGCTCTTGTATGAACACAGACCTAAAACATGAACCTGACATGGATACTTCCACACCTAAACATTTCCCTAACACCTAAATCCAGACCTAACTGCCCCCTCTCTCTTCCTCATCCAGCTCTCAACACCCCCATCCTTTCCTACTGAACTGGCCATAAAACCCAAGATGCAGCTTATTCTTTCCACTCTCTGCCTTATTCCTTTTAGGTCTATATTACAATTCTATCCCAGGAAAGTAAATTTCATTCGAATGCCATGTCTCCTCCAGATTCTCCAAGGAGGGAATAATTAGCATGCACTTTATTTATTTATTATTTGTGTGTGTGTACATATGTGTGTGTGTGTGTGTGTGTGTGGTATATGTGGTAGTGTGATTCAGGTATCCCCCGTAAACTTAGGTGTTCTGAATACTAGGTTCCAAGCTGATGGAGATTTGGGAATTGACACCTGCAGGAGGTGGGCTTATGGGTGTTATAGCCAGTTTTCCCTTGCTAGTGTTTGGCACACTCTCCTGTTCCTATTGTCCACCTTATGTGGGCCAGGGGATGATGTCCATCCCTGACATCGTGGAGCTTCCCCTCGAGCCTATAAGCCAAAATAAACCTCTTTTTTCCATTCAAACTGCTCTTGGTTGGGTGACTTCTACCACAACGCGAACCTGACTGCACCCGTATGTGTGTGTGTTTAAGTGTATGCACACATGGGCACACACATGCATGCCACAGTGCACTACAGAGATCAACCTGGGTGTTTTGCCTCTCCTTCCTCCTTTGAGACAATCTCTCTCTTGTTCTGACACTGCTATCTGCAGGGTTCCGGAGTCTCCTGGCTCCACCTCCACTGCCATAGTTGTGGTGGGCTCATAGACCTGTGTGCCACTTTGTGTTTGGTTTTATGTGGGTGCTGAAGATTGAACTCCTTACAAGCAAACACCTTTAATCACAGAACAATCGCCCCAGGCTCCTTAACAAGCAATTTAACATAAACTATTTATTCATGCTTATCTGGGCTCCATTTCCTTTACTTACCCCAAACAAGACTAAAATTCAGGTAAAACAAATCATTCTTTGTAAAACTTGTTCTTGTTGGATCATCAAAGTCCCAAGTCTAGGAAAATGTAAGTCAACCTCAACAGCAGGCTAGGCTAAGTGTGGTGGCATGTACCTATGACCACCACACTTCAGAGGTGAAAGCAGGGGGATCGGGAATTCAAGGCCTGCATGGACTATCTGAGATCCTAGATCAAAACAAAACAAATACAACAACAAAAATAAAAAGCATGGCCAGTAACTGACATCCCCCACAGCTGCCCATGGCGCATCACCACTGTTACAAGAGGGAGATGGGATCTGAGCTGAGGGAAGGTGTCAGAGCCCCCATGGCTTGTGGTCACGTCACTGCACTGCACCAACTCATCCAAGAATCCATAATGAGCACTTCCTCTCCCAGGCCTGCATGCCCCATACAGGGAAAGAGCCTGGGAGGATAGAAACTACAACTGGGTGTTTGTCTTAAACAGCAATAGTATCTTATTTGTTCAAGGATCAGTCTGTTTCTTTGGAGCACTCTTTTCAGAATAGGAGACTCTTCAGCCTCTATGAAGTTCACCATAAAGTTCAATGCATGCTCAAAATATTAAAAACCTTACAAGGAATTCAAATTATAGAACTGGGATTATGACTTAAACTAGCAATCATTTTAAATACATAGACCTCATATGACACTTTTATGCCCAAACAAAATATTCAATGCTTTTCTTGCTCCTAAGTGACTTAGATGACATCATATCTAAGAAGAGAAGTAAAAATAACCCTTAGATATATTTTATACCCCTCTAATTCTGATGTTCCAGAAGGAGGGCAATTTGCCCAAATCTTGGCTTTAGAACCCAAAGAGAATGTAGAAGATAAGCAACCCTGTGCATATGATGAGTAAATGAAGGCTGTGGTGCATCACGTCACAAGGCATCATCACACTGGAGCAGCTCTCCTCCCCTCCCCCCAGCACAGGGGCCAGGCCTGTTATCAGAAGAAATGCTTTTATAATGAACACTCATTGTGGACACCAGGAAATATAAACAAGCCTGACTTACTGGTCATTCATACATCACATGACTATTTCTACTGCTCCTGCAAGGAGCCATCTTACTATATAAAATCAACATCAAAGACCAAGATGGAATCTGCAAATACTTTTCCATAAAACACATTTCAAAGCACTTGCTTATCTCTGATGAGGCACAAACTAAGGGTTGCTATTCTCATAGCACATTGGGCTGGCAGGCTGTAACCCTGTCCCCATTGTAGAGCTGGGAAAACTGAGTCCCTGAGAGCAGAGATTGGACCTGAACACGGACCTTCCAGCTAGATGATGACCCCCACCGACCAGCAGCCCCTCACAAAGAGCAGTAATACTAACCAAACTCCAGTGCCAAGAGCAAAGAGGAAGGAGAGTGTTATTACATGCCCGCCTTAGCTGCTGTGTCTGCCTCCTAGACAGTCTAAGGTCACCAAGTCCTCTAGTATCATCATGAAATCAGAAGACATCAAAAGCGAATATGTGGGCACTTCAATTTCAGCTTGGAAAGTCATTCTTACTGCCTCACAAGAAAACAAATGGAAAAAACCTGACCAATCAATTAGTTTTCTTGGACCCATTGGAGAACGGAGGTCACAGAGCACAACACCACTTTGTAATCTGGACACAGGCAAGCAGAGTGATCCAGCTATTATGGTTTGGATTTGGTATGTTCCCCAAAGGCTCATAATGCTAAATGGTCGCAAACCTGTTGCTACAGGAAGGTGGTGGAACCTTTAGGAGAAGGGGCCTAGTGAAAGCAGTCGAAGTCATACTCTAGGTCAAGGATAAGTCCTCGAACTCCTTTCCTCCCTCTGTGTTGGGCTTGTAGCTGCCGTGAAGTAAGTAAGGACTGGTGTTCTACTCTGAGCTCCCCTCCAAGATGCTCTGCCTCTCCACAGACCCCAAAACAGCAAATCCAACAGACCATGGACAGAAAACCCTGAAACAGTGAGCCAACACCATTTCCTACCTTTAAGTTCATTTGTGGCATTTTATCATACCATGAGAAGCCAATGAACACAACAGCTTACTTGTAGCTAGCAGATGGCAGAACACGTCAACAGGAGCTGACTAAATACCACAGATTGAGTGTGGACTAGCTTCAGCCTTATAGGTATTTTTTTTTTTTGGTGGGGGGGGGCATCCAGACCCAGGGGAAATACCACACTCAAAGCTGTTTACCTCCAAGTTCAAAACAGGTTCCCTTGCTGGGGCTTACAGAAAACCCCACTGGCTCAGTAAGGCAGGCTAGACAGCATCAATTTAACATTCACAGAGAGAAACATTCTGAAATAGCAAATGAGATTAAGTCTTAAGAGTACCAAATACCTCCTCTCTCTACTAGCCTGTCACATCAAAAAGACTCCAACTAGTATCAGATTGTCAATGAGAGCTGCAAGATGATGCTATTCAGGAAGACTTTAGGGAAAGCCAAAGATAACAAGAAAGACAGAGAAAACAAGAAACAGATAAAAAAGGAAATTGAAGTTTCTGATATCTATGCAAGAGCAAACATTGGATATATCCCAGTATCTAGTTCTCACTTAAACATATGCTCAGTTCCTCTGACTGGAAATATACCATGTCTGGCTTTCAGAAAAATGTACATTCCAAAAGGCAAGAAACACACACAGCATGCATCCTACCCAGGGACAGACAGAACACATATTTTGGAACTGTCATAGGTAATGCTAAAAAACAACTCTGATTCAAGGGTTCTAATGGAAAAATGAGACAGCATGAACCAACAGAAGGCTAACATAAGCAAGGAGATGAAAACTCTATGAATGAAGGATCCAGAGAAAATGCTAGCAATGAAATCCACAGTAATGGAAACAAAGAGTATGTTTTGTGATGAGCTCCTTGGTAGACTAGATACAGCTGAAAAACCATCAGAGTTGGAAGACAGTTCCACAGAAACTACCCTGATTGCAATGCAGAGATGAGACAAAAATGACATAAACTGGTTTCCACTGGAACATGGAAAATGCTGGAAAGACGCTGAACAAACAGAAACTCAACTTTTCTAGATCCAACAGTAAGAAAAGGCCACAGAACAAACCACCATTCCGCAACGTGGAGACAGGCAAATACAGAGGATCCTATCTATCTTCCCATACTCTCAGGTGGCAACCAAAGCCAGTGAAGGGCAGAAAGGTTTGTCCTTGCTAAAGGCACTGAGTTTAGAAAAGGACGCTCCTGAGAGGGGGGACCAGCAGCCTCACAGCTTCTCTCCAGCACGTGAGAGGAAAGGTAACAATCATGGAATACCAAAGAACACTGTCTTAGCCAACTAATGCATTCTGGCAAAGAAAACTAGCTGTCTTACTGACGAAGTCTTTACCAACAGCAAGGATGGGGGAAGTGAGCTATGTCCACAGCCAGTCCTCCACAGCCTTCAACATGGGGAAATGAAAATTACTCTGGCCTCAGCCTTCCATCATCTCAGGGAGGGCAGGATCTGAGAAGCCTTTGCAATAGGCCATTAACAATTGAGAACTAATCAGAAGGTTCTAGAGCATTTCCTCCCCCAGACCTTATCATATCCATTGGCTCCTCCCTAACAATCACAGTCATAGGAGAAAGAACTACAAGGCTTTGGCACTCTTCATGGAGGTGAAGAAAATCTGAAGACAACAGGGAACACAAACAAGAACATGAGTGGAAATTTTACCCTTGGGCACCTACAGATGAGATTGACGAAGGGGAGCCATTGCTCCCTGGGGTGCTAGGCAAATGCTCAGCATTGTGAAAAGCACTATTAAAATCAATATTAAGTATGGGGAGATAGCTCAGTGGTTAAATGTGCTTCCTTGAAAAGCCTGTCGGTCCAGGTTCACCTCCCCAGTACCCAAGTAAAGCCAGATACACAAAGTTTACACATGTGTCTGGAGTTCATTCATAGCAGCAGGAACCCTGGTGAGATCATGTGTTTGTGTTCTCACTACTCTTCTCTTCTCTCTCTCTTAAACAAATAATAAATATTTTTTAATAATCAATATGAGCCATGGTAGTGCATGCCTTTAATCCCAGCACTTGGGAGGCAGAGGTAAGAGGATTGCTATGAGTTTGAGGCCACCCTGAGACTACACAATGAATTCCAGGTCAGTCTGAGCTAGAGTAAGACCCTACCGGTTTCAGAAAACCAGAAAAAAAAATAATCAAGATGAATATGCTTTAGTAAATTCTTGTAAGTTTTCCTGTAAATAAGCAAAGATATTGAGGGATGGAACAACTTAACTTCCTAGTTGACGCTGGTAAGACCTCTCCCTCATATTCAGGCTGCCTTACGGAAAGGGTCATCACTCAAACAGCCAGCAAAACTACCCGTGGACTAGCATTTACCATTCTGAACATTCCGCAGATACCTTTGGGAAGCTACATGACAACTGCAGCCACTTTCTGCTAACGCCCAACTCCAAACCTGAGGTGAGCCACCAGCGGGTCTGTTTCATCCAGTGTGTGCAGAACTTTCCCCGGAGCCTTTCCAGCCAGGAAGAGGGAGCACTTTGCTATTGTCTTAGCAGAGGGACATTTGTCAACTGTGGCAAAACGGAAAACGTATAATTGGTATAAATAATCTTTTACTTGCATGAGCTCTGCTTTTTCTGGATAGATAAGCAAGTTTTAAGGCTGCTGGATTCACTTTCTGAGCTGGCCAGAAGTCAGCAATGCCCAAAGATTGCAACTTCAGGCCCCCCAAAATGCTTGTCCAAAATGGTGCTTTTCTGGCCAAGTGGGCTGAGCTGGAACCACAGAGGAAGAAGTGGTGGCAGTGGCAACAGCAGAGTGACAGCAGCAGTGGAGCAACCGGTGAGCCCAGCTGCAGAAGAGGCAGAGCTGGAGAGTGGCCAGCAGCACTGACAGCCACAGAAACAAAACTGAGGAGGGCAGAGCGCAGGCCCAGCTGCAGGAGCAGCTGGTGTCTTCCACAGCATACACAGAGGCAGAGCCACAGGAGCAGTGCCTGAGGCAGGAGCATCCGCCTGTGACAGCAATAGAGGCCAGAATGCTCGCAGAGGGGCAGAGATGGCAGGAACCACGAGAGGAGCCACAGTGGACACGGTGGTGGCAGCAGCCTTGACACTGACAACAACAGCAACAGCAACCATGAGGGCCAAGTGTCTAAGGGTCAGGAAATGTTACACTAGCTGCTGTCAAGGGCTAGAGAATCTTGACACTAAGCTATAAGCCTAAGAGCTGTAACCCTGGCTGATGTCAAGGGCTGCACGGTCTATATACCTAGGGTTGGAACCTGCTAAACAAAGTACTGCAAAGGGCCGAAGCTCTCTGACTTCCTAGCCTGCATGTCAGCCGTTAACACTTGTGGACCAGTGGTCTCCAGTGCCCGAGGCCCGTGCGGAGCCTGTAACACTAGAGGGCGCAATCTGTGGCTGCTCACAGCTGTCTGCTGCTGCCACTCACCACTGTCCAAAAAGGGACAAAGGTTACAAGCATTGTGCCAAGAACCAGCACTAGAATCTTCTCCTCAATTATCTATGATTCTATCCAAATGGCTGATTAGAAAGACAGATGCAGCCAGATGTAAATAGCCTGACTCCTAGACAGACAAACATGAAACAGCACACTATAAGCCAATTTACTCCAGTTCCTTCAAGTTGATACAATGCATGTGGCTTCCAAGTTCACACTAAAATGCTAGTTACCTCCTGATCCATCACTATATGCATCATGTCCAGTTTTCCACAAAATAAGAGCAAGACATTCTAGTGGCAAAAAACAAAGTCTGAAAAACACACAGTGAACATCAGAACTTGACTGAGGTGTGACATTTCTTTGTGAATTGAAAGTAACCTTGATGAACACACCAAGGGCTCAGGTGGAAAAGGTGGGTACCATGCAAGAACAGATGGTAATTTAAGTAGAGAAATGAAAGCTCTAAGAATTAAAAAGAAATGCTAAAAATAGAAACTTTCCAAACTGAAAAGCAATGGAAAAACACAGTTGAGTACCTAAAAGCTGTAGGACAATTAAAAAGTGTATAATATATGTGCAATGGGCGTACCAAAAAGAAACAACAAAAAAAGAAAAAGAAACAGAAGACAAAGTTTAAGTAACAAATGTCTGAGAGTATTAAAAAGTTAATGGCAGATACAAAGCCACTGATCCAAGAAGCTAAGAGAATACCAAACAGGTATAAACATAGCCAACAAAAACCTCTACATATCTGCACATCATAGTCAAACCACTCTAGAAAACCACCAGAGGCGAAGAGAAATGTAGTGGTGAACTTTGTTTCTGGGCAACACGCATAACCAAAAGCAGTCTTGAGGGGAAGCTTCAAGATGGCAGGGGAAAGATGGTAGACAGAGGCTGGACATCAGCTCCTGCCATACCAAGTAGAAAACAGCATCAGAAACGTGACCTGGGCTCTGGAAAGGAGGAAGCTGGGCTTTAACAACCCCCAAACTCACCCCCAGCAACACATCTCCACCAGCAACACTCTATCTCCCAAAGTTCCACCAGCTGAGGACCAAGTATTCAAAATACATGAGTTTATTGGGGACATCTTATCCAAACCACCACATTCCACACCTGGCCGCCACAGACTTATACCACCTCTGGATATTAAACTGCATTCAGTACAACTTTTAAAAGTCCTCATAGTTTCTACCAATCCTAAGAGTGCTTAAAAGTCCAAAGTCTCATCTGAAGCAGTTTCTTAATTGTGAGCCTATAAAAACAAACACAAAAATTCCTAACACAAGTTACACACATATAATGGCACAGAATTTAAAAAAAAATCATACTGGAAAAAATATGGTATTGGGCACAGCAAGGAAGGACTGAACCAATATGCAAGCTCTAAAACAAGCAGGGCAAAGATCAAATCCTACAGCTCTGTGTCTGCCTACCATCTGCAACAAAGTCCTTTGGGCTCCACAGTCTGCCTCTCAAGCTGAACTGCTTAACTCTTGGGGAAAATCCATCTCAACCCAGCAGCTCTCTTTGACAGCTGATCTATAGCCCAGCATCTCCAAAATTCTGGGGTCTCCACTGAAACCCACAGTTCAATGCCATGCCTTCCAGGACCTCCATGCAAGGATGAAAATAACCCTGTCTCACACCAACCAGTGACTATATATATATATATATATATATATATATATATATATATATATATCTCAAATCCAATTATCTCTTTTTTATTTCCACATTAGGCTGTAGTGGGCTACCAAATTTGTTAAGCCATGAGGAGAATAAGGCCAACGTTGAGGAATAAGAAAATTCCTCCAGCATTCTTCCTACTGCCTCAGTGCAGCCCATCTTCAAAGGCGGCAGGTAACTCTCTCACGGCACCGCAGCTGAACTGGGCTGCAGTGCTCTGCCCAAAACTTTCCTTTCTTTCTGTGCCATACCCTTCTGCTCACATCTGTCCATTTCTTCTAAACTCAACCCTGCTCAAATTCTCAGGACATGGGCAGAATGAAGCTAGCCAATCATAAAACTGCCTCTAGCCCAGTACCAACAAAGCTCTCTTTCCTTACATAAGCTAAGCCTCACAGTCCATAGTTCTTTCTACATTAAGGTCTTGCAACTCTCACCATCATTCTCTGCTTAGAGCACTGCAGGGCATCTCTTAATCCAAAATTTCAAAATCCTCCCTATTACTGCTGCAAAATCAGTTCAAAATGGTCGAAATCCACACAACTTTTTTAGCGAAAACAACCCCATTCATGGTACCAATGTTCTGTAATAGTTACCTTCATGCTGCTGGGACAAAATACCTAGCAAAAAGAAGGTGCTGGGAGAAAAGGGGTTATTTTGGCTTATAGTTTCAAGAAGAAGCTTCATGATGTCAGGGAAAAGATGGAAGAACAGAGGCTGGTCATGACCTCCTGACACAGAAGGTGAAAAGCAGCAGCAAAACTATGAGATGGACTCTGGAAAGGGAGAAGCTGGACTAGAATACTTCAAAGCCCATCCTAAAGAACATACCAACTCAAGCAAGGCTCCATCTCTCGAATTGGTACCAGCTGGGTACCAGTCATTCAAAACACTTGAATTTATGGGCGACATCAGAGTCAAAGCACAGGAACCTTATCTGTAAGAGGAGCAAGACTTACACAAGTACATAAGACTCACCTCTAGAAACTTCTTCAAATAAGCAGAGTCAAGTGACACATTTAAATTGCTAAAAAAGAAAAATACTAACCAAGAAATCTGATCAATCACTTTTTTTTTTTTGTAAGTATAAAAGAAAAAGAAAAAGAAAAGCCTAGTGTGAAGGTGCATGCCTATAATCCCATGATTTGGGAGACAGAGGCAGAGAGACAGCTCAAGTATAAGCCATCTTGGTCTGCATAGTGAGCTCCGGGGTGGCTCCAGATCAGGGATAGCTACATTGTAGATCCCTGTCTCAAAACAAAGAGAGATAATATAGATAAAAAATAAAGATAAGCTGGATGTGGTGGTGGACGCCTTTAATCCCAGCACTCAGGAGGATTGCTGTGAGTTCAAGGCCAGCCTGGGAGTACATCGTGAATTCCAGGTTAGCCTGGACAAGAGCGAGATCCTGCCCCAAAATCCCTAAATTAATTAATTAAAAAGATGAGGGACTAGAGAAATAGCAAAGTTTTTAAAGGTACTTTCTTAGAAAGCCTGATGGCCTGGGTTCAATTCCCCAGTACCCATATAAAGCCAGATGCATAATGTGTCATTCACTTGCAGTGGTATTAGGCCCTGGCACACCCATTCTCTCTCTTTCCCACCCTTCTTCTTTCCCTCCCCCTCTCTTTTTTGCTCTTCCTGACAGACAGAAGAAAGAAAGAAAGAAAGAGAGATTGAGAGCGCAAGCAAGCAAGAAAGAAATGTTGAGGAATTTGTTGCCAAAATACCTACCTTGCATGAAGTATTAAAAGAAATTCTTCAGAGAAAAGAAAAAAAAAATGCAGAGGAAAAACTCAGATATACATGCAATAGGTAATGGATTAGAGAAGGAATCACTGTAACTAAACTAAAGTCTTTTCTCCATATTCCTAATTGATCTAATACCAGTTTGTTCAAAATAATAATATCAACAAATGATTAGATTTATAGCTTATGGATAAGTAAAATGAAAAATCTCATGTTGTAAGGGACAAGCCTGGGAAGTGGGACTAGAGACTGTCCTTCACATTTTTTTTTTACTTCATATTGGTTTATGAAGATATTAAATGCATTCTTCCATCCAAGTACTAAGCTGGCCTGACCCTGCTTAGTTTCTGAGAGCAGATAAGATCGGGAGTGTTCAAGGCAATATGGCTGTAGACTTAAGTGCATTCTCAATGATGACATTTTGTATGTGTAGAGTATATGTGTGGTATGTGCATGTGTGTGCACAGATGTTCATGTGCTGTGCGCACATGTGGAGGACAAAAGAGAATATTGGGTGTCCTTCTCTTATCACTAAACCATGAATTTCCTTGAGACTGGGTCTCTCTCTCAACCTAAAGCTACTATCTGACAGTGAGCCACAGCAATTTCTGTAGTCATCCCTCCATCCCTGTGACCTGGAGTTACAGAGGTGTGTAGCCACACTCAGCTTTTTATGTGGGTTCTGGGGAGTCAAATTTGGCTGTCTCCCTCCTGAGAGGCCCTCATGCTTAAGTGGCAAGATTTCCTAAGCTGAACTGCTGAGCTATCTCCCAGCCTCACCAATGAGATTTATAACTTACAATGTGCTTGGAGGGATATAATCCTAGCCAGAGCAAAGTACTTGTACTATTACAGAGTGCATAGCACTCCTTACAATGTGACAGGGTGCTGTTTAAAAATAGATTGATGGGCTGGAGAGATGGCTTTTCGGTTAAGGCATCTGCCTGCAAAGCCAAAGGATCCCAGCTTGACTCGCCAGGATCCACGTAGGCCAGATGCACAAGGGGGCACACGCATCTGGAGTTAGTCTTCAGTGACTGGAGGCCCTGGCGCACCCATTATCTCTCTCTTTCTCTCCTTTTTTTCCCCTCTCTTGAATAAATACATAAATATATATTAAAAATAATCAATAAAAGTAGGTTGATTATAAGTATATATTGCCTGCTCATAGCAATTGTTAAAACTTGTTAAGAGGGAGAAGATGGTAAATTATAACTAAAAGAAACAGAAATAAAGAATAGAAGAGAACCATGAATATAGGCACAAATACTAGAGATGGCAAACATGGTAAATACTAACTACATCACAGTCATTGTAAATGTGAGTGCACAAGAGACAGAGACAAACAGCATTTTTAAATACGACCCAACTCTGCACTGCCTACAAGAAACCCACCCACATTAAACACAAAAACACTGATAGAGGCTCAGGCAGATACTGGACTTAAAGAAAAAGAAAAGTAAAAGTAATAGAAAAGCATATCAACACTAATTAAAAGAAACTTAGAATAACTACCAATTTTAAACACAGCATAAGTCAGAGCAAGGGAAACTACCAGAGATAAAGGAGGCATTACAAAATGATATAGAAGTCTATAGTTGAAGACAATCTTTGATGTAAATGCACACCATCAAAACATGTGAGGAAAAAATGGATAGAACTTGAAGGAGAAACAGACAAATCTACCACTAATATTATTCACCCATAATTGATAGATACATCAAACAGAAACCTAGTACAGATACACAGTTAAACTGAACAGCACCATCAGTCAACAGGAGTTAATTGACATTTATAGAGCACTTCATTAAACAACAGCACAGTGCACATTCTTCTCAGGTCCACATGGAATAGTCAGAGTCTAGACCATAAAGCACTTTAACAAGCCAAAAAAAAAAAAAAAAAAAAAAAACAGAAATCCTACAATATATGTTTAGACCACAAGAAAACTATGCTAGAAATCAGTTTTAGAAAGACTAGTAGAAAATCCTAAAATACTTGAAGGTTAAATTACACACTTCTAAGTAACATGTGAGTCAACATAGAACTCCCTAGACAAAATACAAATGATTTTGAGCCCAGTAAAAATGAAAATAAAATATTCAAAAGTTGTGGGAAGCAAGAAGTAGAGGGTTACAGGAACTTTTTCATATACAACCTAAGAAATCTTAAAATCAATCACTTAAGTGCTTAAGAAATTAAGAAGAGTAATACAAACTTCAAGCAAGCAGAAGAAAGGAAATCATCATAAAAAATTAGAGAGAAATTAATGAAACTGGAAGGAAAAAAGGAATAAACAATGAAAAATTAAAAATATCATTAAAACCAAACACTGGGCCTTTGAAAAGATCTATGCAATTTATAGCCTCCAGCCAGGTGAGCCAAGATGAAAACACAAATCTCTAGTCAAGGGAGATACAAACTCCATCAGAAATAGATAAGATGGCATCACTATTGATCTAGCATATTTCTAAAAATATATATTTATTTATGAGAGAAAGAGGCAGATAGAGAGAAAGCATGGGCATACAGAGGCCTCCAGCAAATGAACTCCAGATGCATGTGTCAACTTGTGCATCTGCCTTACATGGGTCCTGGGGAATAAAACATGGGTCCTTTGGCTTGCAAGCAAGCACCTTAACCGCTAAGCCATCACTCCAGCTCCCCAACAGCTTCTTGATAGCACAGATAACACGGACTAATTTCTTGAAGACATAAGCAACCAAAAGTCACACAAAGAAAGACAGATACTCTAAATATGCCTGTATCTATAAAAGAAATTCAATTTACAGTTAATAACTTCTCAAATAATAAATTACCAGGCCCAATGTGAATTTTACAAGGAACACATAAAAATGGTATCAGTTCCATATAATCTCTCACAGGAAACACTGTCTAGATAATTCAATGAGGCCAGTATTATGCTAATACTTACAAAAGGCCAAGACAATACAAGAAAGATAAACTGCAGATCAGTATTTTTTTCTGAGCACAGAGACATAAAATATATATTTTTTATTCCATCTCATATATATATACATAATTTTTTATTCCAACATGTATATACACACACACACACACACACACACACACACACAGTAGATAGAATAAAAAATTTGTAACAAGTGTAAAATGTATTCTCAATGTGCAAAGTTGGCTCAACATTTGAAAATCAATTAGTAATCCATCAAATGGAAGACAAAAAGAAAAACTGCATGAGGGGCTCAAGAGATGGCTTAGTGGTTAAGGTACATGCCTGCAAAGTTAAAGGACCTTGGTTCAATTCCCCAGTACCCATGTAAGATAGATACACAAGATGGTGCATGCATCTGGAGTTCGTTTGCAGTGGCTGGAGGCTCTTGCACACTGATTCTTTCTCTCTCTCTGTCTTCCTCTACCTTGTTCTCGCTCTCAAATAAATAAATAAAAATAACTTTAAAAATTGCATGACTATACCACCAAATGAGCATTTGCCAAGATCCAGTGCCCATTTATGACCAGAAAGTTCTAGACACAGTAAGTTAAGAAAAAACCTTTCCTCAATTCAATGAAGACTATCTGGACAAAAATAAAAAACCTTTACAACTACTATCCTAATTAACGTAAAAAAAAATAAATGATTTCCCTCAACACCAGACAAGGATTTCCTCTACAATTACTTCTATTCAACCTCTTACTAGAGTCCTAATTATTGCAATAAGGAAATAAAAGGCATACAGACTGGGGAGAAATAAAAGTGCCTTTATTCATAGAAAACATGATTGTCTATATAAGAAATCCCAAAGAATCAACAATAAAAAACTCTGAAATTAATAAGCAATCACAGAAGGTTATAGGATACAAGCCTGATACACCACTCAGCTGCTTTCATAAACACCAACAAGGAAGGGGTAGAACTTGGAGCTAAATGTTGTAGCACTTACATTAGCATCAAAATATTAGACATAAATATAAATGCTATAAAACTGATGAGCAAAATCAAGACTTAAATAAACAGAGGCATCCATGTTCATGGAGAAAAGATTCCATATGAAGACATCAATTCTTCCCAACATTATGTACTGATTTAATACAATCTTAATCAAAAACCCAACTAGGGCTGGAGAGATGGCTTAGTGGTTAAGTGCTTGCCTGTGAAGTCTAAGGACCCCGGTTTGAGGCTTGGTTCCCCAGGTCCCACGTTAGCCAGATGCACAAGGGGGCGCACACGTCTGGAGTTCGTTTGCAGAGGTTGGAATCCCTGGCGCGCCCATTCTCTCCCTCTCTCCCTCTATCTGTCTTTCTCTCTGTGTCTGTCGAGCTCAAATAAATAAATAAAAAATTTAAAAAAAAATTAAAAAAAAAAAAAAGCCCAAATATTCTGTGGCTACCAACATCCTGGTTCTAGAATATAAGTGAAAATGCAAAGACTCAGAATCCTGCACAATACTCAGTAACAATGAAGCTGAAGCACTGCTGGATACCACCCAACTCCAAAACTTGCTACACAGCTTCAGTAAACACGGTGGTGTAGTACTAGCTAAGAATAAGGAGGCCGACCCCCAGGGCAGAAGAGAAAGTCCAGAAACAGCCACAGACACAGTTAGCCAGTGTCCGACAAAGGAGCATAGGCAACTAAAGGAAGGATAATATTTTCAATAACTAATCCTGAAATCACTAGACATTCATATGAAGAGAATGAAACAAAGAGCCCTCTCAGGTGGGCCTCCAAACACCAAGCACACGTATTTCCACAGGACAGTGAGTGCTCACTCCTCTCGACACAAGTCCACTCGTCTTCCCTTTGCTCCATCCAACACAAAGCTGATGCCAGGCACTCTTGGGTAATTTCAGATCACAGAGCCCATGGTGGCTTTCATTATCAACTCCAGACCTTCCCTTGGTGCTATTTCTGCTCCACTTTCTTCTTACCTTTAAGTACATACGTTGCTTTCTGAAAAACTACATCTATCTTTCCATTCCCTAGCCTATCTCTAGTACCTAAAGCATAGTAGAGAATAAATAATACATGGGACTGGAGAGATGGCTTAGCGGTTAAGGCACTTGCCTGTGAAGCCTAAGGACCTATGCTTGACTCTTCAAATCCCACATAAGCCAGACACACAAGGTAACGCAAGCATGCAAGGTCGCATATGCACACAAGATGGCACACATGTCTGGAGGCTCGATTACAATGGCTGGAGGCCCTGGTGTGCCAATTCTCTCTCATATGCAAGCACCCTTTCATTCTCTCACATAAAAAAGAGCCAATCTGTTGGGTTTTCCTCAAGAAAACTAATAAATACTCCACGGAAGAATGAGTTTTTATGGTTGTATGTTATGTACATGTTCTTTGTGTACTGACTAGAGACATCAATATTGCAATGCATCCAAGATCAACACCCACAGTGATTATCACTGAATGGGAAGTGTTAGGGGTGGTCTTGATTCCTCTTCGTTCATCGGGACTTTGTACTTTTCTTTTTTTTTTTTTTTTTTTGACTTTGTACTTTTCAATAGTGTGGTGGTTTGAATGTGAAGTGTTCCCCCATAGCCTCATGTGCTTGTGATTAAGCCTCATACTCAATCCCTAGCTGGGAGAGCCTTTGAGAGACGGAGTCTTTCTAGAGGTGCGTCACTATGTGCAGACCTGAGGTTTACTAGTCCAGCCCTCCTGGACACATGCTAGCTGGCCTACTCTTGCTGCTACCTCCAAGCTGATGTGACAAGATGAGATTCCCAGTCTTGGCTCTGCCATGCTTTCCTGCTGCCTGGAAACTGCTGGATAAAATAAACCCTTTCCCATGTGCTCCTTCTTGAGGGGTGTTTCCCCCCCCCCTCAGAAACGAGAAGATAAACTGCTGCATGTAGTAAACATTCTTCGTATTGGATAACAACAGTGTAAGAAAACAACACAGGAAAGATGAGGTATATACAAAGGGAAGTTAACAGGAGTGAAGATTATCGTGCTTTGTAAAAAGTCTTGCCATCAAAATCTTTTATGTAGATGGCAGTCAACAGGATTTGAAGTTAAGGAAGCTTTTCAGGATTGTGGGAGGTTTAGAAGCTCTGTGTTCCTGAGGGGAAAGCACTATGGGGCTCCTTCCTCTTGTCGGAAGCACACTGTATCCTCCCCGTAAACTCAAGGGTCACCCTAGCTGGCTCACGACTCCTGACCCATTGGCTCTGGAGTGACTTCTTCAGCTGTGGGTGCATGCGACTCTGGAAAGGAGACAGGATTCTCCACTGGCCCTGCCAGGAAGGAGCCCTCAGCCAGCTGGAAGGAAAGAAAGTAGCCTTGGCCCAACATGTGGAAGGCTGAAGCAACTCTGGATCTGTGGTCTCAGAAATCCCTTCCACATCATGAAACTCAAGTATGAGAACAGCAGCTCACACTCACCAGCCCTGCCCAGGGACAGCTTACCTGTGCTCTGTGCTCTGTCACTTAGAAGCCCAGGGCAGAGTTTAGGAGTGTAACATTGACTCAATGAGGAAACACACCAGAGGCAAAGCAACTTGCCCACAGTCACCCATCATTACGTGGAAGAAACAAGACACAGGGTTCCAGCCTTGGTCTGATGGATATCTAAGCTTCACAGTAAGTTCAGACACATTCAAAAATGCCTTAACTTTAAGGCAACTTTGGCAAAGATGTTGAGCGTGTGAGCTAAGCCACATTCTGAAAGACGTCAGTCCTGGACCGTAAGGGAGCCACAACCGAACCCAGAGGCAGTGTGGAATGTGATGCCAGCCCAGGTAACACACATACAAGTCCTAATAACCACACAACTGTCATCCACTTATGACAGGGACTAATCAGATAGCATGTCTGCCCTCCGCTAGGTGGGACCAACAGCACAGCTGTGAAAACTACAAGGAACAACATGGCCAACTGTAGAAATCTCTACAGCAGCCACAATGTCTACCACAATCTGTCACTGACATGGCTTTCTCATGTGCCAGGCCCTGTGCTTGACCCTGCCTATCTCCCAAGCCACTGACACCTCCCAGTCACTCTCTGATAGAACCTCATGTATGCTCACTTCACAAGTGGAAAATCAAGATGCTTTGCTTCCTGCCCCCTCTCCCCACCAATGTCCCTGCATGGGCTGTTCTCTGAGGACCAGTCTCTCCCTTCAACCACATCAGAGGGCCTGGTCACTCAGGTGCTCCACAACAACAGTTTCTCTTGAGGAAAAAAGTCTTGAGATCATGTAGATGACTCTGGCCGTCGAGACAACTGAATGAAGTGTGTCAAGAACTCAAGGGAGTTCAAGGCCAGCCTGAGACTACATAGTGAACTCCAGATCATCCTGGACTACAGGGCGACCTTACCTTAAGAAAACCAAAAAAAGAAAAAGAAAAAAAAAGAAAGAGAGAAAGAAAGAAAGAAAGAAAGAAAGAAAGAAAGAAAGAAAGAAAGAAAGAAAGAAAGAACAAACAATGACCTTGGGAGTGCCTGG
Organism: Jaculus jaculus; assembly: GCF_020740685.1. Classification (NCBI taxonomy): domain Eukaryota; kingdom Metazoa; phylum Chordata; class Mammalia; order Rodentia; family Dipodidae; genus Jaculus; species Jaculus jaculus. The sequence continues at coordinate 141,575,847 of NC_059102.1, forward strand.
GACCTGTCCCAGTAGTAATTCCTCAGACTGAACTCAGGAGCGCTCAGGCCCCTGTGCACAGCCCAAGTCTCTCCCTGGTCACAAAGTCCAGGCAGGCTCCAGCTCTCCCCATACAGTCCAAGTGGACCCATAGCATCAGCACCTACAAGGGTCACGATCCAAGGGGTAAGAGGGTGACATGAAGCCCTTGGGCCAACTAAGCTAATGAGGTAGAACATTTTTACTATAAAGAATTAGTCATCCCCGCTTTCTCCAGACCTCAGTTTCTCCTTCTGTGACGTAGGGCCAATCATCCTTGCTAAGCCTGTTTCTCAGTATACAGAGTCAGCGAGAAAACAGATGCCCGGCCCACAAACCTGAGCAGCTAAATCAAGACAGGCCTGGTGAAGTCATCACCCCTTGGAGACGGTTCCACTTCACAAAGGTCCAACACTGCTCTTGGAGGGCCTGGCAATGGCTGACCAGGAGCCAGCCAAGCCTCTCTTGACTACAATTCGCCAAGTTCGCTCCTGGCACCAAAACCTGACAGCAGAGACAGCCAGAAAGCCTGCCAGCCAGTTTCCTCTTCACACACACACACACACACACACACACGCACACGCACACATGCACGTTCACGCATACACACTCTTCATAAATAAAAATCTGATTATCAGAGGCTTTTTCCAAAGCTAATGTGACTGAGTTTTAATCTTTTATAAAGAAAACCTCATAAAAGATTCAAGCAAGGCCCACCCATCTCAGGAGACTGAAAGTGGCTCTAGGCGACCTCAGTGACACACACCCGATTGGCCCCAGGAGTCTTGTCATCAGCCACAGAGCCGTGTGCCAGCCCTTCGCTGTTCAGTGGAGCCTTCAGCAGGGGATGCTGGCTCACCAGCCCCTCGGCTCCTGCCAGCTCCGCTCCTTGCTGCACTCGACACTCTCGGCTGCAGCTCTACACAATCAGGGAAGCCCTGCGCCCCTTGGCAGTGTGCAGCCTGGATAACACGCACAGATGACAACATGAGAGAGTAAAGAAGGCCCCACTCCTGGCAATGGCTGATCCCAGCCCTGCAGGGAACGCCAGCCTGAGGATGGAGGCCAGCCTCTGGAAGCTAGCCCCAACATCTTCCTTCCTGGATTCTTTCACTCATTTGTTCATGATGGAATTATTTGCTGTGAGACTACCATGTATTCGATGCTGTGGGTAGCACAAATGCACTAATGAGCATTAGAAACAAAAGCCTTCCCTGCTTTGTGGAGTAAGGCCTGACCCCAAAGCTAGTGTACAAGGTGAGCCAGAAACAAACTGAAGTCTGGGAGTGTTCAAAGAAGGACGGGGGCTTATCCAAAGGACAGAGGGGCTACAACTGCCCAATATTCAATGATGTAAGCCATAAGGTAATGACAGTGACGGAAAAACCCACAAGCCCATAAAATACATCTGAGTCTGAATGGATATAAAGGAATAAGGGAATGAACAGAGAAGGGGGAGAGAGAGTTCTTTCTATAGTAGAATCTCAATTAGTAACTGTGGAAGAGATGATGGAAACAGTAAATCACTATTTGGCAAATATCATGGCCTTCCTGGTCACAAGCAGGGATCAATGACACACGCTAAAATCAGTAGACAAATGTAACCAGACACTGGCATAGTCTCAAAATGATGCATGGAGAAGGAGACATTACAAGCAGGATACTCCTATCTCAAATGCACATCCCCAGACATCCAACTTGTGCCTAGAAGGTTGGCGGACACAGGAACTGCTGGGGGATACTTAAAGGGGTTAAAGATAAAGAATTCACAGAAAGGCCAAGTATCTACTCCTGACTAAGGAGATGCAATTACTAAATGTAAGTGGGATGCTGGAGTGGATCTCAGATCCTCTGGTGATTCTGAGGTGAGGAACACAGAAGCATTACCAATTCTGTCATTAGTGATGGAGCATCCCTGAATCTTAAATGCTCTGTGGAGCAGGAACTGGTGTGGCCTCCTCCCCTTGGAGAAGACACCACTTTCTGTGTGTGAGAGAGAAAGAGAGACATGCAGAGAAAGAGAACATTATTCGGCCTTAAAAACTTACATTTTTGCATTTATGCATTTTTATTTCTGATTTTTGGGTTAGCAAGGCTCAATCCCCTATAGAATGGATACATGTATCCCAAATCTGTAAAAGTATGAAGTCTGAAATACTTCTAGCCCAAACCATTTCAAGCAAGGGAGATTCAAGCTGCAATTTAATTTTCCATCTTAATATTAATGTTGCACTATAATTTCAACATTACACTATGATTATATAAGCTGCTAACATTTGAGAAAGCCAGGTGAAAATGTGTGGAAACATTTGTTAATTTTTTTTTTGCAAGTTTGTAGGAGTCTGAAATTCTTTTAAAATGGAAAGCTAAAAACAAGTCATGTTAAGCCTTGTCCCGACAAAATTTACATTGTTAGGAAGGAGAGGAGAAAGATAAAGTATGTAAAATTCTTTTTCATTTTTTCTTTTATTGAGTATGCATATAATAATGTGGGGGTGCATAAGGTATGACCCATGTGTACACACTCCAGAGAAGAGCATCAAGTGTCCTCCCTAATAACTCATCTGCTGTTTCCTTAAGACAAGAGCATCCACTGAGCACAGAGCTGCCATTTTTGGTAAGACTCACTGAGGGCAAGCCCCAGCAATCCTCAAACTCTGATCCCCACAGGACTAGGCTTACAGGCATGTGGAGCTATACCCACATGTTTACATGGGTTCTGGAGACTTAGAACTTTGGGCTAATTAGCGCTCCTACCCACTGAGCCATTTCCCTAGCTACACATGCACATTTCTTTTTGAACAGGGTGTACACTATAAAGGAAAATGAAGGCAAATAGGATGGGAAGAGTGTGATTTTAAAGAACACGGCTTGCTAAGGACACACTCAAGTAAAGGATGTACCAAGAAAGTGTGCGGCATAGGGCCGGCCAGTGAGAAGCCCTGACATTACAGTGTGTCATGTGACAAATAAAGCAAGGTCAGGTGGAGCTGGAGCAATCTCTGCTCCATCCTGAACTGTGAGGAAGCTGGCAAGTCCCTTCCACCCTCTCCTTGCCCTGTGTTGTAGTTAGCTTGCACTGCTGTCAAATACCCGACAAAGAGCAGCTTGTGGGAGAAAAGGAGTTATTTTGACTTACAGGCTCGAGGGGAAGCTCCATGATGGCAGGGGAAAACAACTGCATGAGCAGAGGGTGGACATCACCTCCTGACAAACATCAGGGGGACAACATCAGCAGGAGACTGTGCCAAACTCTGGCAAGGGGAAGCTGGTTATAACACTATAAGCCTGCCCCCTACAATACACCACCACCAGGAGGATCCAATTCCCAAATTGGCACCAGCTGGGGACCTAGCATTCAAAACACACAAGTTTATGGGGGACACCTGAATCAAACCCCTACACTCTGGTTCCACATGAACAAGTCTCAGTCTCAATCTCCCCAGGGTAAGACAGAGTTGTCTCTCAAGAGGGATTCAGTACATAAAGCTAAGCATCCCTTGAATTATCCCTGAAGAAGAACCTTCCCATGTTTCTCGAAGTCCAATCCCAAGTTTGTCCCACAGGAGAGAACTAGCCATGCTCTTCTGGCTGAGTACCAGAGCAGCTGTTGGCCTGTATGGAAGATCTTGTATGCTGTAGGAAAGGCACACATCCTACAACTCAAGAATCACGGTCATCTGGGCTGGATGCTCTCTTTCAGACTGGAACCAAAAGTCTGCCATGATCACCTGGGGCACTGGCCACCTGCAGGACTTGTCCTCTCATGGCTAAGTGCACAGCTGCTAAAAAAAAAAAAAAATGCCATTTTGTTCATCAGTCACACCTCTGCTCCTTCCCAGGCCTTCAGGGCATCTTTCTACCCAGGAGACAGAGTCCAGTTTCGATCAGGGCACTTTACTTCTGCAACCCAACAATACTTGACATTTCCTAGTTGCAAGAGAATCTAATTTGATGTCAAATGGAATTGCATTGTAGACTTTCCTTTTCCCAGCTGTCTGTGGGGGGGCCTGCCACCTCCTATCTGTATCCAAGCTCATCACTAGCAATATGAAGAAACAAACAGCAAACTAACCCTAAGGGAGACAGAGAATCCACTAGCCCAGCCTACATCATCAGCTCAGTTTGTTTTTTCAGCCTGGGCTCATGGCTGTGATTTTTTATTGCAGTCATATAACACAGTCATATTTTCTGCTAGTAAAATTGTCCCTGGGTCACACAATGGAATCAAATTGATCAATATTTCAAAAATGTTGTAGAAAAGGAACAAACCTTTCTGCTGTCTCTCTCCAATAACACAATACACACACACACACACACACACACACACACACACACACACACACACCCTAAGAATGGCCTGTCTTCATTAGTACAAAGGAGTAACAACATAGCCTTGCCGTGTTGCCTTAAGGATGAGTGCAGCAGTCAGTAACTGCTTTCACTAACTCACCTAGCAAATATCTGCAAGCAACTACTACACCTGAAACTGTGGACACAGAGATGCATGAAACAGACACACTTTCTAGGTTAGTACAATCCTTGGATCCTTAGTAGGGATACCTAGTATGCATATGTCTATCCATCTACTCCTCTACCTCAATACCCCTTCCTTCCCCTTTCTCTTTTCCCTTGCCCAGTACCCTATGTACTTCTCTCATGTGCTGTCACTCCCCCAATACTCTGTTCAGGTAGACCACCTGCTATTTTCAACCTCCCTCACAGGATATTTTTAAGCATCTTGAAATGCCATTTGCATACAAAGCCTCAGCTAATTATACTCTCTTCCTTGGAGCCTAGGATGGCTTCTCCTGGATCCTCTGCCTACCTCAGTATTAAATAGCCACAAGGTCATACACCTCTCAGCAAGTGTCCTGGCCCTTCTCAAGCCTCAGTACTCCCTCCCATCTCCTCTTTCCTCAGCATCCCCAAAGCTTCCAGAAGCCAACACCCTGACTTCCAGATGCTCACCTCACCCTTTGTTTCATCTCTGACAATTGCAGATGTCAAGGGTAAATTCCACTTCCCCTGTTTGGGACTCCTCCACCTGCCTCTGGCCCAGCAAAGGCAGGGCAGGAGTTCTGGGTAACACAAGGCTAGTACTGAAAAGGATGTTCCGGCAGGTTCACAGGGACAAGGAGCCTGCTCCACGGAGCCTTGGAGGCATTCTTTCTCAACACCAGTTTCCAGTGCCTGGCACACAGTAGGTGTTCAGTGATTCAAGTCCTTGTGGCTGTTCAGACTTCTGGTCTGGCAGCCGTGTTCAGTGAAGCCCCCTCTATGGCTCAACATAAGGGAAATGAGTGATTCCATGCTAACTGTGCTCTAAAATAATGCACAAACTCTGCTTAGAAAGTCAGTCAGGGGCTGGAGAGATGGCTTAGCAGTTAAGCGCTTGCCTGTGAAGCCTAAGGACCCTGGTTCGAGGCTCGGTTCCCCAGGTCCCACGTTAGCCAGATGCACAAGAGGTCGCAAGCGTCTGGAGTTCGTTTGCAGAGGCTGGAAGCCCTGGCGCACCCATTCTCTCTCTCTCCCTCTATCTGTCTTTCTCTCTGTGTCTGTTGCTCTCAAATAAATAAATAAACAAATAATTTTTTTAAAAAAAAAAAAAAGAAAGTCAGTCAGGAGCAGTGTAGGGACCAAGGCCAGAAGAGGCGGTCTCAGCTGCCACTTCCTCCTGCTCCTACTGGTCATGTGGACAGGGCTGTCACTGACGCCATGCTAATCAAAACAAGCGGGAAATGGGAATTTTTAAAGATAGACAACCAAATTGGTCAGTTGACTAAATTGGCCAGCGGTGTTTTGCCTCTGGCTTAATCTCTGTTTGGCTTTCCCCCACCCCTCCAGTTTATACTACTTTTGAACAGAAAAGGTGTTTTTATAATTAGCCCGGTGTTTATGTTCCAATGGGAGGTTTCCAAAGGCTTAAAAATAGACCTACTCCTTGTACACCTTAAGCTCTTCCTCTGAAGATCTTATTTACACTAGCATTTCCCTTAGCAAATCTCCCAAAAAGGTCAAATGAGATCATACACGCCCCAGCAGGCAGATGGAATAAGTGGGACTCACCAAGTGCCACAACCCCTCGGCCCCACCCTGGCTCTCCTCCCACCCTAGAGACCAGCCGGGAGGAGAGCCCCAGGAGCACGTCCTCCAGTCCTGAGGGCCTGGCTGGCTAGGCAATGCAAGAGAGGTTCTACAGCTGGGCATGCCTCGGGGATCCAAGGACAAACAGTCTCTGGTTTAAGAAAGCCCAATTCAGGGGCTGGGGAGATGGCTCAACGGATAAAGTGATTGCTGTTCAAGCCAACTGCCCAAGTTCGATCCTTGCCAGACTTCATGTAAAATGTGGGAAGCCATGGCAAGCTTCCGTAATCTCAGCATGCTGACAGCAAGATGGGGGTGGTGAACAGAGACAGGAGAATTCCCAAGAAACTTGAAGTGAGCACAGCAAAGAACATCGGCAGGCAAGGATCCAGGAAGAGACCCTGCCTCACAGGAGGTGGAAGGCAAGGATGACCACAAAGCCGTCCCTCTGACTTCCTTCCACATGCCCAGCACGCGCCCGCGCACCCGCACTCTCACACGCGCTCGAGCACATGCACCCGGAGATGTTTGTTTTCGAGGTCGGGTCTCGCTCTGGGCCAGGCTGACCTAGAATTCACTATGTAGTCTCAGATTGCCTTTGAACTCATGACAATCCTCCTACCTCTGCCTCCTGGGTGCCAGGATTAAAGGCATGTGCCACCAGGCCCAACAATTTTTTAAATTATTTTTACTTACTTATATGCAAGCAGAGAGACATAAAAGAGAGCCACACAGAGAGAATGGGCATGCAAGGGACTCTAGCCACTGCAAATGCACTCCAGATGCATGCAACACTTTGTGCACCTGGCTTTATGTGGGTACTGGGGAATCAAACCCAGATCGTTAAGCTTTGCAGGCAAGCAACTTAACCACTGAACAATCTCTCCAGCCTGAGGAAAATTGTTTTAAAGTAGAAAACCCAACTTAGGGGCCAATTTATCTCACCAGAGTCACTGTAGTAGAAGGGATGCTCAAAGGCCAGTCATCACTAAATGCACAATAGGGAAACTGAAGCCCAAGAGAGCTGGACTGTGTTGCACACAGCAGGTCAATGGTACCACTAGACAGGGTCAGTGACATCCATCCAGCATTCCTACAGTTCGTCCCCACTACAGGGGAAAAAGACAGGCGTCCCAAAACCCTCATCACGTTCCACTGATTCTTTAATAGACTTTAACAATTTACTGACACCAGTGGAGCTTATAAAGTAGTTTAATTGAATTAATTAGGCAGTCACGACTTACTCCCGAGTTTCCCCCCTTTAGCTCCGGGGAGGCTGTGCCAGACGCCTGTTTAACCCCTCACTTCCTAGAAAAACTGTCACTCACTCACTTAAGAGGATTTACCACAGTCGCCTGTGGTTGTTCTCCAAAACTGTTACAGTGGTTGGCATGGATTTGGCAAAAGCACATCTGCACCACAGCAGGGACTTACCAGGCCAGACCTGAGCTTCTGAAATCCCCAGATGTGGACAAACACTATGCTCTTCTGAGAGGTCCCCAGGTGACAGGGCAGTGGGCAGACGTCACAGCCCCAGCACTGGAGCCACTCACTGGCTGGCCTAGGTGATGCTCGGCCTTCTTCCCTCTTCTCCACAGCCTCAGCTTTCACCATAAGAGGCAGGCTCAGGCCATGCTAAGTACAGTCCAAGCAACCTGAGTGCCGCCCAGAAGTTGTTAAAAACAAAGGCTGAGCTGGTTAGCGGTTAAGGTACTTGCCTCCAAAGTCAAAGGACCCAGGTTCAATTCCCCAGGACTCACGTAAGCCAGATGCAGAAGGGGGCACACGAATCTGGAGTTCATTTGCAATGACTGGAGGCTCTGGTGCACTCATATTCTCCCTCCCTCTCTCTCCCTCTCCCTCCCTCTCTCTCTCTCTCACTCTGTCTCTCTACCTGCCTATTTCTGTCTCTCTCTCAAATAAATAAATAAAAATAAAAATATTTTTAAAAAACACGAAGATTATCAGTCCTGGCCACACCTGCAGGTCAAGACCACTGGGGTGAGCCTCAGCAGTGGTCTGAAACACCCTCAGAGGTTGTGGAGCAAGCTCAAGTTGGAGACAGGATCCAGGCTATAACTGAGATTCCTTCTAGATGAGAAAGCCTGGGAAATCGGGCTGGACAGATGGCTTAGTGGTTAAGCCTTGGAAGTCCAAGGACCTATGTTTGACTCCCCAGAATCCACATAAGCGATATGTACATGGTGCAGGAGTGTGGAGTCTGTTTGCAGTGTCTGGAGGCCCTGGCACACCCATTCATTCTCTGTCTCTCAAATAAATAAATAAATAAATAAATAAATAAATAAATAAATAAATAAAATTATTAATAAAAGAAAGCCTAGGAAACAATGAAACCCATCCACTTACAAGAGACTCTTCAGAGCATGATACATAAAGGGGAAAAACTGCAAGCAATAAAAGATCTCCCAAACAGGCAAATAAGGTAAATCCATTTCATTGAACTCCTACAGTCAAAACTCACAGGGTGGGCTGGGAATATGGCATAGTGGTTAAGGTGCTTGCCTGTGAAGCCTAAGGACCCAGCTTCGATTCCCCAGGACCCATATAAGCCAGATGCACAAGGTGGTGCATGCGTCTGGAGTTTGTTTGCAGTAGCTGGAGGCCCTGATGCACCCACCCTATCTGCCTCTTCCTGTCTCTCTCTCTCTCCAAGAAATAAAATATTTTGAAGAAAAAAAAAAACCCTCCCAGGGTTAGGGTTATGGATATAGTTCAGTGGGTAAAGTGCTTGCTTTGCAAGCATGAGGACTTGAGTTCAAGCCTCAGGACCCACATTAACGTCAGGTGCATGCCTATAGTCCCAACATTTAGAAGGCTGAGACAGGCTAGCACTTGCTGGCCAGTCTAGCCTAATGAATGAGCTTCAGGCCAATGAAGAGACCCAGTCTCAAAGGAGATCAATGGTATATGTGAGACAACACCTAAGGTTGTCCTGTGGCATCCACATGTGCACGTGCATGCGCACACATGCACACACACACACAGATGTACGTTCTCTCCACGAACAGCACACACATGCAAAAACCTCACAGGGTTTATGCACTGGGAAACACACATCTTGTAATTATGGGTGTTTTTTTTTTAATCAGTAGAAAACTAATTATCAGTATCTCTCACAGTGCTGGTAAAAGCTAATCCTTAGATGGATGAAGATCAAAAAGCCAAGCGCTGGGCCAGAGAGATGGCTTAGCAGTTAAGGCACATGCCTGTGAAACCTAAGAATCCAGGTTCAATTCTCCAGGTCCCATGTAAACCAGATACGCATGGTAGCACATGCATCTGGAGTTTGTTTGCAGTGGCTAGAGGCCCTCACATGCCCATTCTCTCTCTCTCTCTCTTCCCCCCCCTCTCTGTCTCTAATAAATAAATAAAAATAAATAAAATCTTAAAAAAACAAAGGCCAAGCATTATGCACCTAGGAAGGATCTCTTGGTGACTTTCTTCCTTCCTCCTACTTTTCTGAGTTTTCCAACTTTTTCTGCAAGGAGAACCTGCTACTTTTTATAATGAAGAAGCACAAACTTGGTTTTATTTTAGTTTTAATAGAACAGAAGGACCCTGCCCTGATTAGGAAATAGAAAGTCCCACACTAACTTGAAAAGCATACGGGCTAGACTGTCCCTTGTACGCAGGTTGGGAGGGAAGGACGGATGAATGAATGGATGAATGGACAGACAGGCAGCCAAATGGACATACAGATGGAAGAAAAGACAGAGAGAGAAGCACTCTCAGATGGACCTTTCGATAACATGACCATTCCCTTGGTTTACAACTGGATGAGTTATTTGAGAAAGAAAACAACCCTGAGAGGACAAACCCAACAAACCAGTGACTGTGTCTCTGTGTCCATGAGGCCATGCTTTGGAGCACGCACCCAAGCATACCTGGCTGGCACAGCCACAGTCATTAGTAGGCCAGTAATAAGTCACTGTTTCCAGGAACTTCCCAGTCCCTGAAGCTGGGCTCGCTCTAAATGGCCTTGGCAGGAATGGGTAATTAGGAAGGGAAGGGAAGGGGAGAGTAAGAGCCAGGTGAACAAACACTAGAACCGGGTGAGAAGCTGGCAAGTCAGGAGGCGTTCCATGGACATCCAGAATGGGAGTCACCCCACAGCCCTCTCTACAGCCTGAGAAGCCCTGGCACCAATGGCCAGCTAGAGGCAAAAGCACGAAGGTGCATCTAGAAGAGCTATTTAGTATGGCAGGGTGGTACACACAGGCTGTGCTATAGGTACTGCCCCGAGAAGGATGTAAGATGACAACATCCCTCACCAGAGCATCAAAGCTTAGGAGAGGCTGGAGGACAAAAAGCCACAAACATGGTCCACTTTGAAAGTTGCCACCCATCCCCAAACAAGCCCAGGCCTGCAGCAATGACATCTTCCACACTGGCCCAGCAAACTCTAGGAAGGAAGATGCATCACCATTCCTACTGACAAGCACATAACTCCTGGGAGCACCAGGCAGCTGCCAACTGGTTGGTCGGATGGCCAAGTTTTCCTAAACCAAATTCACAGAAAGTCATTCCACAGCTTTGTGGCGTCAAGGAGGGAATCAACACTTTTAAGCCATCAGATCTTCACCTGCCTGCTCTGCGCATTTCTCCCACACTGGCTGTTGAAGCCGTAGCCTCACTTGGACCCAGGGGGACGGGATACATGGGGCTCCAGGCTCCCAACTCCCAAGCAAGAGCCAATAAGCTTTCTCCATCCCAGAAAAACCTAGGTTGTGAGCACTGCTGTCCTAGACGTGCCTGGGTCTCCCTTAGCATCAGCCACTGGGACATGTGGGAAGACGAGCTGCTCTTTCCCAGGGAGGTGCCTCAAGCTCAGTGTCCTCGCTCAGGGCACTCAGCAGAGGAAGGGCATAGATGTGCCTCAAACCCCAGCTCCTCACTCCCTTTATAGCTCAGCAGTGCCCACTAGAGAACCCAGGGACTTGATGGGTACCTGAAGTCCTGCAAAACCAGGCAGAAGAGAACAGTCAAATAGTGACAAGCTTTTTGTCCCAAGAACAGGTTTAAGCAAAAGCTGGAAAGATGATCATTTAGCAGGAAAGTTGTTATGGGGGGGGGTGGCAATGAAGAATGGGAGCAGTACTGTGCTGGAACTTAGTATTTAGAATACCTGAGACCGAATGAGTCATGAAGAGCAGAGGTTTAAGGTAGCAGTGATGGCTTGGTCACTCAGTAAAGCACTTGCCATGTACTTGTGAAGACCTGAGTTTGAATACTTGGCAGCCATGTAAATGCCAGGCATGGTGAGATGAGCTTATAATCCCAGTGCTCGGGAGGCAGAAATGAGGAATCCCCTGCTAGCCACGCTAGCCCAGTCCATGAGCTCTCAGTTCAGCAGCACTCTGGCTCAGCGAAGAAGATGGAGAGCAGCAGAGGAGAGAGAGAGCTCTGACATCAGCCCCCGACCTAAACATACACAAGCACATGCAGGTGTACACACACACCACACGTGTACCCACACACAAATGAACACAATACACACATAACACACGTATGCAAAAATAATAATAATAACAACAGAGGTTTAAAGACTTGGGTTGTAACTCAGAGGCAAAATGCTTCCTTCTCATATGGGAGGCCCCTGTTCAATTCTTAACAGACATTCCCTAAAAGAATCTTTTGTTCTGGGTCACAAGTTCTGGAAGCAGGGAAATCTGAGAAGAGGTGCCAGTATTTGACAAGGGCCTCGTGCTGTATGAACACAGTGGAAAAGCAGAAAGAAAAGTGACTGACTGCGTGTGGAAGAGACGAGGCACAAGGGGCTATATAACAATCCACTCTTGTGAGAAGCGACCCAATCCCTTGGAGGATTAACAATTTAATCACCTCTTAAAAGACCTACCTCCCCACACTGTCACAATGACAACCAGATTTCAACATGTGTTTCTAAGGGGATGTGAATGACTTTGACATTCCATCCTTACTGTGTTTTTTCCTCTGTCAAACACACGCAGGGAGACAGAGAGCAGCACCCGATAAGGTGTATGGAATGAGCTGTACAGTCAGCCCCCAATTGGGCCCATTCCTCCAGCCAGCCTCAAAACCATGTGCTTAGGGCTCACAATACTTTCAGAAACTTACAAAAACCCTTTTACTTCTTTTCAAATGAGAATAAATAAAATAAATTTCCTACCAGTGTGAGCCACAACAGCATAAAACAAACTTTTAAGTCAAAGAAAATGTTAACATATAGTATCTTTATGCCAAAACCTATGAAGTACAATTTTCAATAATTTTATTTTTATTTATTTATTAAGAAAGAGAGAAACAGATAGAGAATGGGCATGCCAAGTGGCCTCCAGCCAAATGCAAACCAACTCCAGACTCATGCATTACCTTGTGCATCTGGTTTTTGTGGGTCCTGAGGAATCCAACCTACATCTTCTGGCTTTGCAGGCAAGCGCCTTAACTGCAAAGCCATCTCTCCAGCCCATAAAGTATAATTTTTTTTCTTTTTTTAATGAAAGAAGGAAAGGAGTCCACAAAGGTCAAAATGCATGGGTCCTCACAAGTCACAATGTGGCCTTCTTCAACTAAAAGAATAATTTGTTACCATTTAATCATAAACTCCTGTCTAAGATTTTATTCACAAAAGGGATCTACAGAAGAAAATGTGTTTGAAATTTGGCGGTGAGTGAAAATAATAGGGCTCTCTACGTGTTAGGGCCACAACATGGTATGAATTAGTCACTGGGCTTTCCAGGGCTTGAAGACTGCTTGGACTGTCTGGGCCTCTAGCTCTTATGGCCAATCCTGACATATCTCCCTGGCTTCAGGTTTCATCTCTTAGTAACTGGAGGCATACTACAAAGGATGTGTGTCAGCCTTTCTTTTTCCCCTGAGACAGGGCCTCACTCCAGCCCAAACTGACCTAAAACTTACTCTTACCTCTGCCCTCTCAGTACTGGGATTAAAGGTGTGTGCCACTATGCCCGGCTCATCCTTTCTTTTTATGGGATGTCTTAATGGATGTCTAAGATGCAGGAACTGCAGGATGGAAAGCACTGCTGACTTCCAGAAAGAGACCTCACACTTAAGACCTATTCCCCCAACAGTGACACCTCTGTTATCCCCAAAGGAGCTCTGCCATTGGAGGGGGCTGGCCCCTTGACACTGGGTAAACTAGCTAATGGTCCCATCAGAACAAAGGAGAATTCTGTCATGACACCCCAGTTAATGTGGAGACAGTCACCTAGTGGCAGCCCTTAGTCTTCGGTGCATATGGAGTTTATTAAGACTCTTGATTGACAACTGCCCCTCCCAGAGATGCAGAACTATGGGGCCTGTGTTGACACTGCGCCCTGGGCTCTACTGAAGGAGTCTCGGGCACTACCCACCCTCTGAGAAGTGCTCATCTATAAGTGATGAAAGTGGAGCTGCAGGGGTCCCTGGCCTGCTGTGCTGTTTCTGGTATCAATTACTGAGTAAGAGCACTGGAGTCTCCCAAAACTGTGTGGTCTAGGAGCCTCAAACAGGGCACAGGCACAGTGTGATGAGTTCCTACCTGCCCCTCACGGGATTCCTCTACTCTCCAGCTCTGACAGCTTCAGGCACAGTTCAGTGCTGACAAGTCCCAGCCTTGACATCTCCCACAATCAGCTCAAAGCCACATGCTGCAGCTCAGGGCAACAAAGGAGCAAAAGTCTGAAACCCCATTCCCTGGGCAGAGCCCCCGCCCAAGGGGGCAAGAGACAAGTTAATGGCCAGAACCTAGAAAGGCAGAGTGCACCTGTCATGCCAAGGCCAGGGAAGGAGCCACTGAGCAGCTACATTTGCACTGCTGGGACAAACACTGGACCAGAGCAGCTTACGGAAGGAAAGTGTTTATTTCAGGCTTACAGCTCTGAGCGGAAGCTTCACCATGGCGAAGCAGGTGCCGGGGCATCACATCTCCACACCAAGCAGGAAGGGAAGTCACCTGAGCCAGCCAGCTCACAACACCCAGTAGGACTGGATTTATCAACCTCATGGTCAGCCCCAAGCAGCAGGCTTCTCCAGCAAGGTCCCACTTCCCAAAGGCTCCACCAGCTGAGGTCAAGGTGGGGAGCTTAATTACAAACATCTGAGGCTATGGGGGACATTTTTACTCTCAGACCAGCACAGTCCCTGAGAAGGGCAAGTAGGCTGTGAGCGCTACAAGGGACGGAGCTTCCGGGAACACAGTGGCCACGCCTGCTGTCAGAGGCCAGGGGAGTACCAGGACATGCTTTAGTTTCTGCACTATTCAGCACATCTTCCTCCAGTATGGTGCTGTCTTGTCCTTTCAACAACTCACCACTCAAGCGTTGTACGAGTGACTCCTAGTCTCAAACTCCAAGAAACACCAAAGGTTAGGTCCCAGCAATGAGAACACCTCACCGTTCTGATACCATGACAGGGGTGGAGATGCCCAACCCAGGCTGGGCCTGTGAGAGCCTTCCTTGGAGCTTCTGTTGAATGCCTTCTTTTTCCAGGACTCCACTTGGAGTAGACCTGCTTATAGACTAGGTCAATACAAGAAACAAGAGCTGACAGCCACTCATTTTCAGTACCATCTATATCTGGAGCAGCCATTCCCTATCAATTCCTGGGTTTGCAGCAAGAATGCCAACACATACATGTCTTTTTTGGCTGAAGTCACTTTGAAATGATGTTCTCACTAGAATGTGGGGTCCACTGTGTGAAGTGAAATATTGGGTTTAAAGGCGAGAAAAATCCTCACATTGCTGCAGAAAGTGCTGTGTGACCTTAGACAAGTCTCATCATCTCTCAGTGTCCATTTTACTCCCTATATTGTGTTAGGAACAAAATTCTATCACAGTGACTACCTGAAGCACTGGGACATTATTACTGGGCATTTCCAGGTACTCAGAGAAGAAACAGCAGTTCCAAGAGAAAAGTGTGTCACTAGGACTACAGCATTTACAATGATTACAGGGCCTAAGAATAGCATGGGAAAGTAAAATGGACATCAGAGACCCCAAAGCAAAGGAAGTGCTCTTTAAGAACCACAGTCCATGGCATGCCCAGTACTACACAGAGCTCCAAGCAGGAACTCTGTCTCTATACCCTGCTGCTAGAAGATTTTCGAAGGCATAGAATAGCACAGCCTTTCCATGGGTCAGTTTAGTAAAGGGCTCGCTTGGTAAAGCCTTAAAATGCAGAGTCTGGGGCCCAACAGTACCAGCTCTGCCAGCATGTTAGCTTCCACAGTGCCCTCACTGAGACACAGCAACAGCCACAGACGCAGCACTGGGACTTCTGTGTTGATGGAGTAAGAGGTCAGGATTTACCATTCACCTTAACCAACTGTATACTGTGAGAATGTGATTTCTAGCGCCAAGTTGCAGACAACACAGAGCAGTAGCCCTACCAGAGGAGAAACAAACACAATAGGCCAGAATTGTCCCCAGTTTACTGCCTAGAGTAGTTCTAAGCTTCAGGGCAAGGAGGATCCAAGCAGAGCTTAGGGATCTCTGTGCATAGTAGACAGAGGCAGGAATGTGAGGGATGCAAGGAAGGCACAAGGTGCAGGGTAGAGGATCAGCGACATCAGCTACACAGAGGATGTAGCTGTGGCTTCAGCTGAGCTTGCTCAGTGTGTGTGTGTGTGTGTGTGTGTGTGTGTGTGTGCAATCTAATCTGAGGCTCTTGCATAGAAGTGAGGGCACACCTCCCAAGCTAGGCATGAGCACACCACCTGAGGTTCATACACCCATGTGAGCACATCACCCTGGACTCTGCACATGTGTGTGAGGATAACCCCCTGAGGCTTTATTTGGCGTTTCCAGGTACTCAGTGTAATGACACTACCTGGTGCTCAGCAGGTGCACGCGAGGACATGACCTAGGCTGAGGACAGAAGCTCCAGAAGCCACCAAGTGAAATAACTTCCAGAACTCCCACAGAGGAGGGCCGTTCACATTCCCCACAGCCACACAGAGCACCGGCTGAGCTCTCGGAAAGCCCTGGCATGACAGAGGGGGAAAAGGAGCCCTCAGCCAGAGACCAAAACACTTTTCTGTAAAGGTCACAGAGTCGATGTTTAGGCTTCGTGGCACTGGAATAAGCACTCCCCTCCGACAGTTCATACATGAAAGAGCAGAGCCAGATGCTAATACGAAATGTCATTCACAAAGCAGATGGCAGGCCAGCTTTGCTCCATGGG